>NC_081559.1:32944416-33251014 GCF_022355385.1 Mustela nigripes | reverse complement strand
TTTTTTTTTTTTTTAAGATTTTATTTATTTGTCAGAGAGAGTCAGTGCGCACACAAGCAAGGCTGGGCAGCAGGCAGAAGGAGAAGCAGGCTCCCCGCTAAGCAGGGAGCCCAAATTGGAACTAGATCCCAGGACCCTTATCATGACCTGAGCTGAAGGCAGCCACTTAACCAACTGAGCCACCCAGTTGCCCCCAGATTTAGGCATTTTGAAGGTTTTTACGTAATTTGAAATAATGTAGATGAATAATCAAAAATGTTTTGAAAAAAAAAAAAAAAACAGACTGTTAGGGTTGTTTTTGTTATTGATACTTACTAATGAGGATATTGTAATCCTGGATTAAGAAGAGGCAAAAGGGGGTGGAGGTCATTTTTAAAAATCAAAGTTTTGTTTTGGTTTTTAAAAGTCTCATTAAACCATAAGCACTTAATGCTTAATTATACCTTTTCTTTAAAAGAGCTTTTGTTTCTTTTCTTGCTGAATGAGTTTACTTTCCCTGCTGATCACTTTATAACTTAAACTTGTTGGAGCAGAATACTGTATATGCTTAATAATTTGCCAACATTAAACGTTTGTGTGTGTGTGCATTTTATTATGTTATTGCTTTTGTTGCAGCATTAACAAAATTCCTTCCTGAGTGTTTTTGCAATTAATGGAACCTAAGGAAATCAGTTTCATCAATGAGTTTAAAATCCTGTTTGAATAATTTAGAATATTATTTTAAAGTACGTTTTAACTCTATTTTAAAAAATACACAGTCTCAAGGCTTTTAAGTTTTGTGACTCTGAGTGAAGTATGGACTGATGTTTTTATGGTTAACATATTGATGACATTAGAGTTCATTTAGCCCTTTTAACTTTCATTGATCATTAATGTTGTATTCCTTACCAAGATGAGTGAGAATTTAAAGTTCATCAGTAACATAATTATTTTGCCATTGTTACTGACATGTTCATTTGATGCCAAGACCAAGGCATGCATATGTAAGAATCTGCACTTAAAGTCCATTTCCTTTCACATATTGTTTTTAGACTTGCTTGAGTTAGGGAAAGATTGTAGTTTATGGATCCTGTCCTGGGGGGCCTTTTCTGGATATGATTTTTGTCCTAGTTAACAATTTATTAATAAAATCAGTGACTAAGCAGTTAAATGCATAGGAGAATCTGAAAACACTGCTTGATAAATGAAATTTAAGAGTTTGTTGCTTGTACATTACTATATTTTATTTGAAAAGGACATTTTATTATTTTAGAATTACATTAATTTATTAATTGCTTAAATTTAATTACATTAAATTTTTTTTCCGTATCTTTGTGCTTACTAATTTAAATGCTCAAACTTGCATTAGTATAATATAGGTAAAGCAATATTCATTCACCGGACATTTGTTTATGGCCATCTAAGTGACATTAAAGAAAAATGCATAGCCCTTTTAGTATCTCTTAGTCTAGTGGAGGAAAAAGATGCACAGCTGTTTATGAATCAGTATGAAGTGTAGGATAGATACGACCTGAGTGTTAGGAAAGCGCTGAGGAGGGAGTCCATTTTGCTTGAGGTGGTCAGGGAAGGAAGATACATATGTGATATATGAGCTGTGTTCAGAGGCTATATAAAGAATTGGATAAAGAAGAGGCAGAGGAGGGGGCCTTTAAGAAGACAAGGGAGGGTGGTGAATGAGGTGGAGGTGTGTCATTGGATTAGAATAACTATTGATTTAATGTTGTTAAGGAATAAATGTAAGATAGGTAGTGATGAGTGAAAGTAGTGAAGTTAGAGAAGTAGACATAGACTAGATTTTGAATAGTTTTAAAGTACATCCTTCTACCTCTGTAGTTAATGAGAGTTAGGTTTTGAACAGGTTTATTTTTTAAATGGTGATTCTGAAGAAGGTAGATTCTAAGAGGTTATTCGAGTTTATAATAGTTGGAAGGCTGACATGGTGATCTAGGTGCAGGTTTTAGAATAGTATGCAGGATGAAAGAATGGGAACATACTTGAGAAATAATCTGGGGTCCTCTGTTGGCTGCACTTCATGATTGAATGAAAGAGGATGAGAGAAGAAAAGTTAAGCCTTGGCTTTTAGCATTTATAACTAAGTGGCTTGTGAATTAAAGAATACAAAAGGAAGATATGTGTGTGTTTGGGGTTCAGTTAACAGGGATTTGGATCTGATAAGTTTGATCTATGTCTAGAACATTTGGCTTGAGATGTCCAGCAGGCAGTTGAAAATGGTAGTTTTAGACTTTGGAGGACTGTCTGGGCTGGTAGTAGAGATTAGGGAGCAATTAATATATAAGCTAGTAGTTTATTCTTTGAGATGTGGACCAAAATTCATTGGAAATGTGATAAGAGCTCAGGACTCATCATCCAGGAAAAAGAAATACGCACATTATATTTGTAAAATTTTGTGTACAGTTTCAGGAGGCTCCAGAATCCCTTACTAATCTGGTGTCTTGTAAATTTTAGAATTTTCTATGTGAGGGTAGTCATTGTAACCATGATAATGGATGGCAATGCATAGTAGCCCAGAGTAGAGTGAAAAGAGTCAGGACAGAGCTCTGGGGAATAAAATGTTTTAAATGGCACCGAAAAATAGGAGATAGAAAGTAGGGAATAGTGTTTCCAAAAGAAGGCTACACTATACTGACTTGTATGCATACTTGTACTTTTCAGGTACTTTTGTTTTAGTTCCTATCTGTTTGTTTATTAAGCTTGAAAAGTTATTTTATTGTTTTTTTTCTGACAGTTGATGCCCATAGTTGGCAGTTTGGAGATTCTATTATTGGATATTTTATTTAGTCAACTGTGAGGGATTGTGCTGTACCCTGAGCTGGGTTAAATTCTACTGACATTGTTATTTAATCTTCAGGGTAGTGCCTGAGGTAGATACTGTTGTTAAACCTACTTTATAAGCAAGGAAATAAAAGATTTTGAAGAGTAAAGTAACTTGCCCAAGGTCACATGGCCTGTTAATTTAGCAAAGCCATGATACCAACTCAGGCCTTTTGGACAGCAGAACTTATGTTCTTTACTGATATACCACACTGTGTTTACCAGGATAATCAGTCACGCTGTGATATGGTATCCTGGATTAGCACAGTGAAATGTAACATGAGTCCAGAGGATTGGACTAGATCTGGGGATATATAAATTCTAATCTCTGAGATTTGGAGTCAGTAGTTTAATGTCTCTGGGTCCATTTTTTCATTTACTTGAAAATTTTTATACCTAAACATTGTTGTCCTGTGACTCCATCTCTGCTCTGTCTATAAAGCATGAATACTGAGGAAAGTACTATGTAGAAATCTTGGATTATAAAACAACTCTTGGTTTATATATGTGAGAAATGATTTATTATAATGTAAGGGCATTTCTACAATATTCAAAGTCTCTTGGTTTATGTGTTTTAAGTTCTTTAATTTCTAATAGAAAATTTAGTAATTTGTTACAGATAGCGACCTTTTTGTACATTTTCTAGCTTTCATGGGGTCTTATCATACAGAGCCTGAAAAGATCATTTGCAGTTTTGCTCAGCTATTCGCAGTATGGTTACCTCTGGAGTTTAGAGTCAACATTAACTTTGGTCTTCCTCTGGAATTTTTCTGAATGTTCTGCTTTATGTGTTCATTATTTAATGTTTAGAGATGGTGTCTTAGTCAGCTTTTTTATAACCTCAGTGTATAGAGTACTTGAGGCCATGATTGTCATATGGACTTGTATCTTTTATTGTGAAAAGTTATGAACAACTACATCTTATTAAACTATTTTATAAGGATGGCATTCTGTGTATCAGGATATCTGATTAAAAAAGAGTAGTTTCGATCTAGTGGTAAATTCTCTTAAGGCCTTTTCAAAATAGTATTTACTAGACCTGGGATTTGAATAAGATTAAAGTAATAAAAAGGTTGGGTTTTTTTGTTTGTTTGTTTTGTTTTGTTTTTACAGAATTCCTTTTAAGCACTTCAGAAAAGATTAGAATAATAAGGCTCTGTTGGAGTCGTTTGCTTAAGAATCCTCTATGATTGAGGGTTGAACTGATATTTTACTGCTAGAGTAACTGAAATAACTATTTTGGGGTTATCTAAATTACTTACTCTTTCACATTCATACCCATTGAACATAGCTTGGAGGGAGTGTGGTTTTTTTCCCCCCCCATTAATGACTTTATTGAGGTGTGACTGACATGCAAAAAACCATACATATTTAACGAATGTAAGTTGGAAGAGATTGTGAAGCCATCACCATGATCTATGCAGTAAACATATTTATCACCTCCAAAAGTTTCTTCTTAACCTCTTCAGAGAGGATTCCACTCAGTAATTTCTGTCCATCCAAGTCAGAAATAGGTGTGAAGCTGATGAATAATTGTTGCCATGTTTCCCAGGTTGTGAGTGCAGTACATGGTATAATAACAGCTCCTTAGTCAAAGATTAGCAGGACATCATTTCATCAGCAAGTATGAATGTTTGTTGTATGCCATGTATTACTTCAGTGGCTGAGGGATTCCTCAGTGAAAAAAATTGCTGCCTTCATGCAGTGGACATTGAATGGGAGGAGGGAGGTGGGAAAAGAAATAAGGAAAAAAAAATGACTGTGGGGTTGGAATTTGGGGGTGACTAGTAAGAGGAGACTGCTATTTTAAATGGAGTATGAAATTAAAGCTTCATTTTTTTTTTAAAGATTTTATTTATTTATTTGACAGAAAGATATCACAAGTAGATGGAGAGGCAGGTAGAGAGAGAGAGAGAGGGAAGCAGGCTCCCTGCTGAGCAGAGAACCCGATTCAGGACTCGATCCCAGGACCCTGAGATCATGACCTGAGCCGAAGGCAGTGGCTTAACCCACTGAGCCACCCAGGCGCCCCTAAAGCTTCATTTTATGGTGATGGTTGAACAAGAATTTTGAGGTTGATAAAGTGAATGAGCCATGCAGATACCTGAGGGAAGAACATTAGAGAGAGAGAGTAGCAAATACAAACATCTTGAAGCAAAAATCTGTTTGACATATTCCAAAGAATGGCAAAGAGAGTCTGCTGTGGCTAGAGCAGGGAGCAAGGAGGAAGAATAGATGAAGTCAGATTATCAGATCCAAATAATGTTCTGTAGTTTGTATAAGTACTTTGACTTAACTTCAAGAGAGATGAAAAGTCACTTGAGGGTTGTAAGCAAAAGAGTGACATGATTTATGTTTTTAGGAGGTCACTGGTTGCTCTTTGATAGTGGGTTAGGAGCAGACCAGTTAGGGAGCTTTTGGAATACCTTGAGAGATGATGGTGTTTTGGACAAGGCTAGTAGTAGTGGAAAGGGTGAGTAGGAGTTAGATTCTAGGTACATTTTGGATGTAGAGACAAAAGTATTTCCTATTGGATTAGAATCAAGTTGAGGGATTACAAGCTTTTTTTTTTGGCCTTAGCAACTGGAAGGATAGAGTGGACATTCGCTTGTCAGAGAAGACTGCTGGGAAAGCAGAATTAAGGGCAAGGATTAGGATTTCTGTAAGTTTGAGATGCTAGTAGATATTCAGTTAAAAATATGGCTGAATATAGGACTCTGGTATCAAGGGGAGAGGGCCAAACACAATATATAAATATTGATGTTAACTTAAGCCATGAGCATAGATGAAATGAGCTTCACCTGAAAACTGAGTTGTGGCTAGACAAAGAAGTTCAAGTTTGGAGGCTGCTGGGAGGGAAAGAACTAGTAAGCAGACTGACAAATAGAAACTAGAGGAATGGGAAGAAAAACACAAGATTGTAGTGCTTGGAAGGCAAGTGAGGAGTAGGAGTGATCAGCTCTTTCAGTTGCTGCCAGATAGGTCAAGAATGATGAGAACTAAGACTCTAGCCATTTAGATTTTGCAGGATGGAAGTCACTGGTGACCTCCTTGGGTAATTTCATTGAAACAGTAGAGATGAAAGACTTACTGGAATAGATTCAAGATATAATGAGAAAAATGAGACTTGGAGACAGTGAATGTAGAAATGTCTCAAGTCTTGTGATTTTGCTGTAAATGGAAAACACAGGCTTGGATGGTACTGGAGAAATGGTGGGTTTGTGAGCATTTGTTTTTAAGATGGGAAATTGATGATTTTGAATGTGTATAGAAATTGTCTAGCAGAGAGGAAAGAATCTGATGATGCTAAGAAGGGAGATTGATAAAGGGAGGTCCTTGAAAAGATGAGTTGGGATGGAACTAAACTTCATTCTGTATAGGTATCACTTGGGGTCACAATGCAGATTATAGTTCTGTAGGCATGGGGTGGAGCCTGAAATTCTGCATTTCTAGTAAGTCCTCGATGATGCCTATGTTTATGGTCCCTGTTTATAATTTGAGTATAATAACTTTGTACTTTGAGCTCAAGAACAGTAGAGTAGTAATATTGATACATAATCATATGGATTGCTGGATATGGTTGGGGTTTGTACAGTATGTCTTCAGGTCGTTTCTGTTTTCTCAATGGAACAGGAAGCAGGTCATTATCCAAGAGTGAGTTTGGAGGAAATGGTGTAAAATCATCTAGGAAGATAGTCAGTAGTCTAGAATGTAGGATTATGGGGTTGCACCCAGGGCCTACTTGGTGGTTAGTGATAATGAATTTAAACTGAGACATGTTGAATATTGGCGTATATATGTTATTCATTTACTTTGATTTACACGTGGTGCATGTGAAGAGTAGGTGGGTAGATGGGGTTTAGAATAGCAAGTATTTCGGTCTGGAGAGGGGAAAGTGATTCATAGGTATATTTCTTCCTGGGAAAGGAAGAAAATAAGAATGCTAGGTTAAACAGAAAGTGTGTGTGGGAGGATTGTTTGTTTTGTTTTTAACTGCAGTTCTTCTTCCAATCTTTAATTTGCTAAGGAGCTCTGTAAATCTTCAGGAGAAGAAGATAGTGTTCATGTCCTCAATTTTTTTTTTCCCTAAGATTTATTTTAGAAAGAGTGCATGCAGGGAGGACCGGGATGGGGCAGAGGGAGCAGAGTGAGCAGGAGAGAGAAACTTAAGACTGCGCTGAATGTGGAGCCCATTGTGGGGCTCTATCTCACTATCCTGCGATCACGACCTGAGCCCAAACCAAGAGTCTGAAGCTTAACGAAGTGAGACACCCAGGCACCCCCTGTATTATTTTTAAAATCATGGAACTCTTTCTGTCTCAGTAGCTCTCTGAGCTTGTGTTCTACTAAATAAACTAAGGAAAAGTGTGCTTTACACTTTTGGCTAAATAAAGCAAGTATTAACATCAGGGATTATGATTTCATTTAAATTGGAGGGGTTTAATGCATATAAGAAAGGAAGGCGGTCTTAAAGTATTTTTAAAAAATTGCTCTGTCATCTCTAAAAAATCTTAAATGTACCCCTTTATTATTGTTAAAACAAGAAGTCTTATAAGTCATACAGATTTATAATCTTAGGCATATAATAAGATAATTACTATATGGACAAACACAGATTTTCAACCATTGGTGTTTCTTTTTGTCTCTTTTTCTCTTTTGGATATTACAGATGACCATGGATGAAAAATATGTAAACAGCATTTGGGACCTTCTGAAAAATGCAATTCAAGAAATCCAGCGTAAGAATAACAGTGGTCTTAGTTTTGAGGAGCTCTATAGAAATGCTTATACAATGGTTTTGCATAAACATGGAGAAAAGCTCTACACTGGACTAAGAGAAGTTGTTACCGAACATCTCATAAATAAGGTATCCAACTTTAAAAGGACTATTGCTAATTATATGGAATCTAGAAAATCCTTTATATACTATATTGTACTTTGACTAGAAATACTAGTTTTAAGGGCTCCAGGAAGCCTATAGAAATATATAGTAATCAATTAATAGTTGTATTATAATGTAGTATAAAACCTCACTCAAAACTTATGATCAGCTAAATCACAATTTTTGATCATTGAGGGAAGGTGAAGTTTGTGATTTACAATAAATACATTCTCTGTAATCATAATTAAGGAAACAGATTTTCATTAGTTTACGAATACTTGTTTATTAATATATGAATTAGAGATCATTATTTTTTCCTTAAAATGCTTAACCAGTCAGTCCATTTTATCTTTCTCTACTTTCTCTGTGTAATAAAACAACATTGTTTAAAAAAATACTAAGACTTTACACCAGTTGAAATTGACATTATTTTAGCTGAGTTTTATAGTAAATGTGAATTGTTTTTTAAAGTAAATTAGTGTTGGGCTATTAAAATTATAAATATTTCTTTGGTGCTAAAAAGATATTTTTACTTTTTAAAATATTTATGTAGAACAAATTCTTCTATTGCAAGTATGTCTTGCTTTAAGATTGTCAGATAAAATAGAAAATTACCACAGGTAAATAAAAACTTCTCAAAGTTTTTGTGTGGTATTAGGGTTCATTTTTTAAAAATTTAGAAACAAAAAAATGGGAAAAGTTGTACCAAATAGTACAATGATCTCTTGTATTGTAGATACACCAGTTAACATTTTGCCACATTTTTGCTAATCTTTCTATTGATACTTGTTATTATTACTATTATTGATATTACTATTATTGCTGAAGAATCAGAGAATAAATTTTAAATTCATTTACCCTCAAATGCTTTGGGATGTTTCTCCTAAAAACAAGGAAATTATCTCACTTAACTGAAGACTAATGTTTGAAATCAGGCAGTTTAACATTAATATAATACTGTTATCTAATATAGTCCATATTCAGATTCATCAGTTGTCCTGTGTAACAGTGATGTCCTCTATAGCAGTTTGTTTTCTGATCCAGGATCCAATCCAGGATCACACACTCAGCTCCAGAGCTTCTTGTCTTTCAGCACATTGACATTTTTCAAGAGTATGGGTCAGTTTTGTAGATTGTCCCTCGGTTTTTGGTTTGTCTGATTGTTTCCTGATGACTAGTTTCAGGTTATGCATTTTTGGCAGGAATAATACATAAGTGATGTTGTGTCCTCAGTGCATCACATCAGGAGGCACATGATGTCAGTTTATCCCATTATTGGTGATGTTAACTTTGATCACTTGGTGTCCGCCAGATTTCTCCACTGTGAAGGTACCTTTTTTCCCTTTGTAATTCATAAGTAATTTGTTCAGATATATTTTGAGACTGTATAAATATCCTTTTCCCCAAGAAACTTTTATGTGATGGTTCTAGCACCCATTGATGATTCTTGCATGAATCATTATTACTGTGGTGGTTATAAAATAGTTACTTTCTATTTCTACTATTCCTTCCATAATTTCTTTCTCTTACATGGGATTACATGAGGAGGTACCTAGTATATCATGAAGCAAGGTGATTATGTTCTTTATGCAACCAACAGTTTCTTTAGTGCCTACTGTGCACAGCTTTCTAGGAATATACAGTGGGTACAAAGATTTGGTATCCCTTATTTGTACTGTGATCTGAGAGATGATGCAGGCATTTAGATAACAGTGTGAGGCATTATATAATTAAGTGGCAAATGAAATCAGTAGGCAATAAATGGCTTAGGAATTCAAATGAGGGAGAAATTATCTGGGGCTGTAAGATTAAATGGGAAAGTATCAAATTGAACCAAGCCATGAGACATTTGGGATATAAGTGAATAGTGTGGAAGGCATTCCAGGATGGCAGATGTCATGTGATTATACAGAAATAAGTTGGATACGCTTAGGTGGTAAATGGAGTTTGATTGAGGTATATAAGAATTTATGGGGATTAGTGCATTCTAATATAGTGGTTTGGGAAGAGATTGGAGGAAAAACTTGAATGCCAAGCTAAGGAATTTGGGCTTAACAGTGGAGGTTTATTGGAGGTTTTTAAGTGGAAGATAATGTGACAGAATATTTTAAGAAGATTAAGATGAAAATGGTATAAATGTAGAATTGGGTGTTTGCTGGATGTTTGCTGGAAATTTTGAGTAAAGTAATAGGCTAGACATGATTGGATAGAGGGTGTGAGAGATACGGTTTTAGGTAAGATTGGATATTTTTATAGTTGGAAGATACCTTAGATATTATTTTATATGAGGGAAATTGAGTGTGAGATCATCATAAAATGCTCAGCTAGAAATACCATGTGTTTAGAGATAGATTTTGAGCTTGAGCAGAAACTTAAACTGAAGATGAAGATTGGATGTTTGGTAGCATGTACTCCGAGGAAGAAGTATTGGATTTCAGAGAAAAAAATCCTAGAGCCAGAGGACGAATTTTCAAAAGCGAGTTATGGTACGTAGGTGTGGGAAATGAAGATGACTAAATAAAGAAACTTGGCATCAAAAGGAAGAAGAAATGTAGAGTGCAAGAGTTTTGCTTAAAGCTCTTGAAGGGGAGATGATTGAAGCAGCTGAGTTCTTGGTTATGGAGAGAGTACGGATTTGAGAACAGAGAAGCAAAGGTTTTAGCAGCAGTCCCATATTGAATGGTGGTAGTGGTCATAACTTACTCTTATTTAGCATTTGTATGTGCTAGGTTCAGTTCCAGTGCTTTTACCTCTGTTAGTGGTCACAACCTAATGAGCAGGATATGACTGTTCTCTCTGTAAGTGGAGAAACCAAGGCACAGAGAATTAGTGATTTGCTGAGATGCACATAGTAAGCGGCCTAGCTGGAACAGTACAGGCAGTGTGGTTTCAGGCTAAGTCCTTGACTCCTCTGTAGATCTACTCCTGAGGCATAATGAATGGATCAAGTTGCAATAAACTCAATGAAACTGAGGGTGTAGGAGAGGCTTTGAGTAAATTGGCTC
The DNA here is from genome assembly GCF_022355385.1 of Mustela nigripes. Taxonomy (NCBI): domain Eukaryota; kingdom Metazoa; phylum Chordata; class Mammalia; order Carnivora; family Mustelidae; genus Mustela; species Mustela nigripes. Next base: position 33,240,295 of record NC_081559.1, on the reverse strand, counting down.
AGTGTTTGTAAAGCTGTAGTCCTTTAATTCTAGTTCTTGGTTTATTTATAATTAAAATGAAGGAGCTAGTAGTAATATCTCCTGAGATTCTTTAGTTCTGAAACTATTACAAATCTAATAATTAAGCCATGCATCTTCTGAAGATGAGATGAAGAGACTTGGAGTAGCCCTTCTTGGGAATATACTAAGGAATTGGCAAGTGAGGAAAAAGATAGCCCAATAGGAGTTGGCCTGAATGTGTGATTTGTCTTTTTTGTTTGTTTTGAAGAATTTGCTTTGCAGCTTGGGCATAGATGCATAAAAAAACATCTGTAGTTACATGCTGTATTGAGAGCTGGCTAACCCAAAAAGTGAGGAGAAGAGAGGAGACCAGAGTGGGAAGTCAGTGTATAAGTGATTTTTTTGGACTCCGAAATATGGTTAGGTAGAAATTGAAGTCATGTGACCAATAATTCTATAACTGTAAAAGCTTCGGCATACTTGTGAGTTGCTTAAAGTGATCCCATATCTCAGGTTAGCTGTTATTATTTCAAAATATAGGCAGTTCCTTATAATATGTTCCAGAGAACATATATTCAAGTTAATTGTGCTAAAGAAATTGTATACACTAAATTCTTTTTATTTCTGTTGCATAGGCATTAGTCATACATCACCAGCATCTGAAAAAGTTTTTTAATTTTTTGTTTCTTTCACAAAACATTTGACCAGTTTAAACTAGTCAATTTCTGGCCAGGAAATATACCAATACCAGTGTATCTAATGATTAATTTTATTATTTCAGTTGAATTAAATCTTTTAACCTCTGCTAGTGTCTGCTTTCATTTTTGTGTTCTTCATAGATCTTATTTCATTCTTAGTCTTATGAAAACATTTAGTAACCATACAAATACAGTACTACTATATGAATGGGACAAAGAAGTTTGTTAACTGATAGGCAGAGCCATTATGTAATAGCCTAAATGTGCTCTGATGTAGGAAGTGTCTTTTTTTCCTACCAAATGTGCAGAAGCACAGTTTGCATAAAAATTGATATTACCTGTTTATACGGTGCACTTTCTGACTAGAATGTGAGAAATTGGTTCAGGTTCAGGGTCTTTGGTATGAAAGGAACCGTGTTCAGTCTCCCAGAATGTATTCCTTTTTGTGGTTCTGAAAACCTTATGTGTGGTCTAGTCAGGTTGGGTTTTTTGTTTGTTTGTTGGTTTTCTTTGTTCATTATGCTTTTAGCACTTTGCAACTACGTAAGCAATAATACTTTTTTTTTTAAGCAAAGTTACTTTCTACTGAAGTGAACATTTTAGTGCTGTGGTATATAGGCAGCCAGGACCTATTTTTTCATGTTGAAAGATTCAAATGAAATATAATTTTTACTCAGAGTTTGTTGCTGATATCCTGGTTGCAAGATGAGAATAGTAAATATCTGAGCAGCATCTTTGATAAAACAGCGTGGCACAAACTATCAGGGTGGATGAATGGAGGAACTTTACTGAGATTAGGGTAGCTAATTGTTGGCTTTAGAAGTAAGTTCACAAAATTGAAGCAGCCATAGAAAAGCTAAATGCTTTTCTTTTAACTTGGTAGTATATTCTTCCGATCTCTACAAGAATGTTCCCTTTGAGGAAACTGAGACCCAGAGGAATTCAGTGAATTTCTCTAAACCACAAAGCAAAACTTGGAGTATTATATGGCCTTTGTGCCTTTCCATAAGAAAAAAAATCTCATTTTGGTAAATATGAAAACATTTCAGAATTGACAGGGTTATCTTTAACTTTTGTTTCTAAATAACTTTAAAAGCATGGTTTTACTGGAGAAAAAGTTCTTTCCAGTTTTAAGGATTTTTAAATTATAGATTATTTTGTCAAAGCCTCAAAAGTACCCATGTAAGACTTCTTATTACATAATTCAACATCCAGAAGTATGTTATTTGCCAGCCTCTGACTTAGGTATAAAAAATATGTTGGAATGCATTTGATCCCTGCAGTCATAGAACAGTTAAACGAGTAAATAAATGTTTAGTTATAAAACATGTTGAAGAAAACAGGATACAGTGATAGAGGAAAACTGTATATTCAAGAAATGACTCTTTGAGTAAGAGGGAACTTGAAAAGTGAGAAGGTGCTCATGAGGAGTGTTCCAGGCAAAGGGGATGGCTGTAGAATGTTTTTTCTTTGCAGGACCAGATAGTCAGTATTTTTAGTTTCCTGAGCCATAGATTCTGTTGGTAGTTCCTCAACACTCTCCTCTTTTAGCACCAGAGGGGCAATGGACTATTTGTAATGAATGAATATGGCGGTTTTCCAGTACAACTTTATTTTAAAAAGACAGCAGACCATCCTTTTCCAATCTCTGGAATAGAGAAATTAAAAACAAAGCCTGTTGTGAATGGTGAATTAAGTATTGTCAGTGGGGAAAAATGGGACCAAGATGAGGTTTGGAAAGAGAGGCATTGAAGCCCTGGTATAAGGGCTTCATACTTAATTACATGTACATTAGGAAGCCATTCAAGAATTTTAAATAAGACAGTGACATGATCTGATACAGATTTTTAAAATATTACTTGGGTTGTTGTGTGATGCATAAATTAGGGGGCCCAAGAGTTGAAGTGAGGGGAGTAGGAAGAAATAATCCAGTAATACAGGTGAGTGAGCAGTAGTGGTGATTTATACCAGTGTAGTGAGAGTGGGGATAGAAGATTACAGATTCAGGATACTTTGAATGTAGAAAGATTGTTACTTCTTAATAGATTGGTTGTAGGGAATGAGGAAGAGGAAAGAATTCAAGAGGACTAGGTTTGGTTCTTGGGCAACAGGGTGTTTTCCATTTTCTTAATATACGGATGAGGTAGAGAAAGGAACTCCCTTTGAACAGGTTGATTTTAAGCTGCCAGTGAAATTGAATATGCAAATCTAGTTCTCTGAGAAATTTGAAGTGGAAATGTAAATTTGGGAATCATGAGCGTATAGATGAAGTTACACAGAAAAGAGAAACAAGGAATTTAATCCTGAGGATTTAAAACATTTAAGGATTGCAGTGGAAACTGAAAAATGACCGGATCAAAGCTCTAACTTTAAGTTATAAAATGATGTCAACATTTCTTTAGCAGAGTTGTGGTTTTTGTAACCATTTTAACTCTGTGTGTTTGTGTGTATGTTTAATGGCTAAAGACAATTTTAAAATTAAACATAGTGCTAATCAATTCTGTTACTTGTGGGTAGGGTTAGGTAAGGGTGGAACCATCTCCCACCCTTTGGCTTTATTGAGGTGTAACTGACAAAATTGTAAGATATTTAAGGGTCTTGTTGATTTTTTTGAAGTCATCTTTTAAAAGATACCTGTTTGGGATTTAAACTTGACGGAAAGTGTTTAAGCTCATAGTGAAGTAACTGAAGACTTGCTTTTGCTTCTTGTATCCACTGTTGAACACTTCATGTTTAATAATATGAAAAAATTTAGAAGTAGCTGTAGTGGAAAAAGTACTGGGTAGAAAGTAGGAAAAACTGGGCTTTAGGCTTAATTCTGCTACTAACAGTCATGAACAAATTACTAGACTTTTCTGGACTTCAAATTACTAATTTATAATTGGGATTGATTTTGTTATCCTAAATGGGCTTTAAAGTTATATAATGATTATGTATTCTGAAAATTTTATTTTTTTAAGACTTAGGAATATTAATAGTTTTAAAGTTTACTGTTGTCCTTTTCTGTGCCATAAAACGTATTTAGCATAAAAACATTTCCATTTTTAATTGTTTCTTAAAATCGGGAGAGAAACTTTCTTTGGTTTTAATATGGAAAGAACTTTATTCCAATTTTGTGATGCTTAATAGGTTTCTTAGATTCGCCTTATGCTTAATTTTCTTTTCTCACCCAAATTATTTCTCTTTAGTAATTGAATAATACTATGGTAGCCTCATAAATGAGCTAATTTTTGTACTTTGAAAGTTTGAGCAAAAACGATGCTGACTTTAGCTGTACCAGAAACAGCTTCTTCTTAATAAAAAGAACATTGATTTCAGTGATTTTTAAAAGTATTTCTTTTATATGTAAGTGATGAATTATGTTATTTGTAAGTGTGATATGTAAGTGATGAATCACTAAATTCAACTGAAACTAATACTACACTATATGTGTTAAATAACTGGAATTTAAGTAAAAACTTGAAAGATTAAAAAAAAAGAAGAATCCATTCTATAGATACATTTAAATATGTGTATAAAAAGTGTTTGTACTAATATTTACTGTAGTATTGTTTAAATGCTAAAAAAGGCTGAAAACTATATAAATGTTCACTAATAGACTGTTGAATAAGTGGATTTATATCCACACAATGAAAAAAAATGAAGTCTTTATATCCACATATCCTGTTCTTCAAATATTCTCTTACTTTGGATGGAAGGCAGAATAAGGGAGCTTGATCCTGCTGACTTTTTTCATTCATTTAGAAAACTCCCTATTAAGGACCTCTTATGTACCAAGCAGTGGTCTAATAATAAGCATTTGCATTATATGAAAAGTCCCTGCCTTTGGGGAACTTAAGCACTTGAATCTGTGCCTAGTAATCTGATCAGTTCTAAGCACTTTGTTTTACAGGTAGAGAAACTGAAGCTTTGAAGAATAGTTTGAAATTTTAAATGGCTTTCTCGTTTGAGGTTTTTTGGAGTTTTTTGTATGTGTGGTAAACTGAAAAATCTTTTATAACACCTTATTATTTATTTTTTGTATATAGGGTTTCATTTGCTGAAAATGATGTCTCTATATAAACTTTTCTTTAGTATATTGATTTTTCTCCCCATTTTTGAAAGGAGAAAGAGAAGAGCCAGGATTTTAAATGTTATGTTTATTCACCAGTAAATTAAAGTGTTTCTATGAGGGTACTAATTGCATGTGGAAATGAAGTTTGTATTCTTGGTAAGCTTTGGACTGTTTTGTTAAGCCAATTACTTAATAGATTTAGCATTTATAATAAAGCTTTTTTAGTTCTTTTCCTTTCTTTCTAGGCAAATGTGAATAAGTGTAGTGGTTTTTATTTTAATGACATTTAAGTACAAAATATAAGAATAATAATTGCAGTGAATTATAAAAGGACATTGATAGAAACACTCAGGAATAAGATTGTTTGCAAAGACAGATTCATTTCAGAAGCCCACAGATACTGAGTCTCTTGTGTTTCATCTACCAAAAAATAATTAAGACACTATGCCTGTCAGCAAGAATCTTCCAGTTTTAGTGAGGTAATCAGATTTGAAGGAGAATTATTTTGCTTGAGGAATTCAGGGCAAAGTAGAAAGAGCCTCCACTGTTGATGAGCCTTAAAGAATTATTAAAGGTTCATCATACGAAGAGAGTGAAAAGATAGTCCAAAAAATGGCATAAATAAAAAAGGCAGGTAAGCATGAGCATAGTCAGGGAATATCAGTGTAGATGGACTATAAAAGGTTTCAGATAATTTTGGGGGAATGAGAGTGGTAAAGTAGGCTGGATTAGGTTTTAGAAAGACATTATAGGGAATTTGGGTTTTATCCTGTTGGGTGGTGGGAGCTATTGGTTTTTTGTTTTCCAAAAGATACTGACTGAAGTGAAGATGGAGTGAAAGATTTAGTAGACATGCCATCTTAAGTGCTTCATTGCTACATATCTTTTGTTCTCCTGCCATCTTGTCCTTATTTTCTAACTTTTTAAGTTGTTTAAAGAAACAACTATTAAAATGAATATTGAAGTAACTTAGGGTGATGACAGGAGGAAAGCTCTGTCTGAGCTAGGGGTACAAACCCTTAAGAATATGATTTGGAAGAGCGACTGGAATATGATTAGAGGAATCCCCAAAGAGAAAGAGATTTGGGGGGATAATGAAGGGAATAGAGAATATTAGAGATTCAGGAAGATGGCAACCGCGGGATAGGAGGAGCCTAAGAAATTGAATGTTTGAAAGGATTGGAAGAGAAATGGTATTGGGGAGAGCCAAGGTTAAGGTGTTACTTAATTTCACTACTTTGTACTCAGAGAAATCCCGATTTTTCTAACTCTTTTTTTTATATTAACTGAGGACATATTTTTTTAAAATGATGCTAAATTTAGATGATTTCTTACTTGCTTTAACATGTAGCAAATACTCTTTATGTATGGAATTATAAAAATGCATTCTCCTAATTTACCACTGTGTGCCCCTGCTTTGAGCCTCCTGATTCTCTACTGCTATTCATTGTATTCTACTTTGTATTAAGGTCCTATGAATGCTAGTATTAAGCTCCTCTATCCCCCATAGTGGCTAGCACCCTCCTTTGCTTGTTGGAAGGAATCGTTATATATCTGAATTGACAGTTTGAAGAAAGATTTTTATGTATTCTTTTGAATTAAGAGCTTCATTTTGCACACTTCAAAGTGAGTGGGGAAATTCTGCCACTAGGAATGAATTTTAAGTTGAAATTACAGGTAGTGTGCTCTTTATAAAATGTTTAAATTTACATTACTAAGTATTATATATATGTTAGTAAAATTATTTACAGAAGAATGTTCTGACAGCAGTCGAGAAACAAGTTTACCCTGTAGTAGCTATCTTACTGTTTTTTCCATGATACTGTTATGATTCCTCCGATTGAGACTGCCACCTTTTTTTCCTGAATGTTAGTGAAAATAGTGAGAAACAATACTATCAGACTAGAAAATATCAGGAAGGCAGTGAATTTTATATCATTGAGGAATCTTTTGACGTTAGTGAATTCTTGGAAAGTTTAAAAATACCAACAAAGTTTAAGATACCAGCATTTAAGATTAATGCTCCTAAGCTTAGTACAGTTTGCTTTTGAAATACAAAAATTTTAAGGTTGTTATGTATTGTGAGAGAGAGCAGTATCTATTCAAACTTACATTGAGTATACAGATAATAGATATTAGCTGCTTTACAAACTCCTCTACTTATAAAGTAAAGGGATTCCTTCCAGTTAACAGAGAAATTTGTTTTATAGAAGAAAGGAAAGCAAGAATCCAGTAGAAATTGAGAGTTTAGGAAGTACTATATAACATATGTCACCATATTTATGTATATGTGTTTTGTGTCACATGTTTCTCAAAATCTAAAGCACTTGGGAATGCAGATCCTGATTCAGTAGAACTGACCTAGGACCCAAGATTTTGAGTTTCTAACAAGTTCAAGGTGATGATGATGATCATGATGACAGTCTTGAACCTTATTCTATATAAGGACCACACTTACAGAGTAGCAAGATCAAATATTTATGTGATACTATTATAAATAAGTAATATCAATAACATTATGGTTACAACAAATGCTTATATGACATTTACTGTGGGCTGGGCCCTGTTGTAAGCATTATTTATATATTAACTCATTTTATCCACACAACACCTCCTTGAAGTAGGTGTTGTTATTATTCCTATTTTGTAAAAACTTGATACACAAAGAAGTTACTGGTGGTTATGTATCTATTAAGTGTTGGATCTGTGATTTGCATCAGACAGGCAAACTTTTCAGCAACTGCTCTCCTGTGCGGCCTCTATTCCCTATATAGGACTGTTAACATAAAAATAGCAAAGTATTACACTATTTCTTTTTAATCTTTTAAATTAAGAGTTCTCTGGAGAAAGCAAAGAGCTATGGAGCTTTTTAAAACCTATGTGTGTCAGATTAGGAGAGGTGTCTTCTACACTTCATGGAGATGGACTTCTGTAGGTAGCCACTTTTATCAACAGGTTTATGTCATCACTGATGTAAGTTTTTGAGCTCTTCAAGAATAACTCTTTAATGATATTCCTTAGAAAAATAGGGTTTACATAACTGGTAAAATTTGTAAAGCGACAGGCCCCTGAAAAAATTCAGATATATGTGGGAACTTAAATTTTTGATCATGTAAATGTTGCATATTTATCTAAATAGTCAGATGAAATAAACAATATTTGTTTCAGAATTTGGAGACCAGAGGGTACTTAGCAGATATCCTTTGGCTCTTAATTTTTTTTCCAAAAGATTGGAAAATGCCACTTTTTAAATTCTATGGAACCAGTATAAATCATATTTACTCAGGGAAAAATGGAGCCTACCTTGCAGTAGTATTAAGACATCTTAGTGGAGCAGGAAATAAATGCCATTGTTCTAGTCAACCCCTGTAATAATATGCGTAGGAGGAGCTACAGACCAGGTAAGTTAACTAACTTATTCAAAGTCCTGGTTAGTAACTGCCCTGAAAGTTGTCCTCAAATACTAATTTGATTTTTTAACTTTGAGTGATGGTTAAAATACTTTAGATTTCTAGGAGATTATATGCCTTTAAAGTGTTAGTTTCTCTGTGGTATTTTGTAAATGTTTTTTGTGTAGTTAGCATATGCTCCATGTATTCATGACCCATTTTGTGTTTTTTTAAATTTTTTTTATCGGGAGGCCTGGGTGGCTCAGTTGGTTAAGCAGCTGCCTTCGGCTCAGGTCATGATCCCAGCGTCCTGGGATCGAGTCCCACATCGGGCTCCTTGCTCCGCAGGGAGCCTGCTTCTCCCTCTGACTCTGCCTTCCACTCTGTCTGCCTGTGCTCGCTCTCGCTCGCTCTCTCTCTGACAAATAAATAAATAAAATCTTAAAAAAAAATTTTTTTTTATCAATTTTTTTTTTTTAAGATTTTATTTGTTTATTTGACAGATCAGAAGTAGGCAGAGAGGCAGGCAGAGAGAGGAGGAAGCAGGCTCCCTGCTGAGCAGAGAGCCCGATGTGCGGCTCTATCCCAGGACCCTGGGATCATGACCTGAGCTGAAGGAAAGCAGAGGCTTTAACCCACTGAGCTACCCAGGCGCCCCCACTTCGTGTTTTTAATACACAATGTGTATTTCAGTATTTCAATGCAGAATAATGCTAAATACAGTTTTCTGTACTTCAGAGATTTGTCTGTATTTGAATTTAAAATTGTCCTGAGTTTTGAGACTTTTTAAGAAGGAAGTCATTAATTTTCAGTAGTCCATATCACATTAATTATATGGCTCATTTCTAGTTTCAGTGGACTTTAGAGCTAAAATTTTTATAATTAGTTTTAGCCAATGAATTTCTTTGTGTTACCTAAACATTTAATTAGGATTGGCTGGCTGGGATTTTGCCCAGGCATTGAAACTGAGGGGGTGAAAGAAAATTGTAATTAATGATTTAATTGTGTGTGTTGGCAGCAGGGGTGGGGGGAGAGACTGTGCAGATTATTATTAATGTCTTTGACTCTCCAACCAGCCAAGAACTCCTGGCCCAAGGTAGCATCCTTGTCAAGCCATGAAGATACTTAGATAAGAAAACTCGAGGGCAAAGACTGGGAACTTGTAGGTCTTGGCATACTCATGCCTACTGGCCTCTCTTCTCTTCCTCCTTTCCATCCTCTTCCTTTTGCCAATAATTTGATTGAAGATGTGTTTCATGCAACTTGGACATTATCAGTGAACAGATTTTAATTACAGTGCTGAAAAATAAACATTTTCTTTTGATTTAGTAATTCCACTTTAATCTTGGCTGAGGATGTAATTAAAAGGACAGGAATAGCTATGTTCACAGAAATGAAGAATGTAGTATGCCAGTTTGAATTATTCCAGAGTCATTCATAGGTTGACACCCCTGAAGTAATTAACAATTATTTGGTAATCAGTTTGCCTTTTTTTTTTTTTAAGATTTTATTCATTTATTAGTACATGGGAGAGAGCACAAGCTGGGAGGAGGGGCAAGGGAGCTAGAGAAGCAGACTGACAGCCCCTGCCACTGAGCACTGGACTTAATCCCTGCAACCTGGAATCATGATCTGAGCTGAAGGCAGTTGCTTACCAACCGAGCCACCAGAGCACCCCTCAAAGTTGCTTTTAAGAATAAACATTGTGACATCCTAGCTTATGTTTACGGTATAATAACTAAACGGCACAATTTGAGAATCATAGTTGTTGCAGATTTTAAAAAGTTGATATTAGCCTTTTATTTTCATATACATTTCTATGAATTTTAGCCCATGTGTATAGATTCATATAAATGCTGCCATAATTAGTATAGAACATTTCTTCACCCTAGAACACTCCCTGTTTTCCCTTTGTAGTCCTATCCTCCTCCTTCCTTGAGATTTGGCAACCACTGATCTATTCTGTGACTGTAGTTTTGTTTTCTCAAGAATGTCTTGTAAATGGAATAATACAGTCTGTAACCTTTTGAAACAAACGTTTTTCATTCAGCATAGTTATTTTGAGATTGCTCCAAGGTGTTGTATGTATTGGTAGTTTGTTCCTTTTTATTGCTGAATGATACATTCTGTTGTGTGAATGTACCACGGTTTACATATCCATTTACCTGTTTATTTGTTCAACGAGTTTTGGATGGTATGTCGTTTTTTTGTGATTATGAAGAGAGCTACTGTGAATATTTATTTAGGTTTTGTGTGTATGTAGGTTTTCATTTCTCTGGGATAAATATTTATGAGTGGGATTGCTAGGTCATACGCCAAACTGTTTTCCTCTAGGGCTATACCACTTTGCATTCTCACTAGCGATGTGTAAGAAGAGTTCTAGTTGTTTGGCATCTTTGTCAGCACTTGGTGTCAGTATATTTTATTTTAGCTATTATAATGGGTATCTTATTTTTTAAATTTTCATTTCCTTAATGGCCAGTGTTGTTGGACATGTTTTCATGTGTAAAATTGCCTTTATATAACCTCGTCGGTGAAGTGTCTTTTCAAGTCTTCTGCCCATTTCTTAATTGTTTGCTTTCTTCACTGGGTTGTAAGAGTTTTTTTTTTTTTTTTAATCTCTAGAGAGAGAGATTCTGGATACAGATCATTTGATATTTTCTCCCAGTCTGTAGCTTGTTTATTTATTGTTTTAACAGTGTCTGCGAAAGAGAAGTTTCTGATTTTGATGAGGTCCAGTTTATCATTTTTTCCTTTTATAGATAATGCTTTTGGTGTTAGGTTGGCAGTTGGTTAAAATCTCAGATGACTTTTTCTTCCTGCATTTTATTCTGATAGAACCTTTTTTCTTTGAATTGTTATCATGCTATGAAATGCTGTAACTAGGTATTTTTCTCCTAAAGCAGAGGGTAATGTTGAATGTTCATTGTTCTCTAAAAAATCAGGATTCAGAATTGTATCAGTATTATTACAAGTATACAAAACATACTTGTGTTGAAAAAAGAGAGATTGTCTTTTCTTGGTCTTCGGTCAGCCCCTGAATCTTCTTTGTTTTTTAAATAGACTATTTTTTCAGTCATTTTTAGATTCATAGCAGAATTGAGACGGTATAGTCATTTCCCATATTCCCACTTCCTCGCCTACTCTCAGTAGCATCCCATTCCAGAGTGGTACATTTGCTACAGTGACTTGTCATCATCACCCAAAGTCCATAGTTTATGTTAGGGGTCACTCTTCATGTGTTGTACATTCTTTGGATTTTAATGATTGTATAATGAAATGTATCCACCATTATAATACCATATGAAATATTGCATTACCCTAAAAATCCTCTGTGCTCTGTCTGTTAATCTTTCCCTCTACCCTAACTCCTCTAGCACCTTGATGATCTTCTTTTGATTTTTTTTTTTAAAGATTTTATTTATTTATTTGACAGAGATCACAAGTAGGCAGAGAGGCAGGCAGAGAGAGAGAAGGGAAGCAGGGTCCCTGCTGAGCAAGAGAGCCTGATGAGGGGCTCCATCCCAGGATCCTAGGATCATGACCTGAGCTGAAAGCAGAGGCTTTAACCCACTGAGCCACCCAGGCGCCCCTCTTTTGATCTTTTTATAGTCTCTTTTGTTTTGCCTTTTCCAGAATGTCATGTAGTTGGAGTGATATGGTAGGCAGTAGCATTTTCAGATTGTGTTCTTTCACTTGGTAATTTGCACTTAAGGTGCCTCCATTGGTGGGTTAATGGATCATATCTTTTCAGTGCTGAATAATACTCTGTTTCTGGATGTACCACAGTGTATTGTTTCACCTACTGAAGGAAGTTTTGGTTGCTTCCACGTTTTGGCAGTTACGAATAAAGCTGCTGTAAACATGTGAGTCTGGGGTTTTGTTTGGACATAAGTTGTCAACTTTTTTGATATTTATAGCAAGGAGCCTAATTTATAGATGGTATGGTGGGAGTATATATAGTTTTGTAAGAACCTACCAAACTGTCCTCCAAAGTGGCTGTGTATCATTTTGCATTCCCACCAGCAGTGAGCAAAAGTGCTTGTTAGCTACATCCTCAGCAGTATTTAGTGTAGTCAGTGTTTTGGATTTTGGCCATTCTGATAAATGTGTAAGGGTGTCTCATTGTTGTTTTAATTTGCAATTTCTTTCTTTCTTTAAAGATTTTATTAAGTATTCTCTACACCCAACATAAGGCTTGAACATACAACCTCAAGACCAAGAGTCGAATACTATACAGACTGAGTCACCCTAGGTGCCCCTCATTTTTCAACTTCTTAATCAGATATTGGACATCTTTCAGTATGCTTAATTGCCATCTGGTTATCTTTTTTGGTGAGGTGGCCAGGTCTTTTGCCAGTATTTTAGATTGGGTTTTCTTGGTGACTTTTATTAATTCCTTGTATATATTGGGTAACAGTCCTTTACCAGATATTTTCTTTCAGTCTGTGTCTTATCATCTCATGCTCTTGAACAAAATCTGTTGCTCTTCAAGGGATTTTAATTTTCTGCCAGGTTCTTGATCTACTGCTCTTGGCTACGTCTGTATCTTGCTTTTTGCAAGGCTAAGTGCCATGAACAAGCCATCAGTTTTCAATTACTCATTTTAGCCTCATTGTCACAGCTGGTCCCATCCTATTCTCCGTTTCCATGGTTTTGTTGCTTGGTTTTTCCTTGTTTCACTCCTCAAATTCTAGCTCTTCACCTGGATAACCTTCATGTAGCTTTTCCTATATAGTAATGGTGGATATACTTGGTCTGCTTGCCCCCTACGGTACTGGTACCACCTCTACAGCAGGGTTCCTTCCTGTTTGCCTTTGCTGATGCAAAAACTAATTGTGGTTATGAGGGTGTGAGATTAACCATGTTATTCACACACAACTGACCCCAATTCCTATCTCTTGTAAATTTTATGTATTCTGTTAACAGTTTGTAAAATAAGAGTTAAATCTTTTTATCTCCTACTTAATGTGTTTTTTGGTTTAAATACAAACTTACCTTTTAAAAAGCCCATTTTAATCTTCATAAAGGTTGAATTTTCATCTCATTCCTACCTTTTATTATGTATATTTGAGCACATATTTGTTCACTTTTCATAGAAGGACAATTTTCTGAGGCATCACTAGCAGAAGAATTATTTATTCATAGAGTGATCTGAATAATTAAGAGAATGCAGCAAGTGTATGTTAAGCATTTATTTTATGTCTTCTAGTCCTGTATCTGTGTGTGTGAGCGTAATCATTCAAAAATAAATGTAACAGAGTATGTCTGACCAGCAGGAGATCTTCTGGGGCACCTTTACAACTCTCATGTCCGGTGATAGAGGTTAATTATTGTGAATGTATTTAATATTGAATTTTATTTACACTTAAAAATTACTAAGATGATAAAGTTTACATTATATAAAAATGATGTATCATTTGTGCTTAGGTCATTGGCCAAAGCAGATCCATGACCACATCTAACTTCAACAGTAAAAAAACAAAGTAAAAATAACAAAATGAATAGCAGCTATTTTCTGCTAAGTAAAATTCATTGTTACTGATTTGTCAGGGTAATTTTTTGAGGCATGATGCAAATAAAGCAATTTTATCATTTATGACACATTGTGCTAGTTGATCACATTTTTATTTTGTTGAAAGGCAGGTGTAAGTATAAATATTAGATAAATACTTGAGGTGTTTTATTTGGAAGTGTATATAAATCAGTATATAAAACACGTGTCTTTTAAAAATTTTTTAAATTTGAGTGGTCAGTTTTTCATTCATTTAACAGATATACCAAGCACATTTTTGCATTCCAAAATTAGGGTGACTTTGTTAACATGTAACTTGAATTTATAACAGAGGGGTATTCAGAAGTTAACTTAAGTCATTAAGAATAATTGTTAGATATATAGTACTGTTTCCCTAGTATTGTCATTATTTAATTTAATTGCTATTCAGAATTTAGTGGTTCACTGAAAGTATATGAAGATTGGTGAGGAATTTTATAAATAGGCATATTTTCAGTTTGTGGGGTTTTTTTAGTGTTATCTGTCATGGGAATTTGCATCTGACAAGTGCCAGACTTAATGAATTGGAATAAATGCTTTAGTATTCACTTTACAAAAAAGTATTTTAACACAGTACTATCTATGAACCAACGTGTGTGTCACTTTTGATATAGTCAGTATGCTTATGGGTGATATGTTTTAAAGTCAAGGAGCTTATTAGTCTTATGAAGAAAAGATTACATGTGATACAGTGCTAAATTATGTGATATAGGCTAGTGATTTTCAGACTACACATTTACTAGAACAGACATTGTTTCATCACTAAGATCTCCTAACGGGTGTTTTTCTTCTAATATGTAAGAAAAATTAGTTACAGTTTTCTCAATTTTAATTTATTCTCCCGTTTGTGGGTATAGTGTGTTTTGTGTGTGTATATATATATATATATATATTTTTTTTTTTTTTCAGTCTTCGGCACTTGCCACTACTTGTTTATACTTGTTTATAGTAGTGCTAATATGCAGTGACATTTTATTTACTGTTTATAATTCAAGTTTATAAGTATCTATATATCTCAACACACATTAAATAATTTGTTTCTCACAAAACACCATGACTTCAGATTCTCCCCAACCTAAAAATGTTTAATCACTACTAGAGGTGTTTGGGAGCTAGAACGTGTCTGGTTAGGGCTAGACCATGGAGGATTTGGGTGGGTTGGAATAATTAGGGAGGTTGGCAGTATAGTCCCAAAGTTACAGGAACTCAGAGGACAAACTGCTTCTTTATAATAAAGCTAGAATCAGTCTAAATTCCATTTTCTAGTCAGTAATCATATCATTGGACAGATAGCGTAGCAGGAAGTACTAGTAGTTAGGAATTTATTGGAGAAGGTGGCAATATGCTTGGGGACTATGGAAAGGAATTCTTGGAGTCTGAGTAGTCTTAGCAAGATTGCATTGCAAAGGCACTTCAGACTCACGGCAACTTGATGTGCAGATAGATATCCTGAAAAAGCTTACCATGTTGATGGTGGATCATGGTATTGGAGGGTAGGGTGAATAAAGTAAAGGGTCTTCTAGATGCCAGGCACTGTTCTAGGTGTGGGAGGCACACATGAAAAAAGACAAAATCCCTGCTGGTGTGGATCTTGCATTTTAGTGAGAGGAATAGTAAGTAGATAAATAGGTAAAACAGTAGGCAGTGACAAGTACTGTGAGGAAAAATTAGTGCAAAGAGTGGAGATAGAAGTTGTTTGAAATAGGGTGATCAGGAAAGACCTCTTTGTGGAAGTGAAACTTGGGTAGAAAACAGGGGTGTAAGCTGTGTGAAATGTGCAGAGCAAAGGGTAGAACACAGTTGTTGGATGCAGCCCCACAGTAGCTGGAGCAGGGTGAGTTAATAGTTTATGCTCAGTAAGTGTTGGCCGAGTGCCAGGCACTGTTCTCAGTGTGTCACTAGTGTTCATTTAACCTCTACAACAATTCTGTGAAATGGATACTGTTTCACATGTAAGGAAACTGAGGCACAGAGCTGCAATAAATTTACCCAAGGTGACACAGCTAGTCAGGGAGCTGGAGTTGAGCCCAGTAGTTTGACTCCTAAGTCAACATTTTTAACCATTCTGCAAGGATGGGGAAGGGGAGGTGTGGTAAGAAATTTAGTTGGAACAATAGCCTGGAACCAATTCTCTGGGGCCCTGTAGTTCCTTAAAGTATTTAGGATTTTATTTTGACTGTGATGTTAGGTTGGAGGGTTGAGAACTGCCCAGGAGGTTGCTTTATGATTCTGGAGATCAGGAGATGGGTCTGGACTATACAACACATTTGTTAGTTATCTGTATTTAGGTTATATTGTAGTTTAAAATATTTCTACTGGCCTATAACCTATTTCTGTGATGTAAAATTGAATATTCCATACGATTTTATTGAACAGATATGTGCATGTATACATATGAGAGTGTGTTTGTGTGTGTGCACATGTGTAAAATACTTTAATGAACTCTTCTGTTAATAGGTGCGAGAAGATGTACTAAATTCATTGAATAACAACTTTCTTCAAACGCTAAATCAAGCTTGGAATGATCATCAAACAGCTATGGTGATGATTAGAGACATACTAATGTATATGGTAAGTAGAGCTTTTTTTGTTTTTCCTTTAAGAAGTTGGGCATTTCACGGGCACCTGGGTGGCTCAGTCTCTTAAGCCTCTGCCTTTGGCTCAGGTCATGATCTCAGGGTCCTGGGATCGAGTCCCGTATCAGGCTCTCTGCTCAGCAGGGAGCCTGCTTCCTCCTCTCTTTCTCTGCCTGCCTCTCTGCCTACTTGTGATCTGTCAAATAAATGAATAATATCTTTAAAAAAAAAAAAAAAAAAGAAGTAGGCATTTCAAAACAGTGTCTGTCTTCTTTCTGTCCCTTTAGTTGAATGGCACAGGTCAGTGTGGAAGGTGTTACTTTAAAAAAAATAAATAAATACTTCCTTTACAGGGACCAGCCTTAGCTTATATGAAGTAGAACCTTAATTATTCATATATTTAATGATTAGAATGGAAGACTAAAAGAGAAAGGTCTAATTTTTTTTTCTCAGTATATAACACTTGTACTTCAAAATGGAAAATGCTGAATGTCTCTTTTTGAGTAACAGTGGTTGAATGACAGCATGAGAGATGAAAACTTAGTACTCTCTTACATGTTTTTAAAAACCTAATGTCTTTACATCTTCAGTGATGAGGTGTCATTTTATACAAATATGCTTGTAATAATTATATTCTAATAGCTGCTGTCTTAATAGTAAATCTTTGCAGTATATGTTATTCAGATACATATTCCATTTTTTACCTGTTACTATTGTTTTTTGTTTTTGTCAGTCAAGGAGAATACCGTATTCAACAATTTGGAAAACATTGACACGAGCTAAGCTGTTTAATGACTATAAAGGAGATTAAACTATCGAGTTTTTTTCTTACCTTTGTGTGATTATAGAACGGAGCCAGATTCATCAAGCTTAATTACTGTGTCAGTGCAAAATTAACAAGTCTAATAACTTTTTCTTGTTACTTCAGTGTTTATATTTGGGAATTGGATATACGGTTTTCTTCTAAGGTTTTACTCTCTGTTTTTCAAATTTTTATTTTCAGTTTCTTTAGTTTGATTCTAGCTATAGTGATGAGAGCATGTCCTAGTTTCTTTCACTTGCTAGCATAAAGCAGTGGTTGGAAAGAATTTCCAATGAGAGTAAACAGCTCTGGAGTTTTTTGTTCTGCTCAAAGAATGCAGTCAGGCCTATTACCCCTGGTTTTACAGGGCTTAGTGGCAAGGGGGTCAGGGAGAGGCTACTTCAATTTTTAGGGGTTGGTAAAAAAGTAGAACAGTATTTAGCCTTTCTGAGCCTCATTTTCCTCTTCAGGATGTAGATTCGTTCTGTGCTGACATTTTGAGGTAAATGAGATAGCATGTGAAAACATACAATGCCTTGGATATAAATGTGAAGTAAGTTAGCTTATATTGTTCTCATTAAGTTCTAGAATTGACGAGTCTTTAAATTTTAACACTAACAAACAGTAAGATAGAAAACCACTTGTAATTTTATGGTCCATTACTCTATTGATAAAAGAAGTATTTCAGGATTATACACACAGTCACTCCTACATGTTTTAAAAAATTTCTGCTTCATTTCACTTCCCTTTTGGGGGGTGGGGGTGAGGTTTCCCAAATGAAATGTCAAACCTTGAATCCTGACTGCTATGTGACGAAAGTCAAGAAACAAATCAGTTTATTCCCTGGCTTCCTCATTTATAAAATGAAAATATTTTGCTCATTGGGTAGGGTAGCCATGATGCTTGAAGGTGCCATTCATATAGAGTACTATAGCCCCTGGACCAAGTAATGTGCTCCGTAAAAACTCACTAGGATTAAGGTTTCTTGTCCCTTTATCCTTTCATCAAACCTGTGTGATAGGACCACAGCCCTGGATAAAACCAGCAACTTACCTTTCCTGGGCCTCTGCTGGAGGAAACTCCCAACAGGGTAGATAATTACCACTGTTTGTCCTTTGTCACAATGTCCAGTTGACCCTGCACACTGTCCAGTTGTCTTATTTCCCCTCTACTAGTTTCTCTCCAAACCTCCAGCTTTCCTGCTGGCCTCCTCACTCTTAAATGATATTGCCTTCCATGTCTCACAGAAAAGAGCAAGCATCAGGTGGAACTTATATTCGTTTCTTAACCACTAAATCTACAGTTTTACCTGTATTTTTTCCCTTTTGTGTTTTTCCATTTC
The DNA here is from genome assembly GCF_022355385.1 of Mustela nigripes. Classification (NCBI taxonomy): domain Eukaryota; kingdom Metazoa; phylum Chordata; class Mammalia; order Carnivora; family Mustelidae; genus Mustela; species Mustela nigripes. Next base: position 33,221,880 of record NC_081559.1, on the reverse strand, counting down.
CCTCTTGTTTTAATGGAGGCATTGTCTTCCCTCATGTTAAAGGCCAGTTTTCCTCTTGTGCTTAAGCAGGATCACATCCCTTTCTACGTTGTCAAAAACCTCAAGTGTTTTCAGCTTCTACCTTTTTACTGAGTCTTATTTATACACATGAGACATGTTTAGACCACTCACATCCTCAGAATCCTACTAAATTTTCTGTTTTACTCTGTGCTGCCTCCTAGAGTCATTGTCATTCACAGGCAAATGTTGACCCTTGGCTATCTCCCTTTTCTCATCTTTGATTCACTTTGAATACATTCCAGTTAAGCTTCTTCCTCAATTAATTCTCTTTAGTCTTGCTCTTAGGAGGATCACCATGTCCGAAGGCAGAGATCACTGCAAATCCTTGTGCTCCTTGATTTTTTTTCTGCATCACTGGGGACAGTTGACTACTCTTTTCTTTTCACATGCTGGCCTTTGGTTTCAGGGACATAGCACTCCCTTGGTATGCCTCCTGCCTTTCCGACTGTTCCTTCTCAGCTACTCCTCCTCCTCTGCCCTTTAAGTAGAGGCAGTCTTAGTAACTTAGGGCTTAGTAACCTGGACTTCCTCCTCCTGGTTCACCTCAGCTCCTGCTGTAGCTTCGGTTAGTGCCTCTGTGCAGATGATTCCCAAATCATGTCTCCATTCTCATTTTCTGAGATTAAGATTTGTTATACTCATTTGTCAAGTTGATGGCCATCTTTGTTGTCTGAGAGGGACTTCAAAGTTGGCGTTTCCAAATGAATGCAAAATTGGTACCATTCTATTTGTTCATGCCAGAAACCTGGGAATTACTCTTATTAGTGTCTTCACCCTCCATCATATATTTCTAGAATCTGCAGCTTTTCGATTTTCATAATTACCCAGCAGGAAAGCACCTTCGTTTCTCTCTCAGAGCATTTCGTGACTAGTCTTAGAACACTTGCTGTGCTCTTAGAGTGCTTAGTTGAAAGCATGTGATCGAGTCTGCTGAAGTTCTTATTGCTCATCTTGAAATCTTCATACATGTCTTCTGTGTGGAAATGTTTCTAGAACGTTTCCTCTCCGTATGTGATTTGCTCCTACTTATCCTTTAAGTCTCAGTAGATTTCTGGTAAGGATTCCCTGACCTACGCTGTGTACTGCCTACTGGCCGCAGTTGCTCTCCTTGTACCCAGTGCTCCTCCTTTGTGTCATTTATCACAGTCATCATTAACAGCTGTTTAGGGCCTTGTTTCCCCATTAGACTGAACATTATGAAGAGGGGCCAGTAGTGTCTTGTTACCACTGTGTCCCCAACACCTATCACAGCTTGCACCAACTAGGCATTCAAGTGTAACTTGAATAAATAGATGTACGTGGACTCTTTTTTAAAAAATAGATTATAGATTATAGTAGATATAGATTATAGACTTACAGATTTAATAGATTATACATTTTTAGTAGATTATAGATTATAGTTTTTATAGATTATAAATTAATTTTTAATAAATTATAGATTACAGTTTGCAAAATGCCTTTTTTTTTTTTTTTAAAGATTCATTTATTTATTTATTTGACAGAGAGATCACAAGTAGACAGAGAGGCAGAGAGAGAGAGAGAGAGAAGCAGGCTCCCTGTTGAGCAGAGAGCCCGATGCGGGACTCAATCCCAGGACCCCGAGATCATGACCTGAGCTGAAGGCAGCGGCTTAACCCACTGAACCACCCAGGCGCCCGCAAAATGCTTTTTAAATTATGCTATTGTTTGTCTGCCTTCGGGTCAGGTCATGATCTCAGTGTCCTGGGATCAAGCCCTGCATTGAGCTCCCTGCTCAGTGGGGAGTCTGCTTCTCCCTCTGCACCTCTCACCCTTTGTGCTGCTTGTGCACACTCACGTACTCTTTTTCTCAAGTAAATAAGTAAATAAATAATCTTTTAAAAAATATACTATTGTTGGGGTGTTGGAGTAGCTCAGTCAGTTTAAGTGTCTGACTCTTGATTTTGGGCTCAGGTCCTGATCTCAATCCTAGGATTCACCTGCATAGGGTTCCATGCTCAATAGGGAGTCTGCTTGTCCCTCTGAGCCTCCCCCTGCTTCTCCTCGCTCTTTCTTGAATAATAAAATCTTTTAAAAATACATGCTGTTAAGGATTTGGAGAGAATTTCAAGTGTTGTTGATAAGATATCTTCACATTCCACAAGATAGAATTCTTTCATTTTCATACTCTTTTATTCTCTTTACTTTGCCTTTTTATGCTTAGTATTCTGGGCTTAATTAAATAAGTGCTTTTTAAAATTAAGGTAAAATTTTATACATTGAAATGTGCAGAACTGGAGTTAGAAAATTACTTTGACAAATACAGGCATTTATTTAACTAATACTTTGGTCAGAAAATACAAATGCTTTTAATTGCCAGGAATCTAAGGACTTTTTCCTCTTGATGTCTGCATTTTCTTTGAAGAGTTTTACCATCGTTCCAGAGTTCTCAGGTGACATAACCTGCTAGATAGGGCACATATCTGAATCATACTGGTTGAACCGTCATGGATCCTAGACAGATAACCTTCTGATGGTGAATACCTGCTATAACTGTTGGAATTCTAGATCTCAGGCTCCGAGAGGGAGGAGAGAAGATTCTTCACTATCTACCTACCTACCACCTACCTACTCAGCTAGCTGACTTTTACTCTTTACAAAGAGATGTCTGTAAAATGTCATTCATCAGCCTCGATGTATAGATACTATGGGACACACTGACTCTTGAAAATGAAAGTGGAATCATTGGTTATATGGAGGCAGCCACTGGTCACACTTTGTTCCACATAACTTGGTTTTGCGGCATGTGCAGCATTTCAAAAAGAAATGTGTACATGTCTCTAGATGGAACATGTCACTTCTGGTTTCTGCCACTCTGCCCCTTCCTAATACTTGAAACTTACATGTTGAACTTCTAAGATTGGTTTGTGGCTACTTAGTAAAAGTTTCATTTTCAGTTTTAATTGTTTAAAAGATTAGTGATTGGAGAAAGATGTGAGCATTTTACAAGAAAATTTGTCCTGGTTCTATAATAGTTATAATTGTCAATATAGCGCATAAGTATATGTTACTATTCAGTTAATTTTTCTTTGTAAACTGTAAAAATGACGGGATGCCTGGGGACTCAGTCGGTTAAGCTTCTGTCTTCCACACCGGTCGTGATCCCAGGGTCCTAGGATCAAATTCCGCATCCTGCTCCCTGCTTAGTGGGGAGCCTGCTTCTTACTCTACCTGCCACTCCCCCTGCTGTCTTCTCCCTGCCTCCCACTCTCTCTCCTTCCCTCTCTAACAAATAAATAAAATCCTTTAAAAACTATAAAAATAAATATAGTATGAAGGGAAGTTAAAGTTATCGATGGTATTCTATAGACTACTTTTGAGCAATTAGAATTAATGGCAAAGGAAATAGAAAAACGTTTTCTAATGTAATACATAGGGTTACTGGAAAGTTAGTAGAGAAGTTTTCTGCATAAAGCTATGGCAACTTTATTTTCATTTTTTTACTTGAATTTGTCCATACTACAGTCATTTTCACAAATAGCAGAGCTATAGTGTCATTGCAGGTTTTCCTTAAAGGGAGGCTGTGAGTTCATAGGCACAAGGTAAGAGTTAACCCAGGAAGGGAGGGTCACTGCTTCTTTGAGCTGTTTATTTGGAAAGTCATTAAGGATGAGTAAAGAGGTCAAGCAGAATGTAGCAATAACATTGTGAAGAAGAGAGAAGCTAAAGAACTTTTGATGCTCTTGGTCTCCTTTGTAAAGTAGAAGGTGGGACCATTGGTTTAGGGACTGAAGTATGTGAGGTGTTAAAGAATGGTTAAAGAAGGCTGAGTAATGATCCCCCAGACATGCCCATGACTAGTGTCCGGAACCTAGGGATTGTTACCTTATAGGGCAAAAGGAACTTTGCAGGTGATTAGGTTAAGGATTTTGAGAGGTTGAGATTGTTCTAGGTCATCCTAGTGGGCCTAGTGGAATCACAGGGTCATTACAGAAGGAGGGTCAATAAGAGATGGAGGTGATGTAACAGAAGCAGAGATTGGAATGATAGGCTTTGAAGATGGAGGAGGAGCTATAGCTGAGTACAGCTATCCACTAGAAGTTGGAAAAGGCAAGAAAGTGGACTCCCTCCTCAGATCATCTAAAAGGAATCAGCCCTGTTGATATATTGACTTAAGTCCAGGGAAACTGATTTAGTCTTCTGAACTCTAGAGCTGTGAAAAAGTAGTAAGCTACTAAATTTGTGGTCGTGTACTCAGCAACAATAGGACTAATGCAAGGAAAAGGTTTGGAGGCTCTCTTGTGCTGGGGTCAGCTCTTTGTAAATAAATGGATCATCTCGTAGTTAGTTGTAAGGGAGTAAATTAGGCAAGAGTTGGCACAGAGTTTACATAGTAGAGTTGATCAGCAGAGTTATTACTTTTTCCAGGTGTACTTGGCAGTCTTAGATAAGAATGCTCAGGTAAATTTAGCCTTACGGTGGGGGGGAGGATTTTAATGTAGTAACATTATCGAAACGGTTGATTGTTGATTGTGAGTCTGTGCTCTTTAATAAGTAGGCATCTGAGTCATAAGATCCCAGGAAATGGAGGTATTAGGTATTAGGGATGAGTAGACCTGGAGAGCCAGTTGAGAGTAAGGAGCAGGTTCCTTTCAGTGTAACAAAGTAGGAAAGGTGTGAGGAAAAAGATCTCCAGGGCCAGAGATATTTGGTGTCTTCTAATGAGGTTCAGGGTTTGCCCATATCCGTATGTGGGTGAAGGGAGTCCTGATAAAGGTGGGGGTAAATATTTAGGCACCTGTAAACAGCATGTCAGATTGGTCATTCTTGTCAGTGTCGGAGTTACCAGTGATAATAGGTGGCAGGAAGCAGAGCTGAAAGAAAGAAGTAAGCTGTTCGCCGAAGCTACCAAGAATTTGTGTGTTTTGGGAAGTCAGAAGATAGGGTGAGAAGGATGAGAACACTGAGATGCTGAAATTCTTCTCCATGTTTTTTCCTGTAGGTTTTGAGGCTTTGAATGTTTCTTCTTTACAGCATTCTAGATTGCACATTTAGAGAAGTTTGAAAATGACTTTATTCTGGAACAACACAGATAGGTTGCTTAAGAGTCTTTTTGGCACTTCCTCTGCTCTTAAAATGTCATATTAAATACAAAATAATAGAAAATAGGATCCAGTGGCTTTGAGATTATTAAGGTTCGCACCTGTTCAATATTTTTCCTGACAGGAACAACAGACTTTCCCCATCTGTGCTGTAGTTTTTGTATTTGTGACTGATAGTATAAATACCTTGGCATTTTTTTGTGGTTAGATCCCAAGCCAAGTACTAGACCTTTATGTTTAAAAAAAGTCATCATCATAAATACTGTTGAAGGTCAAGAATGTTGTGCTTGATAATGAGGATTTCACCTTGCCTTCCATCTCAGTTACTCTTTCTGACAAATTGGTAGACCCGTAAACCCCTTGATTACCATGCCCTGACAACTGTTTTTGTGTGTGGAGTGATGATGTGGCAGTCCATGAGGTTGACTTAAGAGAGGCACGTATTCATTCAGCATGAAGTAGGCCCTGTGGTATGGTCAGAAATAGAGCACATATTTCTTGAGGTAGTAAAGGAAATGAAACTTTTGTTCATAAAGGGTACTGCCCCATGTTGTCTGTATGTGCACAAACTTCTTATGTGTACAGATTTCCTGTGTGTGTGTGTGTGTGTGCGTGTGTGTGTGTTTCCTGTAGGAAATGGGGAATAGTGGAGAAAAAAATATTTAATGATGAATACACTTGGCTTTAGTTCCTACATTGTCATTAATTCGCTTAAGTTACTTCTCTAGGTAAAACTCTTTAATTCCTTATTTATAAGGAAAATAGATTTATTGGGTAAGAGCTCTGGTTTTTATTTCTTTGGGGTTTTGACCCTCTACCAAAAGTAGGTATCTGCATCTACATACCATACAACATAAACTTTTGTTTGCAATTTCAGGTGGTTTATGGGTTCCCTAAGGCCTGTCTATGGGATCGGGTTGAGGATGTGTTGGTTAGATCATTTTAAGTTTTCAAGTCTTTCAACTCTGACATTTTACACCTTTTTTTTTTTTTTTTAAGATTTTTATTTATTTGACAGATCACAACTAGGCAGAGAAGCAGGCAGAGGGGGGTGAGGGAGCAGACTCCCTGCTGAGCAGCGAGCCGGAGGCGGGGCTCCATCCCAGGATCCTGGGATCATGACCTGAGCCAAAGGGAGCGGTTTAATCAACTAAGCCACTCAGGTGGCCCATACACCTTTCTAAAACTGAAAGTGATCAGTTACTTGTGTTGTTTGTAATAAAGGAAAAAACAAGAGGTGAGAGTAGATTAGTATTAAGCTGATGACAGTTTCTTTAAGAACTCTTAAAGTGGGTTGATAGAGCATAAGTTGGCTAGGAGTCTATCCAGTACTATTCCTTGTAATAGCACCTAACACTTTCAAAGCCCTTAGTGTGTGTCTGGCATTGTTTTTAGCATATTTAAGTATATTTCATTTAATTCTTAAATTGTTGCTATTTTTATTGTTGCTGTTTTTAAGCAGTAGTCTGGGAAAGCAATAATTTTTATTTTTTACTAATAGAATTTTTATTCTTAAATTTCTTTAAAAAAGTAAAAATACTTTTCTGAATATATAGCAATATATACTCTTTATTACATGACTGCATCTCTTTTCTAAATGTTTTAAATACCTGACCTTCGAGGTAAGTATTGTACTCTCCATTTCACAAATGAATAAATCAAGGTCAGAGAAGATCATCTGTCAAGATCACACAGTTACAATATTACTAGAATAGTGAATCCAAGTCTTTTTTTAATTCAAAGCCCATAGTCTTCACCACTTGGCCTGAACCACCTCAGTGCAGCAGAATTATGTGTATGGACTCTGCTTAACAGAATTTCTGATATTTTTTTTTTTAAAAGATTTCATTTATTTGAGAGAGCATACGTGAGCCCACAGGGGAGGAGCAAAGGGAAAGGGAGATAATCTCTAGCTGACTCTGCACTGGAGCTCAGTCCCACAACTGTGAGATTGTGACCTGAGCCGAAACTAAGAGACACTTAACTGACTGAGCCACCCAGGGGCTCCCAGAATTTATGATTTACTCAGAGTTGAGCTAACATTTCATTTACATTCATTATCCTTCATGCTTATGAGGATAAATTCATTCATTCAGCAAGTATACAATGAGTGTATTATGTATCAAGCATTGCTCTCAACAACTGTGATTTCTTTTTCCAAGTTCTGTCATTGGGCAGTTTTATGATGCAGACATCTGTTTGGGCAGATAGTCTTAGTTCCCCAAATGGAATTGAAGAACAGTGACTTTTTCCATGCTCCCAAGTGTAAGCTATTGAAGCATATTAGAATAGTATTCTGGTTTCGTTTCTTATTTTGTTTGAATCTGATATTAAAATTCTCCTTGAAGAGTGACTTGGTTAAGACTTAAGTTTCCCAATTGTCATCAGAAGTTACTTAACACCATCATTACCAGAATATCTAGAAAATCACCAAAAATATTAGATGCCTTAGTGTTTATTCTATCCAGTTGATAGTACTCTAGCCCTGCAGTAATTTGAAAGTCCTCTTCTAATTTTTTTGACACTTTTGTTGACATGTAACATAAATAAAAGTGGAGAAGTCTGTTGTGTGCATTTTTTTAAATGTGGGTTTTGTAGGATTTTTGCTTTTTAGTAATTTGTGGGAGGTTTTTATATATGCTGGGTAAAAGGTCTTTGTAGATATATGTTTTTATTGTTTGTCTGTTTTTGAGCTCAATGTGGGGCTTAAACTCGCCATCCAAGATCAAGACCTGAGCTGAGATCAGAAATCAGGCACTTAACCGACTGAGCCATCAAGGTGCCCTTCTAGATGTATTTTATATAGTTTAAGAGATACTATATTCCATTCTGGGCATGCCTTTTTCCCTCTCTTTTAATGGTGTCTCTGAAGAGAAGCTTTAAATTTCAGTTATTTACAGTTTTTCAAACTGCAGTTGTTGAATAAAGTGCTATATAAACATCTCTTTGGTTAAATTTGTTTAACCATATTCAAATTGTCTACATCTTCCACATCTTCCCTAAATATTTTTGTTTGCTTGTCCTGTCAGCTCCTGAGAAATGTTAAAATCTTTAGATTTGACTATGGATTTGTTTTTTTCTCCTTTTAATTGACATATTTTGAGGGTTTTGTTATAAAATGAATATAAATTTTAGGGCTACTTGATTTTCCTGTTGAGTTGACTCTTATTTTTATGAAATATCCTTCTTTATTTCCTATACTTCTTGCTTTAAAGTCTACTTTGTGTAGTATTACTATATGAGTTTTATTTTGGTTGTTGTTTATATGGCAGATTTCACCCCATCCTTTCTTTTCCACCTTTTTGTGTCCTTAGCATTTATAAGCCCCACACAGTAATAGGCTTTTTAAGCCATCTGACAATTTTTGTTTTTAGATTGAAGCATATGGCTTATTTATGATTAATATAATTACTAGTACATTTGGGTGCAAGTTTGCCATTATATTGGATTATTTTTTTCTGTCTCACCTATTCTTTATTGGATTTTCCCAGCCTCCTGTGCCTTTTTTTTAAGGTGAATGGAGTATGTTTTATTATCCATATATACTACCTTGTGTTACTTATATTTATATATTCTCTTTCTAAACTATTTTTGTGGCAACCTTAGAGATTATAACATAGATCCTTGACTTAGAGTTTACTTTATATATGTATATATTTTAACCACTTCCTGGGGGGGGGAAGTCTTAGAATGCTTTGACTTCCTGAAGTTTTTTCCCCCTTGGTTTTTAGATATTTGGTACTGGGTATTTTTTTTTGGTATGGAGGACAAACCTGCAAATTTTGTCAACATTGTGCATGAAAAATTGGGAGACCCTGGATGGTATCTTCCTTCCAAGGAAATGTAATCATCTTCTGCCAGGCAGGCATAATATGGGCAAATCACCATGATCTAGTTGAAGCTGGCTTTTAGGCTCTTAAGTTTGTCTATTTTGAGTTTCCCTTTATTTCTGAATCGTGTCTTTACTCGTAGAGAATAGCTATCTGGGGTCTAGATGTTACCATGCCTTGAATTCCATCTTTTGTCTCCTCACCATTTCAAGTCTGCCAGTTGTGGTCTCTTCAGCTCTTTAGCCTTCCAGTGCTGCTTTGTGTTTGGTGTTTGGTGTCTTGCCCATGCTTACGTGGTTTGTTAGTAAACATCTTGACGAAAACTGCTTGCAAAAAGTTCTGGTTCTTCTATGCATTTCTTTCTTTTCAGACTTTGGCTTCCTAAGTCTTAGCTGCTTGATAGCCAGCCTACCTGTGACTTTCTGCTGAGCCTCTCGTTTCCAGTTTCCCAGATAAAACCAATAACCCAAGGAAAAGACTGAGGGTGAATGTTGATCTATTTTCAGTGTACCTACTTGCCTTTTTTTCCAGAATCTTGGCCCCACAAGTCCAGGTTGCCTTTGTTGCTCTTTGATGCTTTTAAACAGTTGGTGTTTGTTTACTTCCCATTACTCTCCCTTGAGCCCGTTGAATTCATCATTGTATTTTCTATTTATATGAACTTGACCAATCTAGATAACTTATATAAATGGAATCACAGAGTATTTCTCCTTTTGTGACTCAGGTTTAATCCATGTTGTAGCATGTGTCAGAATTCCCTTTTTAAGGCCAAATAATAATTCTGTTTTATGTGTGTACTTCATTTTTTTTTAAAAGATTTTTTATTTATTTGACAGAGAGACAGCCAGAGCAGGAACACAAGCAAGGGGGGGGTGGGAGAGGGAGAAGCAGGATTCCTGCAGAGCAGGGAGCCCAACATGGGGCCTGATCCAGGACCCTGGGATCATAACCTGAGCCCAAGGCAGACGCCTAACGACTGAGCCACCCAGGTGCCCCTGTTTGTACTACATTTTGCTTATCCATTCATCTGTCAGGGAGCACTAGGGTTGTTTCCATTGTTTGACTATTTTGCATAGTGCTGCTATGAACATGGTTATTCATTGAGACCCTGTTTTCAGTTATTTTGAATATATACCCGGATGGTGGAATTGCTAGATCATATGGCAACTCCATTTTTAACTTTTGAGTAACCACCATGCTATTTTCCATAGCAATGACACCATTTTGCATTTCCACCAGCAATTCTCAAGAGTTCAGTTTCTTCATACCCTTGTTATTTTCTGTTTTTGTTTTGTTTTGTTTTCTGATAGTAGCTATTTTGATGGGTATGAGGAGGTGGTAGCTTTTTATTTTCATCCAACTTTTATAGTTGTTGGCAACTGTATATAATTGGCAGAGGAATTGGTCTTGTAAAAGCTAGTCTTTCAGTATTAGAAGTGGAAGTAAGTGGAATAGCATTTTAAGGTTGTTGTTACTATTAAGATGAGGAAAGAGACAGATGTTAAAGTCACCCCTAGTAAATGGAAGAGATTGGATTGAAATAACCTATCTGGCTCTTAAATCTGAGCTCTTCGCCAATGAATTCTATTGCTTCTTTAATATAGGCCTTCCGGGATGCCTGGGTGGCTCAGTTGGTTAAAATAGGCCTTCCTTTCTAAAGTCTTACAACCTCATTATTCAAAGATCTGATTTCTTTTCTTTTTTTTTTTTTAAGATTTATTTTGGAGAGATAGCAAGAGAGAGCAAGAGCGGTGGAAGGGGAGCAGTAAAGGGGAGAAGCAGACTCCCCACTGAGCAGGGAACCAGTCATGGGGCTCAGTCCCAGGACCCTGGGTTCATGACCTCAGCTAAAGGCAGGTGCTTAACTGACTGAGCCACCCAGGCTCCCCCAAGATCTTGATTTCTGTTACTTGATTACTCTTCTGGTTCTAATATGGGTTTTTTCCTGCTACCATTAGATTCTTGAATTTTAGAGTAGGGAACAGTGCTTTTATTTTAGGATTTGGTGCAATTTACACAGCTTTAGAGAAACATGACCGAGGTTTTGATTTATTAGATATCCTAGGATACAATTCTTAAAATACATGGAAGTTATTTTCAAGGAGAATTTCTCATAACAATGTTGTTTTAAAAACTTTGACAGCCCTGAGAGAGATTTTAGACCCATTTTACAGTGGTGGAAACTGTGACTTTGAGCTTTAGTCATGGTTGTAAGTTTTCAAGCCATCTGTATTCTTTGCTTTTCTATGTACTTTACCCAGTAGCATTTTTAAATCCAGAAGTGTTAATCTGTCTGAGCAGTTTACTATTTCCTCTCTTACTGGTGCCCTTTCCACAGTGTAGTCAGGACTAACATTGTGGAAAATACTGGGACAGTCAGTTCTTTAAACTTTGCTCTAATTAGATTGATTTTTTTTTACTGTAACTGCACTAAAAACTTTTTGTTACTTTTCCCAGGTTTGGTTTTTTTTTTTTTTTTTTTTTTTTTTTTGGAAATTTTCTATTTCGGTCTTCATAGTGTTAAGCCTTCTTAACTTGTATTTATTTCATGGCTTGAAAGTGAACCCGCCCAAAGACACTTACATTTACTTGCTGATAGAAGATTGCCTAGTGATTAAGCTTGGGAAAGCAGGTTCAAACTGGTTCTAACAGATAGTAGTTATTTGTTACAGGGTTATTTGCTTTGTTGTTGTTGTTGTTTTAATGAGCTAAACTTTTCAGGGTTTGTCTCTAGTTTATAAGCAGGACAGATGCTTACTATTTGTAAAGATTTTACCCCTGTTTACATTCTTCATCTCCTCCTACCCTCTTTTTAAAATATAAATTTAAAAAAAAAAACAAAAAACCTGTTGGTTAAAAAAATTTGCTGAACTATTTCTTGCAGGTAAGTTAAGTATTAAGAATTAGTGTTTCTTTGTTTTTGTTTTTTTAACTTCATGCTCATGGTTTTGGTCTATTTTGATTGTTTTAATACCATTTCTGAGTAATGAATCTCTTTAACTCACAAAGTCACTCCTTGACTTTGTACAGGTTTAGCTTTCATAAGCTCTGCATGTCCACATAGCATGTCTTGGTATCTCTAAGAATATTAGCATCTTGGTAACTGAGTAAACTCATCAGTTAAGGGGGGAAGGCAGATATTTCTCAAGATGGTGGGAGTAGTAATATCTGTGGCTTTGTGGGGCCAAACACCTTGTAGGCAGATGTCCTGTTGTCGACTGGTAATGTGAAGAGCCGTAGGTCATGAGTAGGCATTTGCTGAAGATTTATGTGGAAATCTTTTGGTTGGTTGAGGTCTCCGTTTTTTGTGGCAGAGGAAGAAAGACTCTAATCTCTCTACTTCAGTTCCTAGAGACCTGCCTGCCTGCCCTAGTTGATGCTTTTAAACAGGTACTTTATAATTTATCTAGCCTTTATAGTTGTTCTTGGCAGGGAGGTTGGCCTTGCAAAAGTATTCTTTCAAGACTAGGGATAGAAATAAGGGGGGTAGCATTATTGTAAGGTAGTGTGTTGGGTAGCAGTTGGGTTGCAGGTACAAAAGCAGTCTGGCTTTTCCCCAGGTTTATGAAAACAGGGCCAGTGAGATAGTCCCATCATTATTTATTCCTCCTCACCTCTGGGTTCATTTAGCTTGTGAAGAAGATTGCTTGTTGTAGGTTTGCTTGGCCTAGGAATAGCAACCCTGAGAGAGAATCATAAATAGAGATTGAAAATAGAGTTTATCTCTGTAGCAGTGAAACTCCTATCCCTTTAGTAAATCTAATGTTTGACTCAGACATTAAGTTTTCATACGTGTTTTTTAGAACATTATACATTTAAAGTGGTGTATTTTCTCTAAAAAAGGCAAATATAAGCAACCACCAACTTTCTGTCTCTACTTAGCTTTCTTCAATAGGTAAATGACTCCTGTTGAATTCATACAAACTATATTTTGGTTAAAAAGCCTAAAATTAAAATACTGCTTTTAGGTTATTCTTTAATATTTTTTCTCTCTTTTGGGATGATTTCATCTTGTCCTTCCTTTGAGGTTGTGTTCTTTTAGCTAGTTAGAGGTTAACTAGAGGTGAGATTTTGGATCTTTTTAAATTAAATATTCACTTAGAAACATATACGCAATAAAAGTCCTATGGTGATTTAAATAATTAGAACTACATTATTGTATTACATAAACTCAGCCACTTATTTTTTTAAGATTTTATTTTATAATATTTTTTAAGTAATAAACCCAGTGTTGGGCTCAAACCCATAACCCCAAGATCAGGAGTCACACGTTCACCGACTGAGCCAGCCAGCCACCCCTAGCCACTTATTTTTTTTTCCTGTTGGAATCTATTAGGAAAATGCTATTGTGTACCCACAGGCTGAATTCCTTCTGATAATACCAGTAAGCAAGAAATAGAAGATTTCAGCATGTTTATTTAGTAAATATTTTAATATATATCATGTGCAGATCACAAGTTTATTGTGTGTGCATTTCTCTTTAACATATGTACATATAAACACTTGAGTATATGCATGTATGTCTTTTATTTTGCTTGGTGGTAATTAGTCATACATATCTAACATTTAATATAAATAACTTATTACTGGTTTAAATAGCCACACATATTTTGTGGGTTTTCTCTTGTCCATTTATTGGTACTCTCAAATCTTAGGGGTAACAGGTTTTCTTAATATTATATGTCATTTAATTGCATTCACTATATACACCTTGAGAGTCTCACATTAAAAGACAAATTTTAGATCTTATACTACATCTGTATTTCTTTTGTCTCCAGTCATCTTCCATGGATATGAATGTTGTCTGCCCTACTCAAACACTCTAACCACCTGTACCCATCATACCTGGCTTCCTTTACTAAAGCATTGTTTCTTCCCATACAGAATATATATGAGGAATTCATCATTTGCAACCAACCTTTTTTCTGCCTTTTTGCCAGAGGACTTGAGCTAGACAGCACTATCGGCCAAGGGGTTATAGATTCACCCACATCACTGTGCTTAGGATTGGAAAGAGGGAGACTGGCAACAAAAATAGAAAGGGAAAAATGATAGTGAAGTATATCTTGATCCTTCACATATATTAATTTTTGATCAGAGTTAAGCTTCATAGGAATTATACTAGAGTTTTAGAGATTATGTTTACCGTCCCTTTGGGTTGCCCAAGACCAGAGAGGATAAATGACTTGCTCAAAGTCACATAGCCAAGGTTAATGGTACAGCCAGAGCTCACGTGAAGAATTCCTAACTCCACATCTAGTATTTTTGTATTCAAAAATCTGCTGTAACTGACAAATTCACTTTAGAAAACAGTTTAGTAATTTCCGTATGATGTGGTACTTCCACTTCTAGAAATCTGTCCCAAGAAAAATGAAAGCATATATCCCCAAAGGATTGTACCCATTCACAGCAACATTGTTCATAGTAAACAAAACTGGACACAGCCCCAAATACCCATCAGCAGTTGAACTAAATGTGGCATATCCATACAATAGAGTACTATTCAGCACTACAAAGGAATGAAATACTGATAAATGTTAACACCATTATGAACCTCAGCAACTTTATGCCTGGTGAAAAATCACACAGGAAAGGTTACATATGATTCAATTATATTAAATGACCAGAAAAAGAAATTTGTAGAGAAAAAGAGAGAAAGCAGGGGTACTGGAAGTGGTATTGACTACAAATGGGCCCAAAGGATTTTTTGGGGTGATGGAAATAGTTCTAGAACTAGATTGTGGCCATTGTTAGACAACTGTACTCTTAAAATGAGTGGCATATAAATCATACTGCAGTAAAGCCAGAAAAGGGGGAAACATTAAAAATATTCCACTCTAAAATTCATAATTTACTCTGAAGATTACATTATATGTGCCTTTTTGTCCTGTAATTCTTATAGGTAGTGCCCTTTTACGAAAAACAGTACAATCTGACCAAATTCTTTTGACATCTGTCTTAAGAACATTTGGTTTCCTAAGAGGTTAAACTTGCTAGTGTCATATATATGTTATATATGATACTAATCTGACCCCCCCACACCCTACAAGTACCATAGGCATGTAGTAGAGTTGGAACTTGCAGTGCTTGTTGGAATTACCAGTATTTTCTATTCTGTGAAACAGCCTGATGCAGAATTCTGTCACTGCTGTTTCACTGCTTTCAGTATCTCTTCTGTATTTTGCTCTTACCAGTTATTTGTGTTTACTAAGTCAGTTGTATTTATTTTCAAGTCTGTTTATGTCAGTTGTACTTGTTATTAATACATAATTTAATACCCTGTAAATCAGTAAAATGGTGTTAAAAATGATAAAACTTTTTCTTTGGTAAACTAGATTGAATGTTTTAGAAAGACTTGACAAAGGCAAGTCACTAAATATTGGTTCAAATTAGATATGAGTAATTTAAAAGAATAAGGCAGGGATCGTAATAATCTAGAAGGACTTTTTTACATTCAGATTGCTTCACAAATGTCTCTAGTTTTCATGCTCCATCTTAATGAAACAAAGTAGAAAAATTGCTATGAGGTGAGAGTGTTTGTAAGAAAGAACACTGAACTCCAGTCACAGGATTCTTGTTCAAAGATGGAAGAAAGTTTTGATAGCTCAGTGAACATGTATTGTTTTAAATTAAAATTTTTAAGATGCAAATATGTGAATGTACATTTGTTTTTCTCTTTTTACCAACTATGTTCAGTTAAGCAGCCAGTTACTAGCTTTGATTATTTAGGGTGAGAGTGATACTGTATACGGTACTGTTTAAAACTGTAAACATCAAATTTACAAATGATTTATGTAATAGAGTATTTTTATAACACAGAAGATTCTTGGTGCTTTTTAAATGTTTAGATTTATGTCAGCTTTTATTGTGTGCATCCTGTTTCATGCTGAAAAATAAGGCAGAAGCTCTTGGGTGGCTCAGTTGGTTGAGCATCGACTCTTGATTTCAGCTCAGGTAGTGATCTCAGGGTCATGAGATAGAGCGGTATTGGGCCCAGTGCTCAGTGGGGAGCCTGCTTAAAATTTTCTGTCTCTTGGGGCGCCTGCGTGGCTCAGTGGGTTAAGCCTCTGCCTTTGGCTCGGGTCATGATCTCAAGGTCCTGGGATCGAGCCCCACATTGGGCTCTCTGCTCGGCAGAGAGTCTGCTTCTCCCCCACCCTCTGTCTGCTCATGATATTTCTCTCTATCAAATAAATAAACAAAATTAAAAAAAAAAAAGGTTTTCTGTCTCTCCTCTGTATTCTCTGTCTGTCCCCCCCCCCCAATAGTTGGGGAGACACAGAATTTAAGATTTTGAGGTGGACATGTAAAGCTT
Organism: Mustela nigripes; assembly: GCF_022355385.1. Classification (NCBI taxonomy): domain Eukaryota; kingdom Metazoa; phylum Chordata; class Mammalia; order Carnivora; family Mustelidae; genus Mustela; species Mustela nigripes. The sequence goes on along the minus strand of NC_081559.1, from coordinate 33,205,615 downwards.
AAGAATTTATTGGAGAGAGAACACCAAATGGGGGATGACCCCAGTGCTGCTGGAGTGTCCAGGGATGGGTTCTGGAATGGGAGATGGTAAGAGCTTCCTCATAGGATTTGGCAGCCTCTGCTCAGGGATAGGGCTGGGTCCAAGGCTGTGGAGCTTTCAGGGGCAAGGTCAGACAAGAAGTGGATCCTCATCACCAAGCTGGGCTTGCCTGGTCAATGACACGGGGATCAGATCCCTAGAGGAAATCTCTCTTCTTTCTGCCCATCAAGGAGTATGAGATTATTGAGTTTTTCCTAGGGTCATCCCTCAGGGCTGAGGTTCTCAATGTAGTAACTCTGCAAAAGCAGACCAGTGCCGGCCAGCAGACCAGGTTCAAGGCATTTGTTGCCATCGGACATTAGACTGAATACGTTGGTCTGGGTTAAGTGCTACAAGGAAATAGCCACTGATATCCAGGGTCCCATCATCCTGGTCTAAGCTTTCCAGTATCCCCATTGGGGAACAAGATCGACAAGCGCCACACTGTCCCATGCAAGGTGATTGGTTGCTGTGGTTCTGTGCTAGTATACGCCTCCTCCCTGCCCTTAGAGGTACTGGCATCGTCTCAGCCCATGCTCAAGAAGCTTCTGATGATGCTTTTGGTATTGACTATTGCTCCCCCTCAGCCAGGGGCTGCACTGCCATCCTGGGCACCTTCGCCAAGTTCTGATATCATTTCTAAGACCTACAGCTGTCTCACCCCTGACCTTTGGAAAGACTGTGTTCACCAAGTCTCCCTATCAGGAACTCACCAGTTCTTGTAAAGATCCACACCAGAGTCTCTGTGAAGAGGACCCAGGCTCCTCATGTGGCCACCATGTTAGTTTTATGCAAAGGAAAAAAAACGAAAGCATATTTAAAAAACAGAATTTTATCAGAGAGTCATCTGTGAAAATTCTGAACCTATTGAAGTTGCATGATTTTAAAAATGTGAGCTTCTGCCAAGATGATACAGAATGTAGAAATGTGAGCAGCAAAGATACTAATCAAAGAGTGGCTTTCCTTGTAGCCAGGAGGGGTGTGCCCTGGAGGAGCTGAATGGAGGAGGTTGTGGGAGTGATGTCACATGAAGAGAATGGTGCTAGGGGAGAATGTAGTTAGCCCTTGTTGGTCCGTGCCATTTCGGTTGCATCACTGATACCGTTGAGCTTCTGCTTATGTTCACCTGGTGGCTTTGCTTGGTGTTGCATGTAAGGACAGTGTTCCTTAGAAAACTTGTAGAATCACAGTTTGCAGTGGTTCTTAACTGGTTTGGGATCATAAATGCCTTTAAGAATCTGGTGAAAGCTAGTATTATGTACCAGCAGACACACAATAGTTTCATAATTTTTGGAAGTTTTGAGACTGAGGCCCAGAGAGATCCTGGTTAAGAACAGAAAGAAATTCTGTTGCTAATCCTTTTGTGAATTAAAAACTTAGTAGTTTTATTCCAGTGTATTTTGGTATAAATATGGATTTTCAAATAATGCAGAAAATAAGACTTGCATAGCGAATAATTCTGGAATTTATGTGCTGTATAAAGTTGAGGACATACCTGTAATCAAGTTGGCAAGAACTTGAAAATAAGAGGACTACAAGGAATCTGTTTGAAATGACAATAACTAGAGGTGTTCTAATTATGTAGTTCTCAGTGCCGCTGTATTACAAGCATTAAAGCCTTTTAATATTTACCAGTAAGCAATCAGCTTAAGTTACATGGATCTTTATTTATTCAGCTCTTAATTTTACTTCATAGAATATGATCTTTAAGTACGGTATTTAAGGAAGTATGAACCATGTTCATGCATGGTATGGCTCTGGAGAGAAAGGAAAATGTTTCTACCTTGCTGTCTACGTTTCTCCTCTGTTTTCTGCTCACCTGCCTTTCCCTGGATGTGGTGGTTCCCTGGCACTTTTTTTCTTCAGGTTTAATGGGTGATCACCTATAGCCAATTGTTTGTAAATTGTACAGTTATAAACTGTAAAGACTGACTTTTATTCATTTGGGAGGTGCTAAAAAATTCCATGGTGCTTGAAATAGTTTGAAGTGTTTCTCACCTGAAAAATGGGCTGCTTCTGGAATTTTATTTCCTGTATTGTAGCTCACAATGATTATTTTTATGTTTGCAGGAATTGTGCACATGTTTCTATGATTTTGTTTTCACTGCAGGACCGTGTATATGTACAACAAAATAATGTGGAGAATGTCTACAATTTGGGATTAATTATTTTTCGCGATCAAGTTGTACGTTATGGGTGTATTAGGGATCACCTACGACAAACGCTATTGGACATGATTGCAAGAGAGCGGAAAGGAGAAGTTGTAGATCGGTATAATCATCTTTTTATATTTTTATGTTTCGTTTTTTTTAGTGGTTAATATCTTGAGAACCGATTTACCGTCTAGGACATAATGAAAATCCTCAAAAACATTTTTACAATTAATAAAGTTATCTAGATTTTAACTTAAAAGCACATAGCCTATTATTAGAAGAGACCATCCTGAACTTTTATTTAATATACTTTTAAAAAAACAAATCAGCCATTAGTCTTCCCTTTTGGTTTTTCATGTATTTTTTTATGCTGGCATTTTGTTCTTCTTTACTGTGTGAGATAACATTTTGAGTTCTTTATGGGAGCTGGGTCACTTTGATATAAAAAAATGTTCTTAAGGTCTTTCTAGCTACTTCTCTTGCCTTTTTTTTACTTGAATATTTAATATAACTTGATTATCAGGTGGTTTAACTTCTTTTGACAGAGGCGCAATAAGAAATGCTTGCCAGATGCTAATGATTTTAGGTCTTGAAGGACGATCCGTCTATGAAGAAGATTTTGAGGCTCCTTTTTTGGAAATGTCTGCAGAATTTTTTCAGGTAATCAGTATAGATATAAATAAGTGCTTTTTTAAGATAGTCTCAAAGTAACCGAACGTAGCTACTGATTTGAACATTTGACCCTTTTCTCCTAAGGCCGTTTGAGAAGGAGGGTAGGTACAGAAAATACCTTCAGACACCTACTCCCCATGCTCACATTCCAGGGAAGAAACCCATTGAAAAAAAATTGGAAGAGTTTGGAGTTACATACACAATTTTTTAAATTATGTGTTATAACATACAAACTTAGAAATAACTATAATATTTTATTATCTTTACATGTTATAAATTATTTACCATAAATTCACAGGCAGTGTATCACTAATAAAGTCTCACTCTTCAGGCTTTTGGTAGTATTAAGTTATTTGTAAAATAAGTACAGAAATGTGCATGATCTCATAGTGCATATATATATATTTTAAAGACTATTGATGAGGAAATTAGAAATTTTGCAGTATAACAACCCAGAACTAGCTAAATTGCTAAAAGTGAAGTTAAACTAATACTAATTTGTAATGAAATTAACAAAATCTAAGTGTAAGTAAGATAATGATAACAAGGCATCCTCCTGAAAACCTCAATTACAGTAGGATAAGCTTTATAGTGTTAAAACAGACTTAGCTGAACACTGAAAGATTTTACTCCCAGTAGTAGGCTTTTTAAGAAATGAATGAATACAAAGTTAGAATAGTTCTTAATAGTTCAGTATAGGTCATTCATAAGAGCCATTGGATGTATTTAAAGATGGAACTCAGGTTTTGGTGTCATTTACACATAAACAAAGAATGGACTTGCCCTTTTTTTTTTTTTTTTTTTTTTTAAATTCATTTGTTGCACATCAGGAAGACCTTTGGGGCTTGCACTGGTGAGCCTGGACCTTCCTTTATGAACTGTTAATTTTATAGGAGACAGGCTATATTTTCTAGTAATGTAACAACTAATGGTAGATGTATTTGACAACATTTTTGACCTTTACATTTGTTTTAATTTCCTTCATTACTTTGTAGATGTACCAGTAGAAGATTAATTGTCAAGATTCCAAAATGTGCTGCACTGATATGTGTATGAATGTGCATATATACATAATACATACTATTTTTAACAGTGAATGGAGACATGGTCTCACCAAGAGTTTTATTTGGTGTGTTAATGTCCTTAGAAACTGTATTATTTTCAAGGATTAAAACTACTTTTTGTAAGAAAGTGGGAAGTATTATTAAATTTTATACATAGTTTATATGAAGAGGTCTTCTGTTTTGTAAATCTTAGATATATTCCTGCTAATTATATGCTAATTCCTGATTAGTCCTGCTATCATATAGGTTAAGATAATTCGGATTAATATTTACAGTTTAGTGGAACTTCTGTAAGGCTGGTGTTAGCAGACAAGATTGAGAGTTACTTAAAAACTCTGTTTCTCAAACTTTAGTGTGTGTGTGCACACATAACTCCTTTGAGATTGGGAGTGGGGTGGCAGTTGGACTTAACATAACTAGCAGTATGTCAGCAGAACTATGATAAACATTTATGAGTCTTTCTAATTATACATAAAACAAGTCAAAAAAGACACTTCCACTCTGATTTGGGGTCAGTTACTTCATTCTATACTTTTGACCCGTAATGGCATGTGCTTGCTTTTTCTGCTATTTGAAGTACATTGGCAAAGTTTGAAAAAACACTGCTTAAGGATAATGTATTGATGTCTCTTATGTGATAAGTGCTTTCAAGGATATAATTCAGACTATGTGGATATGTATGATAAACTATAACATGTTAATAGTGCTTATGATATTTAGCTTGGCTTGTGATAAATAATTATAGAAACGCAGTTAAAAGAAGAAACACATTTTGCTTCTCTGTTTAAAAAAAAAAAAGCAAAAAACGTGCTTTTTATTTGCAGATGGAAAGCCAGAAATTTTTAGCAGAAAACAGTGCTTCAGTATATATAAAGAAAGTAGAAGCTAGAATTAATGAAGAAATAGAACGGGTGATGCACTGCCTTGACAAATCAACTGAAGAGCCAATAGTAAAGGTGGTTGAGAGGGAGCTCATTTCCAAGCACATGAAAACCATAGTAGAAATGGAAAATTCTGGGCTAGTACATATGTTGAAAAATGGAAAGACAGAAGGTAAGTGTCAGCAATTGAAATACAGTTAAATCTTTATAATTCTGCCAGGTTCTTAGTAATTTTTAAAAATTTTCCTATAATTAAAATAGATTTAAATGTCAGTCTTAAAGTTATGTGTGTCATTAATTTATTAATTGTTGTTACTTTGATGAGGTTTAAGTGTAAAGCTTTACACTTTATTAATGAAGATTTTTGGTGTTTCTTGTTAATTGAATGGCTCTTTTTTTCCTATCTTTCTTTTTAGTCTTCTCACTTTTTTGTTTTTCTTAGCCCAAAGGTCTAATATTCCTGTTTGGTTTTTTTTTTTTAATGTACAAGAGACTAGGGTTCAGCATTGCTCCATAGTCTCTATGTGATTTTTTTTTTTGTGATTCTTCTTAATGTGACATTCCAATCATAAAATTTCTGTAGGCTTTCCTTTGGGAGTGAGTTGTGATAAGGGGGCTGGAAATGGAAAAATAATGTCTTTCATGTGACATTTCAGATAGATTAAGTAGATTGGTTTTGGGAACTTTGAGGTTACAGACTTCAGAGAAAGAAGAATTGCTTTATAAAAGTAAAGGTACACAGTTTTGAGATAACTGTAGCATTTATTTTTATTGGGTTTTTACCCTTTTTTTCCTAAAAACAGTATTTTATGATTTCCCTATGAGAAATTATAAGTAAAAGTAATAGTCACTGTTGTCCTTGTTTTTAATTTCTGAATTTTTACTTCAAAACTGTGACTTTGGAAATTACTGATTTGCTATTAAAAAATAAACAAACATGGTACTCGTGTTATTTTCCTGCTTCTTAGGTGATATGTTAGTGGCATTTTGCTACTACTTATAAAAGAAACACATATTGCCTGTTGAAGTTAAGAGCTTGACAGGGAATGAAAAACAATTTTTAAGTGAACAATTTAAAGGGGAGGAGGGATGTAAGAGGAGAGAAAAAGTAAGATGATGGGAAAGGAGGTTGTTTTCTGTGCTTCCTCTAGTGTAGTCCTTGCTTTGTGTTTTGAAATGCTTATATTTCTACTTATTTCTTCCTGAAAGTTGTATGTAAATTTATTTGACTAAACCAGAGAATGTTGCCCTTTTTTTGTTTTGTTTTGAAGATTTTATTTATTTATTTGACAGAGATCACAAGTACACAGAGAGGCAGGTAGAGAGAGAGGAGGAAGCAGGTTCCTCACCGAGCGGAGAGCCTAATGTCGGACTCAACCCAGGACCCTGGGATCATGACCTGAGCCGAAGGCAGAGGCTTTAACCCACTGAGCCACCCAGGTGCCCCACCTTTTAAAAGATCCTTCTTGGGATGCCTGGGTGGCTTAGTCAGTTAAGCACCTGACTCTTGATTTCGGCTAATTCATGATCTCAGGGTCCTGGGATCGAGTCCACGTTGGGTTCACGTTCTCACTGTGGAGTCTGCTTGAGATTCTCTCCCTCTGCCCCTGAATCCGCTCCTGCTTGCACTCTTTCTCTCTCTCAAAGTAAATAAAATCTTCAAAAAAATTACTTTTGGGGGGTTATAATTTATGCCAAATGTGAAACTGTAAGATTTGCTGTATATAGTTTACTTTAGGACATACATTGCTGAACACTTAACTTTTAATACAGTTTGATCTTTGAAAGTCACTGAAACAAATTTTAGAAGCCCTTTTTGTAAAGCTTGGATCTAACTTTTTTTTAAATATATGCAACTTTAGTTTTAAGTTCTAAATAACTGTTAAAATGAAGACCTGGAGAGGTAAATTATAGCCTGTCTGTCAAATGTGGCCCACCATCAGTTTGGTTAGGGGGGCAGAAAAATCAAAAGAAGGATAATACTTCACTGCATATGAAAATTAAATGAATTTTTAGATATCAGAGTCCTTAAGTAAAATTTTATGGGAACATAGTCTTGCCCATTCATTTCTGTGTTATCTGTGGCTTCTTTCTTGTTACAGTAGCAAAACTGAAGTAGTTGCAACTGGGACCATATGGCCAACAAGTCTATAAAGTATTTACTCTCTGGTACTTTACAAGAAAAAAATCCCCAGCCCCCAGTCTAGAAACTGCTATTCTAATTACATTTTCAAAAGTTCTCTATTATAAAGCTTTTTATATCATTGTATGGTTTTGACACAGTCTCGGTAAGTTCTTATTTCAGAGAAACAGCAGACATAATAGGAAAGCAGTTTAATATTGTAAAAAATAATAGAAAAAATGGACAGAATCCAGAATTACTCATTCTAAATAAGAATAATATAGTGAGATAAACCACTTTTTAAAATATAGGTATTGGCCTAGGAAATCACCTGGTAAATACTAGGGATTGCTTTGAGTGAAATACTAAGGAATAGGAATATATGCTAAAAGTTTCATATAAACTTTGTCATGGTGTGTAATGAAATAAATTCTAGTATATTTTATTTTATTTATTGTCATGTTGTTTGAACTTTGAGATAGACATACCCAAAGATATCTGTAAGATTTTTAATTGGTTTTTATTATGTTGACTACTAGTTAACACAATAATTGAAATTATTCTTTTGATAGATACTGTGTATTATTACTGGACTTTAGATTGGAATTGTGTAGGAACTCAAAGCTGCAGTTTTCATTTTTTTGTGTGGCTTTTTTATTATGCTGTATGGGCGTCTTCCATGTGAAGTAAAATGTTTTCAGACATATTGATGCCCTCAAAGCATCTTATCTGAAAGCTGTATTTCATAAGTTGCAATAGTAATCTTTAGCCTAATTTTTTTCCTTTTGTCTATTTTGCTGGGTGTTTTTGGTAATTTTTTACATGATCAGCAAGTGGTAGTGAAAAGTTGAAAAGTAAGCTTCTTTAAATTCACAAGTCAGAATAAATAGATTCACATTTTTTTCTTAATTCTTAATGTAGTTAATTTGTATGTTCTTTCTGATTGCAGACCTCGCATGCATGTACAAGTTATTTAGTCGTGTGCCAAATGGCTTGAAAACAATGTGTGAGTGTATGAGTTCCTATTTGAGGGAGCAAGGTAAAGCCCTTGTTTCTGAGGAAGGCGAAGGAAAGAATCCTGTTGACTATATCCAGGTAAGCGAATACAGAAGATTTTCCTTAAGTCTGTGATAAAATAATTTTGACACATGCTAATAAAAAGTTCACTTTTCCTAAGCTGTATTTTGTATTTTTTACTCTTAATTTTCCCAGTGGAAAAATGTAGTATATGTAATTATCCTAAATATTTTAGGATTTTGTCAAGTATGTATGTTTATATCAGGGAACCAAACTGCTACTTTTCATTCATTAACCTGTTTGATGAAGACCTTGTTTAAATTGTTTCAGGAATGGAAATCACTACTTTTTTATATGCTTTAGTGTTCTGTACTTTGGGGTATGAGAAAAAAGTAATTATTTTCAGTTAAATACTTTCTGTTTGAAAATATTGTGTTTTTAAGCAATACTATGAATAAATTATGCCTCAAGTTTTTCATATTTCAATTTAAATAATTGCTTTTTAAAGCTGATTTTTTTAGGCTTTACTCAATCAAGACAAAGAAGGTTGTTGTGGGGAAATAGCACAGAGGTTCTTTAGTTCATCTTCAATAGAGTAATACATAAATGGAAAATGGACTATTTCCCTCATTGCTGACATGTTTAATATGGACTTAGATAAGTCTTGAAAATAATAATACAGAACCTATAAGTTTAATACCGCATGCACCCATTTATTACCAGCAAGATTAGATAAATATACCTGATAGTAAGTGTATTGTTTATAAAAAGAAAATTATTATATAATGTATCCTGAATTTCTTTGTTTCTGTTTGGAAGGGCTTATTGGATCTGAAGAGTAGGTTTGATCGCTTCCTCCAGGAATCGTTCAATAATGACCGGCTCTTTAAACAAACTATTGCGGGTGACTTTGAGTATTTTCTCAACCTCAACTCCAGGTCCCCTGAATACCTCTCATTATTTATTGATGATAAGCTGAAGAAGGGAGTCAAAGGGGTAAGTATTAAAGCATTTGAAAACACATTATGTTTTATTTGTAGATTTAAAATTGTATATAAAATTAGGAAATACGAAAATAGGACATGTTGTAGGTATGAAATAAAGCCTCTTCCTTTGCTTTGGCTTTAAATTTGTGCTGTGATGTTTGAAAAGGATTGTTTAAGGTATCTGAAATGGTTAAAAGTATTTTGACATTTCACTTAATGTATAATTTACATCAGAACCAAACAGCTACACAGCCACAATTGTTCAACAGCCTGTGGACTGTGAGGGTTTGATATGCTGTAGAGATAACAGGGAACTAGAAGACAACTATCATAGCATGGAATGTTGCTTGCAGTCATCTGGTTCTGGGAGTTACGTATCAAACAATAGTACTTGGATACCAAGAATGTGAAGGAGTAGATTAGAGTTGCTACCAGAAACTAGTTTGAAAGCCTTTATTATGTATCTGGGATCTTGGAGCTTACTATTACTATAGCAAAGAAAAATTAAGCATATTGTGATCACACATACATTGGTCTTGTTAACTTCATCTTAGTGTATGTGAAACAGAAGGGGAAACGGCAAATGGCCATAGGTTTTCAGTCAGCCATAACAATTATAACAATGAAGAAACAAACAAGAAGATCACAATAGGAAAGAACATTCATTTAGTCTTCATATTTTTAAATGTATGCTTAATAAAATCTGCTACAATATCATTTTACTCTTATTTAAAAGAACAGAGGCCTTTTTAGTTTTAATTAAATAACCAATTATTACTCTTCTCTTTGCACAGAAGAGCTGATAGGAAAATACCTGTCTTTTACTTTTTAGTTTCTGCCTAAATGCTATAAAAAAGCATTGTAAGATTCTTTTTTGTGATTAAAATTTCATTTCAGGGGCACCTGGGTGGCTCAGTTGGTTAAGCCTCTGCCTTCGGCTAAGGTCACAATTCCAGCGTCCTGGGATTGAGCCCCACGTAGGGCTTCCTGCTTTGTGGAGAATCAGCTTCTCTCTCTGACCCTCACCCTCCAATCCAGCTCATGATCTCTCTCTCACTTGCTTGGTTTCAAATAAATAAAATCTTTAAAAAAAAAAAACTTTTTTTCATTGCATTTGTTCTTAGTGATCCGTTAATCCAGCCAGTATCCCCTTATTTGCTCCATCAGTGGTAGTCCTCTAGGGAAGGGAACTCCAGTCCCTGATCCATACTGCACTAGATGAGGATGTAGAAGAGTGGTGCTCCTCTAAGAGGCACGTTCTCAAACTAGGTCCCTCCTGACAACATCTGAACCAGACTATTTACATGGTTTACTTGTTTTTGTTTTTGGGGGTGGGTAGGGGAGAAGGAGAAGGGAGAGTGAGAACCCCAAGCAGGCTCCAAGCCTAGCACAGAGCCTAATGCAGACTCAGTCTCACAACCCTGAGATCATGACCTGAGCTGAAATCAGATGCTCAACCGACTGAGCCACCTGGGTGCCCCTGTCCTGTTTTTAAACAGCAGATGAACTGTGGTGCTATTTTTTTAGAACTAAAGTTTTATAGTAAATAAATTGTCTTTTCATTGATTTTGCAGCTAACGGAACAAGAAGTAGAAACAATATTGGATAAGGCAATGGTCCTTTTTAGGTTTATGCAAGAAAAAGATGTATTTGAACGTTATTATAAACAACACTTGGCAAGGAGACTTCTCACAAATAAAAGTGTTTCTGATGACTCTGAAAAAAATATGATATCTAAGTTAAAGGTAAGGTGTGTATAAGCTGGAATGTTGTGCCCCTAACTAATGTTTATCACATGATTGAACGCCACAATGTGATTAGAAAATATTTAATTGATTTAAAATGGTTATTTCTGTACATTAATAAAGCTTTGGTTTTTTGAGCATGTTGCACTTAAGTTTGTTTAGGTTCTAGGACATTCGTAGTTTGCTGGAATTCCTTTTGATGTGGCAGGACACATTCACAGAGATCTGGGGGAGGAGGATTAGTGTGAGGGATACAGGAAAGGGAGTATCACCATTTAGTTTGATTTCACAATATCACCTGAGCTGCCTATTCAACACAGAGGGTTGTTCCATGCCTTTAGTGAGTGTATTGGGATCCCCAAAAGAGTGTGAACCTGCATTTTAAAATAAAATCCATGGGTTACTCTTAAACACACTGAAATTTGGTAGCCATAGGCATAGTGCAGCTATTGGAAAGATTTAGAAAGGCTGTCAGTTACATGAAGAATTTACTTTATATATTTGCATATAGAAAAATCCATTGTTTATTTTTGTATATTTGCATTTTTCTTCCACAGACTGAATGCGGATGTCAGTTCACTTCAAAACTGGAAGGAATGTTTAGGGATATGAGCATCTCAAACACAACTATGGATGAATTCAGGCAGCATCTACAGGCAACTGGGGTAAGATTCTCCATTAATTTCTACTTATGTGTATGTATCTTTGTGAAGTCTTTTGTAATGGGCATTTCCTCCAAGTTAAACTGAGCTGGTATCATTTCTTTAAATACTATTAGTGGCAATATTTGTATTGTCTATTTATACCTTAAAAAATTATTCTCCCCCATATAAGCCCCTCCTTTTTTTTAACTGTTAATGTTAAAATTTTTTTTCTTATTCTCCTAGAACTTAGTTTATCCTCTCCACTTGAGGGAATGTGCTGAAAATTTAATAGAATGATCCCACTGTTTATAACCATTATAGATCGTGGAAAGAAGACAGGGCCTGGGCAAGCTTGCTCCGTTTAGTTAGTACTCTTCCTCTCACTTTACCCCCTAGGATTGTGAGATCGTAGAATTGTTACCTGACCTTCCTCTATGTACTTCAGTGTTCTCATCTGTAAGACAATCAGCATAAAGGGGTCTCATGTTCTCAGAGCCTGTGAGAGATGAACAAGGGTATAAAAATGCTGACATTAGTGTGTTATAAATATGGTTTTGTATTGTAACTCCCAGAAGGGCAGTAAAGCTACAACTTACATGGCTTTGGAGTCCATAGGGTTTTTGTGAGAATTTAATGTTCAGAATTTTGTTTCTTTTTTTTTTTTTTAACTGTTTTTCAGCTTCACCTTAAGTTTAAAGAACTCCACAGGTTTTTCTTTAAAAGTTTTCTTTCACAAGTTACCATATACAACTTCATAATTAAGACTTATAACAGCCATTTTAAAAAATTGGAGGTCATTCCTCTGACTTTCTTCTCTCTCTCTTTTTTTTTTTTTGAGAGCGAGCAAGCGAGAGCATGCAGGGCAGGGGGAGTTGGTGGGGAAGGGCAGAGGTGGGGAGAGAGAGAGAATCTTAAGCAGGCTCCATGCCCAGCACAGAGCCTGACAGGGGCCTGGATCACAACCCTGAGATCATGACCTGAATTAAAAATGAGTCAGACGCTTAATCAGCTGAGCCTCCCAGGGTACCCCCATTCCTTTGATAATAAGGTATGAAACCATCGCTTAAACTGCTCCCAGTCTCAACACAGACATATTGTGTGAAAATACCTAATTCTTTTTTTGTTGTTGTTGTTTTAAGATTTTATTTATTTATTTGACAGACAGAGATCACAAGTAGGCAGAGAGGCAGGCAGAGAGAGAGGAAGGGAAGCAGGCTCCCTGCTGAGCAGAGAGCCCGATACGGGACTCGATCCCAGGACCCTGAGATCATGGCCTGAGCCAAAGGCAGCGGCTTAACCCACTGAGCCACCGAGGTGCCCGAAAATACCTAATTCTATAGAAATAGATGCCCGAAAATACCTAATTCTATAGAAATAGATGGGGGTGGGGTGGGGTGTGTGTGTGTGTGTGTGTGTGTGTGTGTGTGTGTGTGTGTGTAGGCAGGCATTCTAACTCATTCCGGTCTTTCCCCATTGTAAATAGTTAACATAATTTGCCTCATAAAAGTTTATTGTGGACAAGGGCTGAGAGCAGGAAAGATACAAGTCTGTGACAAATAGAAACCTTGGGCATGAAGTGTATAATGTGGTTATCCTAGATGCTTTTTTTCTTTTTTAGATAGTTTAGAGATTTGTACTTGATGCTATCTGATACATTAATATAATTATATTTTCATGTGATAGCATTATTGTTCCTGTTGATTTTTTTCTTACACTAATCCTACACTTACTAAGTGCTATAGGGATACAACCTGGTCTGAGTAAATATATTGTTGAAATAAACCATCTGTAAGAGATATGTTCCTGGATGGGTTTAACAGTCTTACTCTTCAATATTTAAGTGTCTAATTACCTTGTCTGTGATCGGTGAAGGTCTTTTTATAAGAAAATTATGATGTTCACTGTTGACCACTTCGTTACTGTTGCTCATTTTAAAAAAGGGGAGTGGGTTAGTTGTTTAGCATGATGATTTTATCAGATCCTGTTTGCCTTTGTTATTTTCTGTTATAAAGCTTGTGAATTTTTCATTTATCTTAATAACCCAAGTATATCTTATAGTCTATGGTAGAATATTTATTTAATAGTTTGTTAACTGCAGTAAATAGAGTGCTTATCAAGATTCTCAAAGTTACATATCTGTTCATCAGCTTGCAGTTTCCACTTACTGTAAGGCCATTATTTGCCTGTAGTTGCTGGCTTTTTATAATTGTTTATGCTAAGTATCTTAAACTGTGAGTCTTTTTAAGCCTTAATCTGCATTAGGAACATTTGATGACAAGTGGCAAAATAATCAGAACAAATACTGAGCTTTCTGAAATCTTTGAGTCCTTTTAAAATACCACCAGTCCTCAAGCAGACCTTTCTCTAACTTTATTAAGTGCTTTTGGCCTATTGCAATATATCAAGATAGTGGCTCTTCTATTTACTTTTCAAAGTAATAGAACACATGGTTTCTTAAAATTCAAGTAATATTTGTGGTATATTTTATTTTGATAAATCTTAATTATTATGCTGAAGGAAGTTTTAAGTAGTAGTCCATTTTTTTCTTGCATTTTTATTTTAAAAACTGGAACAGGGGCAGGGAAACCAGGCTTGCTATTATATTTTTGTTTATTTATATCAGCAAGTCATATCACATCCCAGCAGACTTTTCTGATACCTCAGTCTCTGTATACTTGCCCCTGTCATGTACTATCTTTGCAAATAAGTTGAATGTCTTCAAAATATTGCTTAAAAAGCTACAGGAAGAGGAAATCGAGACGACTAAAGCAATAGTTTTTTGAGGTTGTTTTTGGTTTTTTTCCATTTAACAAATAACTCGTTAAGTGCTTTCCATGCCGAACATTGTTTGGGCACAGGGTATACAGCAGAGAATGGAAGAGACTTCATTCCCTTCCATGATGGAACTACCATTCTCATCTGGAGACAGATGACAAGCAAGCACATAGCACCTTACCTGCGGTTAGGAAATATGGAGGAAAATTGTAGTGGCATAGTGGTCAGGGAAGGCGTCCTCTAAAAACTGACATTTTGAGGAAAGATTTGAAGTTTAGAGAACAAGCTATGTGGGTACATGGGAGAAAGGAGAAAAAACTGTATTGTCTTGGGTGGACTGAACCAAGTTGTGACACCATTACTGCCACTTGAAAATGCACCAACTCCCAGTGCCAACCTCTCTCTGCTCATCATCTAAGATTCTCTCCTGTGGCCCTCTCTCCTCCATGGCATCTAAGATTACTAGGTCAACTTCTGTTTTATTTATTTACTTATTTAACAAAGAGAGAGAGTGGGAGCACGAATGGGGTGAAGGCAGTGCAGGGAGCCCGAGATGGGGCTTGATCCTGGGACTCCTGGATCTTGACCTGAGCTGAAGGCAGCTGCTTAACCAGCTGAGCCACCCGGGCGCTCGGCCCCCCACCCCCACCCTGCCAACATCTTTAAAATTGAGTAGTTACTTGGTAGGTACTTGTAAAGAATCTGAGTGTGGCATACTTCTTGATATTTATGAAGTTTAACTGTCCCTTTAAAAAAATCTGCATCACTAATCACCCAGGTTAGGTAAATACAGAAAAATGGTTAGAACAAGCTATGAATATCAATAGTAAAGATAATATTTCACCCTGAGAAATTCCTACAATGTGCTTTCTAGTTTTCTTAAAAATTTATACATAAAGAAGGAAACATCTAACTGTGACCGTAACACTAGCATATATTTTGTAGAGGTGGTTATCAATTATCCAGTATTTGTAGAGCACACTGTATAGAACTAGATCTGCAGTACCCTATGCAGAGGTGGTTAAATTAAGAACTACATATGAAAACATGGAAGTTTTGATCATTGTAGTTGAAATGGGAATGGGATATTAGAAATGGGTTGTTAAGATGGTAAAAATATTTAAAATATTTAAATAAATAAAAATATTTAAGATGAAAGATTAATATCCTTAAAATGAAACGTTCAAAATCCTCTCTAAAATGATACTGATAGGGCCCATTGACATTTTAGCTAAAAAAACCCATAAGGGTCAAAACTTCACTCTTCTCAGTGACACCAGTAAGACTTCGTTTGTATGCTAATAGCTTTCTTTTGGTCATTATTTTAAAATCCGCATCTTAAGCAATATAGGGTATTTGCCAGGATAGTTAAAATTTTGAAAACACTGATCTCATCTTTAAGAAGATTTATTTGTTAGATATTGGACATGGAGCTGAATACTTGGATAGCTCTAATGCAGTGTCTATATGGAATGGAAAACAAATTCTAGTTAATTTGAGGGAGACATCTTTTTTATCTTTCATACAGGTATCTTTAGGTGGTGTTGATCTCACAGTCCGGGTGCTCACAACAGGATATTGGCCCACTCAGTCAGCCACACCAAAGTGTAACATCCCGCCAGCACCAAGACATGCTTTTGAGATATTCAGAAGGTAAACATAGATCAAACTTTGTAAGTACAAAAATTGTCCAGAGTTGAAATAAACTTGGGCATAAGTGTGTCCTTGATTGAGGATGAATTTACTCTATTTCTTACCTCATGTTCAAAAGGAGAAATTGTTCTTTATGGTTTTTAATATGTAAAAATGAGTTTCATAAACTCTTTGAAGAGAACCGTTTTCCATGGTTAGTATAGTTTGCATTGTTGATGTCTGCCCCTGGCTTAGAGCAAATTCATGGCTGGGTTACTATGGAGAAAAGTGATCTTATGGATAGTAGCAGATGAGCAGCAGGCCAAGGGGCAAAGGATACTAATAGAGATTAATGTTTCTCTTACACGAAGATGCTTACTAAGGGTTGTTATCCTGTAGTTTATAATTCCAAATGTATAAATTACATGATTCTCTAAAACCTGGTTTGATTTGCTAAAGGTTTTACTTAGCCAAACACAGTGGTCGACAGCTCACACTCCAGCATCATATGGGTTCTGCAGATCTCAATGCTACATTTTATGGACCAGTTAAAAAGGTAAATATTGATAGTTTGAACATACTTACATAAAGTAAATTAAAGTTAGTTTATAGAACTCATTGCTGGTTTTTGTTGATCTGGATAAATAATGTATTTCTCCTAAGAATTTCCCTACTTGTTTGAAATACTCTAAAGGGGAAACTGGCGTTAACTTCTGTTCTCTCAATTTGGCTAGCTTCATTGGACAGTATGAAGACTGTATCAGTAGCCCTCCTTCAGGAATATATAATACAATTGTGCATTTTATTTATAAGATTAAATTTGAGACAGTATTGCATAAGAAAATAAACTGTCCCTTTTCAAAATTCTCAGTCTTTTATAATCCTTACTTCCAATAGATCAAAACCAGGAAAATTAACGAGATTTGTGAGATAAGCAACATACTAGTAAAGTGATTATTATAAAAATTAGCAAGGCACTAATGAATTGCCTTTGTTTTTAAAATGTAATTTCTTTTTTATATCAAAAATTGTGAGGTTTAGACCGATAATTTACTTTCATTGCTTGCGTTTAAATCAAATCAAAGTCATTTGCCTTCACATAGAACAATAATAAAAAGCTCTTCGAAAAACATTAAGAAAAAATATCCAAGTTGTTATTTAGGCAGCAAATAAGTTTTATTCTTTATTTTAATAAAAGTGCTACTGGTTTCATATGTTACTGTAACACATTTTTTTACTACTGTCAATGTCTACACATTCTGATTTTTATATTTAATTGAAATGGGAAGTATTCTTTGCAATTCATTTACTGAATAGTGTTTGACACTGCTATACATTTGAGTGTAAGTGGGAAAGTTAAGGATACAAAAAACTCAACTTTTAATTACTCCTTGCTTTTGTGTTAGAGGAGAGGGTTTTTCCCTACATAACCATGTTTTCTTTTGAAGTTTTATTAAACAGATCACTGGGTTTTAAAAACAGTTCATATGTTAATTACTGAAGACTTAAATTTCTATTTTGTACTTAAATCATAGAGCAGGAACAAGCTTAAGGATGGCAGAGGTTTTCCCCTCCATCCTGTGCTGTTATTTGATCTCTTGCTGTGATCAGACCACACTGAAGGAAACCCCTACTACTTTTGGGAGCTTATAAAATGGCAGTGTTATCTTTTAAATCCATTATCCCATTGTGTACTATTAAAATAATTACAGCTGTAACGATAAGTTATGTTGCTTCATTTTATCAGATACATTAAAATGTTCATAATGAGGAAAAAAAGGACAGTCCTTTAACAGAAATTTAGTGTGTGTGTGTGTGTGTGTGTGTGTACACATACCCATACACATACCCATTTTTTAAGTGACATTTCCTTTTCATGTAGAAATTAGTTATATAAGGGAAGAAAGAGTTGGATAATATAGTGCTTATCTTTGAAAAACATACAGTTAAAGGTATCAGGAGATAATTTTATCTTGTTTATGTTTCTTAAATAATGAAACAGGAAGATGGATCCGAAGTTGGTGTTGGAGGGGCACAAGTAACTGGCTCTAATACGCGGAAGCACATATTGCAGGTCTCCACTTTCCAGATGACCATATTAATGCTCTTTAATAATAGAGAAAAATACACGTTTGAGGTATGGTGTGGTTGTATAAATTTTAAGCATTGTATTGTCTCTGATTCTCACCTGTTACTGGAGTGTTGCTTATTTGAGTAACCCGTAAAGCTGTTATTATTTGAGTATTATTATTACTGTTGTTAGTATTAAGTAACCTTTGAATACTGTTTGAGAAAACAGCATAAAACTGTAGTGAACAGTTTATGAACTTTATGAACACCATACACATATTAGGTCCCATTTCATTTAGTTTGTTAAAAATTAACTTTATGGAACCATAAGTTTACATGATAAAACATGTCCCGTCTGAGTGCATAATTTGATGAGTTTTAATAGATCTATGCACTTGTATAAGTGCCATCACAATCAAGGTATGGACTATTACTACCTAAATTTTTATACGCCTTTGCAGTCAGATCCCTCCCCCTGTGCTCAGACTGCCAGTGATCTGCTTTGTGTCATTATAGGTTAGCGCTGCCTTATTAGGATTTCAGATCAGTGGAATCCTAGAGTATGTGTTGCTGTTGTCCAGTTTCTCTCACATCACATTTCTGAGATTTGCCCATGTTAGTGTGTGTATAGTTTCAGTAGTTCGTTCCATTTTATTGCTGAGTCCCATTCACCTGTTGAGGGGCTTTGGCTTCTTTCCAGATTTAGGCTGTTAGGAATAGAGAGATGTGTTAAACTTCTTTAAGAGACCCATACTGTGTCCCAAATGTTGTGCTGTTTTACATTCCTGCCAGCAGTGTAGAGAAGTTCCAGTTGCCCCACATCTTCTAAAAAATGTAATAAGTCTTTTAACTGTTTAACTTGGTAAGTGTAATTGTATCTCATTGTGGATTTAATATGCCTTTCCTTGACTCTAAAGATGTTGGGCATCCTTTCTGTGTTCCTGTGCCACTTACATGTCTTGTTTGGTGAAGTGTCCTTATCTTTACTTGTTGTTTAAAAGGTTTTTTATAAATTTTAGATACAAATCCTTTGTCAGACCTGTGTGCTGTGAATAGTCTGTCATTTGCCTTTTAATTTTCTTTAAATGACATTTTTTGAAGAGCAGAAGTTTTTAATATTGATAAAAGTCCAGTTGCCACTTCTTTCCTTTCGATATCATAGCTAAGAGATTATTGGTTACCCTGAGGTCACAAAGAATTTCTTCTGTATTTTCTTCTAAGTGGCTTTTTTAGTTTTAGCTTTCACATTTAAGTCTATGATCAGTTTCAGGTTAATTTTTTTATGTGGTTAAGATTAAGAATTAAGAATTATTTCACCTGCTTGGGGTGGCTGGCTGACTCCGTCAGTACGACATATGACTGGATCTCAGAGTCATGAGTTCAAGCTCCATGTTGTGGGTAGAGTTTGCTTAAAAAATAAATACATAAAAATGAAGATTTATACCCCCTTACACACACAGATAGTTGTTCATTTCCATTATCACTTGTCAGAAAGTTTGTTCTTTTCCCTTTAAATTACCTTGGCACCCTTATGAAAAAAAATCAATTAACCATATATGTGTGGGTCTGTTTCTACACTCTGAGCTGTTTCATTGATTTTTGCATCTATCCTTAGGCTAGTTACATACCAGTTTGATAGTGTCAGTTTTCTTTTGTATAACCATCTTTTTTTTTTTTTTTTCTTTCCTCCTTTAAGTCCTTTGATTACATTAAATTCATTTGGACTTTTCCCTTACCTTTAATGGGTACATTAGAGTTGAAATAAAGATCATGTGATTCTTAAGTTTAAATTGAAGATAAAGAATAAATAGTTTCGAAAAGCTGTAAAATTTTATACTTAAAATTGAAAGTCAGTTTTTAGATCTAGGTGAACATAGAAATAAGTTAAAGTTCGAAATCTAGAGCAAAATTAAATTGTAGGCCTATTTTAATACCTGCCTTCATACTTGGATTTATGTGAAAGATGTAATTAAGAGATGATCATTTTTATGTGATACACCTCAAGGAAATGTTTTGAAACCCAAGTGTTTTAGGTCAGTAGCTAAGTCAAGAGGTTTTGCTCTTACCTTTTTCCAGATGTGTCTTACCTAGGGAGTAATCTTAATTCAAGGACAAGTTACATGTGACTTACTCCCAAGGATATTGATTAAGCAAGTATTGAGTCCCTTACTCAAATGGTAAACCTCTTCAAACAGAGGTGGAATTAAATGATCTCTCACAGCTTGAATGTTTTAATCTGTACCTGCCATGGGTAATACATTTTAAGCAAAATAAATTGCTTGATAAATGCTAATGTTGGTTTTCAGAGTCCTGTTTTGTAAAGAGCTGGTGAAAATGGAGAAACAAAAACTAATTTTCTAAAGCCATTATTAGAATTACTAGTAATTTCAGTGGTTCAGGCTTACTCTTCCCTTTCCCAACTAGCTTGAGATCACTAATGCTAATGAGCATCATTAGGTAGAGGATAAAATTAAGCAGAAAATTCCTCTAATGTTTCACATTTTAGCTAAGTCACAAACCAGATGCCTGAGTGTAAATGGCATATATATGCTATTCCTGTGGCTCCCAAAGCCTTCTGACTGCTTGCATCTTGAACAGGGGGCATTGTGAAAGGCACTTGACGTTTGTACTCATACCACGTGTTTCATTGTAGTCTGCCACGTAAGTTAGCCGACTCTTACAGAAATCATCTCCACAAATTAGAGAAGATAGTTAAAAGTATTTAACTTTAATGTTTTTTAAGAGGAACCTGATTTTTAAACTTCAGTGTTGTTTCTTTACAAGTTCAGTAAAATGGTGTATTAGTTACTTAATGCTACATAACACATCTTAAAACTTAGTGGCTAAAACAACCACTAACAATTCATTCTCTTTCCTGGTTTCTGTGGGTTAAAGATTTAGGTGAGGGTCGGTTGGGTAGTTTTGTCTCAGAGTTTCTCATGAAGTTGTGAAGATGTCAGCTGGGGTGTCAATCATCTAATGTTTGTCTGGGGCTGGAAAGTGCATTTCCAAGCTATTGGTATACTCTTCTTCCACAAGGCTGACAAGTTGATTTCCTCTGTTAATACATGGGGAAATGTGTCACATGGACCTTACCACACGATTGTCCTTGCATCCTGGTGGCTAATTCTCCCTGAAGCCAGCAATCCAAGAGACCCAGGCAGAACCTTGAAGTGCCTTTATGACTTAGCCTTAGAAATCAGATATTGTCACTTTGTGATTTTCTTGATCACCCAAGTCAGCCCTGATAGGATAAGGGGATCACACAGGGGTAAAACATACCAGAATCATTACAGGCCATCATGGAAGCTACATGCAAAAGATGGCATTTATTCATAGTGTCACATTCATCCACAGTATTCAGGCTGCTAAACTTTTTCCTCTTCTTAAGTATTTCTTTAAGTAACAGAAGTTTGTATTATTTAAAACGGTTAAGATCAGGACATACATAAACTGGTAAGTCTATAGCTTGGACTATTGTAACCTGCATTTGGTTTTTGAAAGAGATATGGGTATTAATACATATTTTTCTGAATGTTCTTTATTATAGTTCTTAAGTTTTTCTGAGAAAGAGTATGAAGTATAAAAACTAATGGACAGTAGCAAAATTAACGTCAGGCAGTAGACTATAAATAGAAGATGATCAAAATTAGGCAGTAGACTATAAATAGAGAATGATTGAACAACAGTGATAATTGATATTTTGTTAAGAAGTTACAGCAATCACTAATGGCATATTTTCACATCATATAAAGGAAAACGGTTAGAAGTACAAGGTGAAACACACAGTTCACAATCATACACGTCCCTCACAGATGTAATGACTGACCAGGCAATAAAAAGGAAGATACAGAAGATTTCATAATTAGCAAATTAAAGTGAAAGCTTTAATTTATACAGAGCTGTATATCCTACTGTGGAGAACTTTGAACTCAGAAACAAAACACCCATATTGCTTTTGGGAAATATCCAAGGTTAGCATAACCTTATTACTGAAAGTGAATAAGGAGACTACAAAAAAGAAAAAGCTGTATAGGTTATTCAACCTTAAATGCACAAATCTTAAATCAAATATTATCGAGTCCTATTCAGCAGTGTATTGAAAGAATTATTCATTGTGTCCAAATAGGATTTATTCCTGAACTGCAAAGAAGAAATTTTTTAGTATTGTTAAATTTTATTATAATAATTAAGTTTACTGACCACTTGCTGTCTTATCAGACATTTCAAGAAGAAAATCAGTTAATGATCTTTATAGATGTACAAAAAGCATTTGTAGAAATTAGTCTTCATTTCATATTTACAGGATATGGAGGACCCTTAACCACCTAACAATAGAATGAAATACCTTTAATATCATAAGGGTATATCTGATGAGAGACCTAAGCAAGCAGTAGTTAATAAAATATTAGACCCCTTCCCATTAAAGTTAGGAACAAGCTTTAAGATATCTGCCTTTATTACAGCTACTCAGTATTGTTCTATAGGTCCTAACGAACACACCAAGGAAAAAAAATGGTTTGGTAAAATATGTGGAGGTGAGAAAATTTGTAGACAATGTGTAATCAACTGAGAACATCGTCTGAGGAGAGTTCAGTTGAAAGATCAACTTGTCGGTTTGTTCCCGGGTTTCAGCACCCTCCCCCCGCCAAAAAAAAATCAACTTGTCTGTAAATCAGAGTTGATAAGAAAATGAGATGAGGAAAGTTATATTTTAAATAAGAATCATGATCTTCCTAGGAATTATTCTAACAGGAAAGGTAGAAGACTTGTACCAAAGGGGCAATAAAAGCAAAAGAATATGAAAGGGTAAATGTGCTCAGATGGGAAGTTTACATATTATAGAGTAGATAACCCATGTATGTTTAATGTTAATACCATTGTATGAATGGGCATCTTCATGTACATACATGTGTCTTTGTATTCCTGTGTGTGTATGTAGATGTGTAGGAAAAAAGTCATAAAGGATGCACACTGAATTGCAATAGTCACTTCCTGCAATGATCTGTAATTGTAAAAAAACACCTAAGAAGGTATTTCTAGTTCTTTGAATATGATTAAACAGTAGCATATGTAAATAAGTCAGTTCTAGCATGTACATAATAGTTACAATCAACATTCTGATAGCACCTATTTAACTTGCTGGAATTAATAACATACATAGCATTTGACGTGGCTAACTTAGGCATGCAGAGATCATTTGAGGCAAAGGAATGTGCCTCATCATCACTAAATTCACATTTCTCTGAATCCTCACTTGCCAGACAGTCCTGTAGAGCAGCCTGAGGTGTTGCTCAGATTTGTGAAAGAATGATTCTTCAAATCAGTTATATAATCAATATCCCCATCTTCATGCCCATTATTCTTGAGCTGCTTTTGAGAAACAGCTTTGTACAGTAAATCAGAGCTGTATATCCCACTGTGGAGATCTGGTGGCATCATACATTCCTGTAGATGTGTAGGAACTAAATCATATTTCTTAACTCTTTTTCATGTTAAGAATTAACTATTAGGTGTTTAATTTTTTTTAATATGGTCATACAGGCAGTAAATACAGTCAACTTGGATTATAAATTTTGATTGTATGATAGAAGGCCTTAGCTCAGGCTCACTTTGCTTCTTTCTGTGAAGAAAGTTGCTGAGCAGAAGTACTGTGGATTAATTGGGGAGAAGGATTCTAGAGTATTTCCAAAATTAGCAGTCCTTTGTTGGTTAACACTTTATTTTTACCTAAATATTAAAGCAGGTCAGTAATAAACTCTGCTGGATGACATTTTTAGGCCAGGCCTTGTATCTCCTGAAACAAAAATGTACATGTCTTTTCAATATTTTGTAATTTGAAAAACTTTCTCTCTAGTTTCTCCAAATAAGTGAGATTTTAATGAAGAGTCCTTATTCTTTGTTACAAACTCTTTGTTGTAAAGGGAGCTCTTTGTTGCAAATTATCTCTTCAATGGAATTCCTTCTGACTACTTACTGCTTGGTCAGTTCTACTTTACTAATTAACTAATCTACTATAATCTTTCAAAAAGTCTAACTGTGTTAATCTGATGGAATTTCAGGAAATTCAACAAGAGACGGATATCCCCGAAAGAGAACTTGTTAGAGCTCTGCAGTCCCTTGCCTGTGGTAAACCAACCCAGCGGGTTCTTACGAAAGAGCCCAAGTCCAAGGAAATAGAAAATGGCCACATATTCACAGTTAATGATCAGTTCACATCCAAACTACACAGAGTCAAGATTCAAACAGGTATCTGGGATTATATGGTTCCTCTTTAAAAAAAAACGATCTTTTTCCTCAAAAGAAATTATTATCTGTTGGAGTTCTTTCTTTAAAAAAAAGTAATGCTTGGGCTGCCTGGGTGACTCAGTCGGTTAAGTGTCTGCCTTCAGCTCAGGTCCTCATCCCAGGGCCCTGGGATCTAGTCCGGTATGGGGCTTCCTGCAGAGCAGGGAGTCTGCTTCTTCCTCTCCCTCTGCCTGCTGCTCCCTCTGCTTGTGCTCACTCACTGTCTAATAAATAAAATCTTAAAAAATTTTAAAAAGTAAGGCTTTTCTGGTGCTGCATGACAATAGGCTTAAGGAGTAAAGTAGTTTTTATTCTTATGTGTTCCTGTCAAAATACAGTTGAATCTAAGTACAGTAAGCATTTTAAAAGTAATTGGTACTGTAAAAGTGTACTTCTTTCTGTACGGTTTTCAGTAACGAAATAGAATTTTGTTAATATATTAGAAGTTAACAAAATAACTTTTTAACTGGCTGAGTTAACCAATAATGGACATCTATTTTTATCTTTTTTTTTTTTTTTTAAAGATTTTATTTAAAAAAGTAGGCAGAGATGCAGGCAGAGGGAGAAGCAGGTTCCCTGCCGAGCAGGGAGACCAATATGGGACTCGATTCCAGGATGCTGGGATCATGACCTGAGCCGAAGGCAGCCGCTTAACCAACTGAGCCACCCAGGCGTCCCTGGACATCTGTTTTTAAAACTGATTTATATATTTCTCAAAGTGTGGTTATCTAGTGTGATTTTTAGATGCAGCCATTTGTTTTAGTAGAGAATCTTTTAAGTTTCAAAACCTTGAAACCAGTATTAGCTCTCTACTTTAAAAACATAGAAATGATCCTATTGTGAATGATTTTTAGTATGTTTTTACTTTTAATTAATAATGAGCATCCTGTTAATTATACATTTACCATAATGTATGAAGTGTGTTTTTGGTGTATTTAAGGGGGGAAAGGCAGCTTATCTTTGTGAATGTTTAAAATTCTAATATATAGTTTGCTCCCTGATTTCAAATTTAGTGTTAGATAAACTTCCCAGGGCTAACTTCATCCATCACAGCTGTGCATGAAGTCTGTGTATTGAAACAGTACTTTAAAATAAGTTTTTAAAATGATTGCAGTTCTTTTGATTTACAAAAAACTATGTTCACATTTTACACTAATAAAAAGATGAGGTCTTTTTAAAAATTATTTTATGTCAAATATGTAATTGATTGCCAGATTACGTTCATTCAAAATGTTACCTACACCCTTCTGCTGACCTTTTTGACCCTAATTGGTATTTGTATGCCCTCTGAAGCAGAGTGGTGTCTCTTTTAAAGCATTGTCTACTTTGTCCCATAGTTTCAGGCCATATCATTGTATCTTCATCACCGAAATGGCCCCATGTTTGGACACAGATGTAAATTGAAAATAAAATAGAACTACACTAAAGAGACTCATGGAATAAAATACCTTGTTTTCCCCAGTGTGAGACATAAGACTTTATAATTTGGGGTAGATTCAGGTTCTGGATCTTAGGACTTGTTTGTATTTTAGATTTAGAGGAAGATGTGCGGGGATGTACATACATCTGAATTACCAAACTTCACCATGCTTTAGCCTAAGTATAACTCTGTAATCCCAGATTCCATCATGTCCAATAGTAGTAGTTTCAGATACTGTTATTGTTATCAAAAAAAATAGTCTTCTCTTCATGGATTTTTAATTGTGGGTGGTGGTGGTCTTGGTGTAGTATTTTAGATCTGATTAAAATAGAATTTTTTAGGAGCACCTGGGTGGCCTGTTCAGTTAGGTGTCCAGCTCTCAATTTCAGCTCAGGTCATGATCTCGGAGTTGTGAAATCAAGGCCTGAGGCTCTGTGCTAGGCGTGGAGCCTGCCTGGGGTTTTCTCGCCCTCCCTCCTCTGCCCTCCTCCCACTTTCATTCTCATTTGCTTCCTCTCTCAGATTAAAAAAAATTTTTTTTTGATGTTAAGTGTGTGTGTATAGTACTTTAAATCTAATTAAAATGGGACTACAGTTGTATATGATAAGAAATTTAACTAGATGATGTCTTTAAAGTTCTTTTCAGCTATAAAATTCTGTGAAGAAATAATGTTTTCATTTTGAAATTTACTTAGATCATTATCATCACTTAAAAATATTTAGTATAAGTTAAAATTTTCTCCCTGGTGTTAAGTATTGTGACCACATAGGTTTCCTTAAGTTGTCAAAATCCAGCCCTGCCTTTTGGCTCATAATCAAAGATGCAGAGACTCTTCTGTCCTTACCCAATTCTGCCTTTTCTATAGTCATTAATAGAAGTTCAAAGAAGTTAAAAGTATTAATCAAATAACACAACCTTTGAAAAGATTTGTTGTAATCTACAGCGGTTTCCATAGTTCACTAGTCACCACCACTGGTCACGTTTCCCTTGCCCTTTACTTGATAAGCCAGATACATATGTACCCCATTACACAAGCAAATGCCTCTGTTACCTTCTTCTTAAGGCAGGGTATGGTGTGAGGCTCTGGGAGTGAGCTCCTGCCCTCACATTTTATAAAACATTTAAATTCAGTATGTATCACCACAGTCTTTCCATTTATTTTGGACTAGACCTCTTTAGGCGGCCAAAACCAACAGAACAAAATAGATTGTTTTAAAAAATTATTTCTTCCTCCAACATTTTATTTTAAATATTTTCAAATCCATAGAATAAGTGAGAAACACCATAATGGATGAAGATATATGGCCATCACTGGTATTTATGAGTCATTAAACTTTTTGTCCTGTTTGTTCTGGTGCCTTTGACTCTACCCTCGCCCTTTCCTCAAATATATACATTTATGTATATATTTGCTACAGCTATTCAGCAAACATCACACTTCTCCCTGCCCCAAATACTTCAGCATACATTTACTCCTTTAAGCTATATATTTTCTAAAATAATTGTAATACTATATCATACCCAAGAAAATTAATAATTCCATACATATTTATTTGCATAAATAAATATTTGTGTACCACCCATATATATTTGTCCACAGTTGTCTCAAAAATGCCTTTCAGGGCCACCTGAGTGGCTCAGTTGGTTAACCATCTAACTCTTGATTTCAGCTCTAGTCATGATCTCAGAATCATGAGATCAAGCTCTGAGTTGGGCTCTGCACTTAGCACGGAGTCTGCTTGAGATTCTCTCTTTTCCATCTGTCCCCCACCCACACTCACACACACATACCCACTCTCTCTTTAAAATAAGTAAATTGTAAAAAAAGAAAAATTGTCTTTCATATCACTTTTTAAATCCAGGATTCAATCATGGTGTCCGCATTACATTGATTTTTATGTCCTTTAAATTTCTATTTACTCTAAACCAGTATCTTTTTTTTTAAATGACATTGACTTGTTTGAGGAAAAGCATTATTTATTCTTTTTTAGTAGGTCATCTTAATCTAATTTTACTCTTTTTTTGTTAAGATACTGATTATCTTTAACTTGGGAAAAGATACTGAAAATAGAATTCTTAACCAAGGGGTTCTAATGAGAAACACCTGAATAGATATGCACACCAGAATGATGTTTTGCTAAATTGTAGTGTCTGCTGTCTTGTTGGTGTGCCTGTGCCTAAGTCAGCAATGTCTTACATGCTTCTTTGTAATTTCCAGTTTTTGCCTCCAGAAATTTCATACCTATCTCTTACTGATGACCAAATGAAAAATCAGATGCCATTTTTCTTTCTCTTACTTCAGTTAGAGCAGAGTTGTAAAAGAAAGGGACTTCAGTATTTAATCCCTGAGCAGTTACCTTGAAGACAGTAGGGAATAACAGAGTAAGACTTCTCTTTCCCAGAAGGCTGGAATAGAGTATGCATTAGTGATAATGAGATTGTGATGGAAAAAAATTAATAAGATACATGATAAATTTTTAGGTAGTCTGTGACAAGTACAGATAAATTACTTATTCCTTTAACTGATATCTTAGTGGTACTTTCTAACTATTGAGTTAACTGCATCTTGCCAACACATAACTCTTTCCTTCCCTTAAAGTGTCTTGGGGTGATGTTAGTAAAATACTAGTTGGCTCTGCAATGAAAATTATTTTCTGGTAATTTTTCTACTAAGTACATCTGGCTGCCATTTTTCTTCCAGAAGAGGAATCTATTTTATAAAAATAAAATTGGTTTTATTATCTCTATAAAATTAAATTCCTAATATTTAAAAAGAATAAGTTAGAATTGTAAGATTTTTTAATATCCATGATTATTAATTGTTTAAATATTTGTTAAACATTGAATTAGGCACCTTTTGAATGTTTACTTGAATTAATGTATACTCATATTGAAATTGGTTTTTCTTTGTAGGTATTTTCTAAATTATATTGTTTGTTTATATGCTGCATTGTTTTATTAATGGTAGTTACATGGTAAGTGTCTTTCTCTTTTAGTTGCTGCCAAACAAGGTGAATCTGACCCAGAAAGGAAAGAAACGAGGCAGAAAGTGGATGACGACAGAAAACATGAGATAGAAGCTGCTATTGTGCGGATAATGAAATCCAGAAAGAAGATGCAGCACAATGTATTAGTAGCAGAGGTGAGGGCGCTTAAAGACTAGATTAATGTAGGAAAAGCAAAATAATACTATAGTTCACATTTAGGAAATCACTATATTTCAGGTTGTTTAAAATACAGTTTTAAAATTAGGAAACCAGAGTTAGGTAACATTTATCATTAAAAGTATGGCAGTTACTTGATAATTAAACACATCAGTACATCCAAATATGTGCACACTTTAAGAACTAATATATTCGTAATAGAAAATTGTCACACAAAGAATAAAAAATTTTCCCTACTTAATATGAACAAGCTACCATTATTTTTAAAAGTCAGTGTTGCCATTGGAATGGGTAAGAATGATTAGGGCTGAATAAAGTATTGGTAGAGGATAGAGAGCTAAGTGAAGATGAACGGAAGTAGAACCGATAGGACTTACTGGTCATGGGAAACAAAGGAAGTCCAGGACTCCTAGTTTTCTGGTTTGGAGGCTAAATGGAGGGAGGGAGGGGCAGCGTGCTACTCTGTTCTGCATTTGCGATATTTTGTACAAGCTGACTTTTATATCACATTGGCAGAGAAATTATATGAGTGATTGGTCAGTCATTTCAAAACTAATGCCCTATTGCTAATTAGGTAACTCATTAGTTTTCTCAGCCATTTTCATGGCTCTGGTAGAGTGACATTGATGGCAGTGCTTCGAGAAGGAAGTAGAGCTGAAAGCACCAGGAAGGGGCCTTGTCCTTTGAGATGCTGGCTCATGGGAAGGAGCAGAGAACAGTACTAGGGGACTGAGTGTTAAGTTGGGGTGTCCTGGATTTTGTTTTTCTGATGGGAAGATACTCATGTTTATGTCCTAGGAATAAAGAAGGAATAAAGAAAATGGGGGTTGAGGGACAGTTGAAAGGTGAGAGGACTGTGCAGGGAACACAGGTGGGTGCTAGACGTGTTGACAAGGATAGTACTGACTATGCCTCTCTCGAGAACCCAGGGCAGGGTGCCGGGGTGTACTAAACAAGGGTGGATACAAGTGTGAATAAATGTGTATGTGTACGGTGTGGGAATGTGAGGAATTGCAGACAAACAGGATGTGAGGTGAATGGTGCTCAGGAAGTTGCTGAACTTGAACACATGAAGTTTGTGTTACCAGTGTGTACCAGAGAGATCGGTGTAATGTGAAAGCAGCCACTGATAACAAAGGAGTGTGGCTGTGTTCCAGTAAGGATTTACAAAATAGGCCGCAGGGCTGTTTGGCCTGTGGGCCACATCTTGTTGTCTCCTGGTCTGCCCCAAAGGTGTAAAAATGATGACTTTACTCAGCAAAGAACCCAAGTTGTAGATTCTGAATGATGTAAATGTGAAGCAGATTTTTGCTGAAGAGTACCAAAGGAATCTGGGATTTGAGGGTACTGTTCAGAGTGTAGCTGAAAGTGATCTTGCCTGCAGTCTGGACCCCATCAAGGAGGTAGGTCAGAAGAAATTGTTAGTAGCTTAGAAGAAAGGGTCAGAGGATGAGAGATCTTATATGGGTTGAGAACAAGTTTGTTGATACTGGAGGGATAATACCAGAAGGAAGATAGATTTTTAGCTAGAGGCAGAAGTACTGAAGTTCACATTTCAAAGAATTGCTGATCCATTGTGGCTCTGGGAAATGAACTCTCCAATAGGAGTAAAAGGAAAGCTGGCTTTTGGGTGGATGGGTGTTCTGCAAGAGAGGCACGAAGGGTCAGTGGGGAAAACGATCTTTGCGGGCAGAAGGTTTGGTTCTCATCTCTGACTCCTGGCTCTGTTTACAATAATGCATGCATGTCAGTCTTAAGGTCTGGCTGTTTTCCTCATTTGTAGAAGACAACCCACTTTGCAGGTTTAAGAGCACGGAATAAATAAATAAATACAGAATGACTGATAAACAATGCACAGACTTCAGCTGCTGCTGTAGTTACCATTTTATTTTTACCAATGTGTCACAATACCTAGAATCCTGACAGCAGCTGGAGAAAAGAATGACAACAGTAGCATTTACCAGGACCAGGAAGCACCATTAATTCATTTAGCATATGCAATGACTTTACTTTCTCAGGAGCCCAGTGGTCATAAATGGGAGAGCTAGGATTTGAATCTAGAGACTCTGGGGTCCAGAGTCTGTTCTCTTATATACATCATGGTTCCTAAATTCTGTGAGTTGGGAGTAATGGAGAGGTTAGTACATTTAGACCATCAGAATGGTTAAACCATAATGTGCTATGCATTCATATAGTCCAACTAATTCAGTTACTAACCCACTTCAGCATTCATATTCTCACGTGAAGGAGGCATGTTCTAACCCATATATTACATTTTCAAATAAAACCTTCTTAAAGTTAAATTTTTGAATTTGGTAATCTGATTAGTAGAATTTGATCTGAATCTTAAAATGACACATCACTTCTTTTCAAAGATAAGAATTTTTGTGTGTTTATATGGAAGTGTTAATACATTTTAAAAATTTTCTGGTAGGAATTAGTTTTTTTTTACTTTCTCTTTTAGGTAACTCAGCAATTGAAGGCTCGATTCTTACCAAGTCCAGTTGTTATTAAGAAACGTATTGAAGGACTTATTGAGAGAGAGTATTTGGCACGAACACCTGAGGATCGCAAAGTATACACATATGTAGCATAAAATGCGTTCAGAAATTTGATTTATTCTTGGACTGTACTCTTCCGCATGGACTGAGAAGTTCTTTTAAATCATTAAATATTAAGACGACCATCTCTTCTATTAAATTACAGTACATGTTCTAGACCATTCAGATCAAGCCTTTACTCCCTTTGAGAGTTTTCAACATCAGTTGATTGAGCTTCAGGCTTTACAACATTTATCCCTGTAGAGATCATCTTTACAGTTCCTCGGGAAAATGTGAATGTGCCGCGTTTTGTTTTCAATACTGTATGAAAACAGGAAAAAATAAAACAAAAATTTAGAAAATACAGCTCATTAAAATAAAATTGTTGAATTTCATTTCCCCAGGTCTTCAGTGTTGATGTAAATGTGTTTTTGTAGTGTTGCTTAGCACTTTGCGCATTGTATAAGTTGGGTAACAAAAATGGTAAAAGAAATGACACAGTTCCCAGTTATCTTGCTCCGCTTAAGACACTTCTTTAGCTAGTCTTGTTTAATTTAAAGGTTTGATAAATATACACAGACCCAAGCATACATTTGATGAGCATGCTTTATTCTACCATATGCACTTACTAATCTTCTAGCCTTATGACCAGGAACCTTTATTTTGGGCTCTATACACTTCCGGATTTGGTTTTCCCCTCTTGTATTTTGAGATTCCCAAATTAAGTCCTCTCATGATTGGGTTTTGTTTTACGTTATCTCTAGAGAGAAAATATTTTAGTATGTATAAATTGTATAATAATTTTTTGCTGTTGTACTCACTGCTAATAGTGGATTGTATAGGGCAGTGTTTTTATTTCATTTATTATAGACAAAAATAAATGATTTAGTATGCACACACCCACTAATTCAAGTATGTCAGAGCACAAAGTTGGCAGCTGGTTGTATTTAATTCAGACCCTTGAAAAGCACATACAGCCGATACTTTGTTTATAAATATCTTTCTTAGGTTGCCCCTCTCTTAAATATATATTTTGGTGAAGCTGGGGTGCACTGTTAATTTTCTGTTTAAAATGCATTCTAAAGATGCAATAAATATGATTACCTTGGTATTTTTTAACGAGATCTTCAGTTCTTGCAGCTGTGTTTTGGGGAGTGATTAAGCAATATTTTTCAAACCTGATGATTCTTGGGTATTTAGCTATTGTCCTCCAAAGAGTCATCGTTTCATGTTTTCAAAGATGTACTTTGTGCTGAAGATTCATGTCAGTTATCCTGTGCTTCCAACTTTCACCAATGTTTTTTACACGATTGATCCACCAAGGATTATAGTTTGCTTTAACTTCAAAGTATTTTTATCTTCAATTTTATTTAATTTGGTTTCATTTTTTTTTCATAAGACAGTGTTTCAGCCGTGTAATTGGGGCAAACCACTATAGGTTGATGTTGGATAGAAAAGTGGAATGTTACTAATGAGTTGAAATAACCAGCTCTTGGCTGACTATCAGTACTGTTGATACATATATTAGAATGTATGTCTCAGAAGATGGTTTCTGTTTAAATTTATGGTCAAGTTACAACAACTGAATTCTAAAATGGATTAAAAGCTCCACATAAATATTTTCCCCCATGCGTCTCTTGGGTTATAATTTTCCTTTTAAACTTGGCAAATATTCTCTTACTACATTTAATTTTGTCTCCATTTGTACTGTAGAATTATAAGCCTTATGCTCTTAATCTCTACATTTTCCACTTGTACATGATGCAGTTAAGATGTAGATGAAAACTATCATGAACATTATTCTCAGGATACTTTTACCATACTTGAGCACTAGTAGGGCAGGTGTAGAATGGTGAGCCGAAGGGTTCCACCCTTGTGATTTCATAATTGGATTTCTGTAATGGGAGGGTGTTTGTCTATAGGAAGATACTGGTAGTTTAGGTAGCACAGTTGTTTCATTGCTCTCAGTCCCCAGTTAAATAATTATGACACCTTGGGAAATAGAACAATTCAGATTGTTGAGTTAATAAATATGAAAGGTGTAAAAACTACATATGAAATTTCAATAAATGCAAATTTAAGTGCTACTTTAAACCACTAAAAATCAGTAAAGTTAAATTTATATTTTGTCTCAAGTATGGTTGTACAAATCAGAGGTAGATCTAGAGCTTTGAGATGCTGGTTTGGGAGTACAGGTTCATGTTTATGCTTCTAAATGCTGATAAGTACATTGAAACACGTTTCTGAACTCCAGTTGGGTTGAATGGCCAGAGAATGATAACTGCACTGAAAAACAAAAATGGGTCACCTAACACAGTTACACGTTTTGACTCTTAATTATTATTTTAGCTCATAAAGCTCGTAATGGTACGTGTTGACATTGCTTTCTTTTCAGCAAGTGGTCATTCATGCTGTTTTTCTCAGTTCTTTAATGTCTTAATTTCAAAGAATAATACATCCTAATCATTTAATCCTGTTGATGTGAATAAATTTTGATGACTTACTTGAAGAATTTCGAGGGTGGATACATAGTTTTCTAACTGCAAAAATGATGTAATCTTTGTTCACTTGTTAAGTTGTATTCTCTGCTATCATTTTCAAATCCAGGACAGTGTTTATTTTGAATTGTTATATAGTTATATTATTTAAAGATTGAAAATTCATTGCAATTAGGGAACACAGCCTCACAAAATAAAATGTGGTTGTGAATACAAGGATTCTTTATGTCAGTGAATTTTAAAAGGGGGTGGGGGAAGGGACACCTGTCTCTCCAAAGGATGTATTAGAATCACCTGTTGTAGCATTGTATACCTAGACATGTACGGCTCCCAAACCCCCAGGATGCTGATAGACCTTCTCCATAAGAATCCTTGTCCTAGTAAAGCACTGTTGATATTCCATTCCCCCAGTGTGTATGTTAGGTATCAAGAAAGGCTTGGGAGACCAGCAGAGTGAGTTCAAGATGATGCCTGCATCCCCAGAAAACTAGTACATTGGCATCATCTGGGGTTTCTAAATATTATTTAGTTCCTCAATTTGGAAAATAATTTCAAAATGTTAAATCCAGATGATGCTATTTTTGTTACATTTTTAGATACTTATTTTGAATAGCTGAGTAGTACACAGGTTTTATTTTTGCCTATCTACTGTAACTTGAGACTCAATTTTTATAGCCTAATTTTATATAAGCTATCTTTTACTGCTATTAGTTTGTCTCCACTTGGGGAGGAAAACTGTTAGATAATGAAGATTGAAGATCATATATTTTACTATATGGTGCATATAGTAAATAGGTATTTTGTATTCCATGGATATGAATGTTAAAACATTTCAGGTTAGCAAAATTATTATGAATTATTTCTATTCCCCAAAGCAGGGATAAATAAAAGTGTTAAGCAAATAGTTAATAACAACATTTATGTCCTTATTACCACGTGCCAGACATTGTTCTGAGTGTTTCATGTGCATTAATTAGTCCTCACATGAGCTTTATAAGATGGAAATTGTCGATTATGTCAATGTTGCCTAAGGGTACTGCTAGGAAAGGGCACAGCCAAGCTGGTTGGGCCTGCATTTGATACTCTGTTCTAACACCTGAGATGCTGTCACTTGATGTGACTTTCTGTTTATAAATTCATTATTTTACTCCATACCTCATTCACAGGAAGGAAAGTTCGAGGATATGGCAAAATTACTCTTACTTAACAAACTAAACTTAGTACACCACGCATCTTGGTATGGAAACTTTAGATACTTCATCTTACTGGTCATCAGTTTTGGGTAGGAAAGGAAATGGAAGGCAATCCCTGCTATTCTGGAAGCTTAGTGCAAGTTTTACATACTTGAGTGGGTTGCATGGAGAGATGCTTAAAATGGAACTTAAATTCAAATCTTGAATTCTAAAAGACATTTTCTCCTTTGCATGCCTTGTACCAAATCCATTATCTAGCTAGAAGTTTGAGGAGACGGAATAGTGACAGTGAATCTAACAGGGAACGGTGCAGAGATGGATCATGAAGCTAGCCCTCAGGAGAACCTGAATAGCTGGAAAGTCTTGAAAAGTCCTTGGTGAATTTTAGGGATAGCAAATTCGCAATGGTGTCACTTAAGTGTCTGATCCTCATACTAGGGCCTTAATTGATCCTCCAATGAATGAGTGGAGCAGACATGGCCTTGTAATTTTATGGGAGGAGCTCAAAACAATCTTGCATATTTTTTAATAACAAATTGTTAAATTTGAATAGTTGGATAACAGTACAGTTCAAATAACACAAAACTATACTCAATTCTTGCAGTGTGGGAAAATTTAAATTTGAAGTCTCAAAATTCTTTTCTGCAGTTGTACTTCTTCAG
Source organism: Mustela nigripes (assembly GCF_022355385.1). Lineage (NCBI taxonomy): Eukaryota > Metazoa > Chordata > Mammalia > Carnivora > Mustelidae > Mustela > Mustela nigripes. Next base: position 33,170,010 of record NC_081559.1, on the reverse strand, counting down.
TGCCTCAGCACAATGCCTGGCATGTGGTGGTTGTAGGCGCTCTGGAAGTATCAGACGAATGCACTTCATGATCACCAAGTGTCTTAGCAGGAAGTTTTAAAGGATTCAGCTTCAGAAGTTAAGATGTGTACTGCGTTATTGGAGGTATGACAAATAATATGGTGTAAGAATTGTGTTTTTTACTTTCATTAATAATTTGGTCTTTGGTTTGCAACTAGGTAAAAAGTGGAAAATGTAGACCAACCACTCAGTTGTTCAGATGATATTTAATGCTGATTTTAAAGCCCTCTTGACTTTCACAACATCCTATGAAAAAACTCAGACTTAATGATACAAAAACTTATTCAAGAGCCTATGAATAGTTAACTAGGGTGTGGGGATTTGGGCCTAAATCTGTCTGATTCCAAACCCTATTCTTGTAGTGAGTGTTAACGTGTCCCCAGTGACTGACTTGATTTTGGTCAAGTGTAGACAGAATTTTATAAATTGAATTTGAGTCTGAGGGTAGATTTTTTTGTGTGTATTTTGGTGGAAGTTTCTTTTGATTTATTAGAAAGTATTCCTTGGAGAATCTGATATTGTAAAACTTATAGATTGTGCACAAGAGAGAAATTGGTAATACTAGCTGTGTGTATTGGTATATATGGTATATTCAAATTACTGCATTTATAAAATTTATATAACTGATGTCCAATATCAGTATCTGTAGAATTCATCCTAAATTTTATTTCCCATATTGATACTGTCCTCTATTAAAAAATAACCACTAGTCCAGTTTTTAAATGGAATGGGTTTGTAGGCCAAAAGAGACAGAAAACTTAGCAGAAGGGCATGGAATCCAGCTAAACGAAGAAGGAAAAGGAAGTGGAATGGCCTTCAAAGTTAAGAAAACGAAGGCACACTATGTTCACGCATGCTCTCTTGTTTGTCTGCAAACCCATTTTGCAGTACTCCTACATATTCTCAATGCTTTTTTTAAACAAAAATTGGTATTATCCAAATTTGTAATAAGGCATCCATATTCACCAAACTGACTTGGGCTAATTAAAAAATAATGTAATCCATTCTCAAAGAACTGGAGGTTTGTAGTCATTAAGGTTATACAAGCATACTACAGAATGTTAATTAAAAAAAAAAAATATTCCCAAAGCAGATCAGCAAGTGGCACTGGTATTTTAAAACCTAACTGCACACCAGGGTTTTCTAGGGAAGCTTTAAAACAAAACTAATACCTCTTGTAGATTTTGACTTAGAAAGTCTGAGGTGCTTCTTTTGTTCAGCTAAATTTGGGAACCATTGCTTTTGATGGTAGTCATTAAAGCATATAAATTCCTGATATGACTAAGAGAATGTTCATTTGATATACAAGTTGTGAGGTTTTCTTTAGCCCCTTACATGTATTTAGTACACCTCAGCTGGTTAAACAACATGTTGATCAAGAATTTTGATTCCAATGTGGGCCAATTAGTATTAATCAGATAACAGTATTAATCACAACCCACCAGTTGTCATTAGTGGATTCTCTTAAATGGGCGGGGGAGGGGGAAGAGTGGGGTGGTGCAGGGAGGAGGAGTCAGTAATCATGCCCTCATAGTCAAAGAGTAACCTGTGGTCTTACAGTTATAATCAGGCATTCCCATGGAGAGTAACTGAATCCAGAAACCCAGGTATTCAAAGTTCAGTTACCTTTATGCCACTAGTCTAAGAACCACTGGTTGTGAAGCAGTTTAATGAGATCTGGGTAACAAAAATTGGTATGTTTTTGCTGCCAACTTTGTGAGATCATAAAGTATAAGCCATAGTCTCCGCTATTATCGTGTGATCCAAATGGTATGAAGTGTTTCCAGTGAAATTTAGGCTTTTGTTTGACAGTCATCCATTTAATTTGACATGAGGGGACTCCCTTAAGAACATGATACTCCCAATTCCCTAATAGCCAAATCTGACTTTTGGATTATTTCTCAGTAATGAGCTTTATAGAATCATCCATATTCTCTTATGTACTAGTAATTTAGTAAAATACATGTTTTTAATTGTTTTTTTCTCAATCTTGAAAAAGTTGAGAGTCTTGAAACGATTCTTAAAATGTCGTTCCATCAGTTTGGTGTGTAGAGTAAGTAAGAGCTAAGTGTGTAAGGAGACCCGCAAGCTCATCCCCAGGCAAACCTCATTCTCAAGGTTGGTAAAAGAGGGAGGGCCCCCTTCTAGCTTTTACTGTGGTCCCTGAAGGTGCACTTTGGAGAGTCCTCGCTATTGCTGTTGTGCTTAGTACCCTGGCCACAATTACTGCTGTTTCAACCAAAGTGCTGGATACACAGCTGATCAATGTTCACTTGTCTTTATAACTTTTACTTCTCCATTGGCCTCAACTATGAATTCAGTGGTAGTCTGGATGACAAACAGCATTACTGCTCCCAAGGGAGATTTTTCCTCTGTAGCTTCTCTTAGAAGATTTGGAGCTTGAATTTACCAAAGGACTAGCTGGTGACATGCTCTCACTGTAACGGCTCTTACCTGCCTGTTACTTAGTTCTCAAATGCTAACTTCATTCCAGCCCACTAATAACAACAGCATAGCCCCTTCTATATAGTTAGTAGATCTACATATTAACCCAAGCTGTTGCATTAGCCTTGTTAAATACATCGTGCTATAATCAACTGAATTTATGGTCTAGAAACTTGGATTTATAAACTAAACTCGTTCATAATATTCTTCCCTCTCTTTTGAGCTAGTTTAACCTCTTGAAATATAATGTTTATCTAAATTACTTCCTGCAGCCCTTCCTTAAAAGGCCCATTTTTTTTTCTACTTCTTTTTTTGGTAATGAATAGGACCAAAAAGTGAGTTTACTAAAACAGTTACAATCCAATCACGTTGTTGAAATCCAGTTTTGTGCAAATGGTCTGCACATGTTTGTGTGCGTATGGATATGGGTATATGTGTGCACATGGGTGCACAGTTGTGTATGCATGGTGAGTGACATCAGATCTTTGGAATAGTACATAGCTGATAGGTAGATTGATCATTTCTGTTCTAAATTACTAGGTATATAGTTTATCAAGTGGGAAACCAGTTAATAAAAAAATCAGTTAAACTTGTTCTATTTATTTCACTACCTTTGCTAAGAAACAGTGTATTATTAAATATTAACAAAATTCTATGTTAGGCAAAAATATACAGGTACATGTGAGCCTACATAGATGGAACTCTTTAGGAAATTTGTTCACTAAGAAATAAAGTTGTATTTATAAGTTAATTCCCCATGGTTAAGTGTGTCATTGTCAGATATAACAATGTAAATAACTCCCCTCTTCGGTAAACAACACCAACAACAACAACAAAAACCCAAAAAAAAAAAACCACTAGAAATAGATAAAGATGTCTACATATATATGGAAATGTGGTATTTAGTATAACCAGAGATTTACATAATTTATATTCTTTTTATAATTTCAGATGTCAGCTTTCTGCAACTGATACACGTCTACAGCTTTTTGAAAAGAGGTGGGTGCATACATAACCTGATCTGTCTCTAACAACTCTGGGTCCGTGGGCATCAATTGCGGTAGTTCAAGTTCTGTGCCTTTGGGTTGTCTGGCTTCCCTCCCAGTCTGGTTGTGAGTTGCCTCCTTTTTTAGGGTACCTACCTCTGACAGCCCCCTTGCTTCCCCTATACTACAGAAGAAGCAAAAGAACTACAGAGCACATTTGCTGTCTAGGAGTGAATGAGGCTAAAACAAGGTGGGGAGGAGGAGAGGGACTGGCTTTGTAAGAGTTTGCTTAGATGTTGGAAGGAAATTGCGGTTTGGGTTCTGAAGTGTAGGGGAAATCCAACCTCCAGAATAATGGCATGTAATGGTGTAGTGTGAAATTGCCATCTATCCTGAGTTCTGATTCTTCAAATTTCCGTCATTCGAGGTTTACTAAGAAAACTTCTTTAGAAACGAGTGAAGACATTGAAAAGGGACCATGGAGGATAGGGTGACAAGACTAAATCCTACAAAGAATTCTGATTCGTTCTTTAATTCACTCAAGACAGAGTGTGGCGCAAGCAATTTGTGAAATACACAGGTTCTTTTTAAAAGTTACAGGTATTAGTGGTGGGATGTCCCATTCATCCCCAGGTGGAATTGGGATGTCATTACTAAATGCAGATTCCCCATGTGCTACATAGTGTTTTCATGTATAACCTACTCCATTTAAAGAATGTAAATGTCATGAAATATGTTCACACTATATTAAATGACATTTTTTTCATAGAATTCATTTGTGTAACCATTTATTGTGTATTTTTACGTGTTTAGCCATATTTAAGATGTATTTTCATATGTATTTATCTATACATCTATGTACCATATAGAGTTTTAGACACTGGAGACTCAACAGTGAACAAAACAGACAAAAGGCTTTGCCCTAAAGAGGAGTACACTGGGGAGAATTGTCAATCATGCTAAATTATATAGTGTGCAAAATGTATGGGCTGTGAGAAAAAGTAAAGCAGCTCAAGGAAATGAGGAGTGCCATGGTCGAGGGGAGGTCACATTATAATTCTAAATAGGATGATGAGGGCAGCCGCCTTCAGAAGGTTGTGTCTGAGCTAGATACGCCCTGAAGGAAGTGAAGGAGCAGGCAAGCCATGCCACTGTCAAGGAAGAAAAGTTCCAGGCAGAGAAATAGGACAGGTCAAAGACCTGCCTAGAATGTTCGATCAACAGGGAGGAGGCTGATGTCACTGGTGCAGAGTGGAGGAGGGGGGGGGGAAGTGGGAAATTGGGGGGGGGGGGTTACTAGGGGGCAGGAACCTGGAGGGCTTTGCAGGCCTTTAAAGACTGGTTGTTACTGGAAGAAATTGGAGAACTGTTGCAGGGGAATCAGCACGGCCATGACACAAATCTCACTCAGGCTTTAGAAAAAGATGGCTCCAGTTCGCTGTTTTATAGCTATTGCAACAGTCTCAAGGTGAAGACAATGAGAGCTTGGACCCAGGTGATGGGCATGGCTGTGCTGACAAGTGATTAGATCCTGCATGTATTTCACACATAGAACTGAGGAATACGATGTGGGCTCTGAGAAAGAACTGTCACCAGAGCACTGGGTCTGAGGAACTGATGAGATAGTATTGCCATTCCCTAGTTGGGGGTAAAGGTGATTGGGGTAGTTTTCCTTTCCCGTTCCCCTCACTTCCTTTTTTTGGTTTTTGACTGTATTTGGGGGTAGGGGGAGATAGTCATTTTTAGGTTCATAGCAACACTGGTCATTTTGTTTTGAGGAAGGGGTGAGCTGTGGTCACTTTAGAGCCTTTTAAGTTACAGTTTCTGGTAGACAACCAAGTGTGACATCAACTAGGAGTTGGCTGTGCACATTCAGGGTTTAGAGCAGGAGAGTAGGCTGGAAATACAAATTCCAGAGTTGTTAATATGTAGATGGTATTTATAGCCATCAAACTGGAGGAACTCACCAAGGATGTGGTCGGTTATCGGCACACCCTTCCATCTGTGCCAGTGGATCTGAGTCCTTTAATGGTTTTCCTTTACCAGGTGACACAGTGTTAAGTTTTGCAGTAGAAGGTACTAGTGAGGCATCACAAGAGGAATGGTTTCTTGTCCTGGGCCTGATGTTCACCCACCAGGTTTTGAGAGGGCACTTTTTGTTTTTTTCATCCAGTGCCCCACTTGCATGTTTTTCCCACCCCTTGGTATCCGGGGTCTAGCTCTTCCCAGCATTTGGCTGCCCCACTCTTGCCCCAGTGCTTTCTTAAGCCCTTGACCCAGTCATGGCAATTTGGCTGCAACCCCCAAGCAGTATGGGCCTATACCCCACAGCACCAACCACTGCTCCCTCACTTCTCCCCTCAGCCCCCCCCCCCATACATGCTGGGAGGCAAGACTACCCTCCCTTACAGCAGTCCAGGCATCTGGGCTGAGTCTGGCACAGAGGGGTACAAGATCCCAGCAGAGCCAGGCCTTTCGAACTCCCGGTTGCAGCAGTGCCTTGCAGTGGTGCCTCAATCCCCTCTGCACATCCAGTCTCCTTTGTTGGACCAATCCCCTGTTATCCCATCATCAGCCTCTGCTCATACCCACCTGGGGATTTGTTTCCCATGGCCTTCCCGACACAGACACCCAACGCCCAATGCACACATGCCTGTCAGCCTCGGCTCACCTGCCTCCCAGAGGCTTGTTCCTGCTTGCACGGTAACAGTGAACCAACAAATTTCTCCTTCCACTGGGCTGCAGTTTCTTCAGGGAGGGCTGAACCCCCTTCTGAGCCTGTCCTTCTTCAAGCACTCTCTCTTGGCCTACACCGCCCCTTACAGTTATCTTGAAATCTGCACAATTAGTTTTCCAAAATGGCTTACTAATTCCTTATTTTAAACTTCCTTCATTTAAGTTACGTGTGGTATCCATCACCTGAGTGGGCCCAAACTGACAAGAGGAGTTGATAGTAAACAGAAGAAGAGGTTGAGGGATTTGAGGTCTGGAGCACCCCACTGTTAAGAGGTTTGGAAGAGGGACTAAGGTGAGACGGAGTAAGCCAAATGGCCAAGGAAGGAGGAAAATAAAAAAGAACATGGCGTATGGGACGCCTGGGTGGCTCGGTGGGTTGAGCCTCTGCCTTCAGCTCGGGTCATGATCCTGGCGTCTTGGGATCGAGCCCCACATAGGGCTCTCTGCTCAGCAGGGAGCCTGCCTCTCCCTTTCTCTCTGCCTGCCTCTCTGCCTACTTCTGCCTACTTGTGATTTCTCTGTCAATTAAATAAACTAAAAAAAAAAAAAAAAAAAAAAGAACATGGCGTATCACTAGAGCCAAGCAAAGAACACATTTACAAAGAAGGTGGTTATCAGCTATGTCAGAAACTGCTAGTTAGTCACGTATAATGAGAGCTGAGCGTGAAACTCAGGATGTAGCAACATGAAGATCACTAGCAGCCTTCACAAAATTGGAAACATTAGAAGGACTCTAAAGAGTCTATCTACCAACCTGTCACCCAAGGCAACACTGCCTTTGAGATGCCCTTGACAGATCTTCCACCTAAATCTAAATATCTAAATTTGCTTGCAAATCACTATTTAGTTAATTTGTTCTGTTAACTTTGGGGCTTTATATAATACAGTTTTTATAAAAATTAACTTTTCAAATGATCAGAGACATCAGCTATTGTATAGAGAGCATAGAATATTGAGATGTCCTCAGTATTGTATATATCAAGTAATATTTATTGAGCATCTATTGTGTTGCAGGTGTTAGTCTAAGAGCTGGGATATGGTAGTAAAATAGGGAAGCAAAAAGCTTGTCATCATGAAGCTTCCATTTTGGTGAGAGACCAAGTAATAAATTAGGGTGTTTTCAGAATGATATGCACAATGAAGGAAATTGAGTGCCAGGAACAGTAGGGAGTTACTTTGCAATGGTATAAGGATTTAGAAAAACCCTCCCCAAAGCAATTTGAGCATTTGAGCTAAGACCTAACTGTGGACAGCGGTGAACAAAAATCTGCACAGAAAGCATTCTGGATAGAGGGTGTGACATATAGGAGTTTTGTGGATTCAAGGGGCAAAAAGAGAACAAGACTGCAAGCACAGTGTGGAATCTGGGAAAGAAGTAGAAGATAAGATAAAAAGAGATGCAAGGGGAGTTCTAGTTTCTGTCATGATGGAGCAACAAGGGTGAGATTTATACTCCAGCTCTAAGCAATTAGAGAACTGGACAAACTATATATAAAACTGATTTTCAACAGATGAATGGATAAAGAAGATGTGGTATATATACAATGGAATACTATGCAACCATCCAAAGAAATGAAATCTTGCCATTTGCAACGATGTGAATGGAACTAGAAGGTATCATGCTTAGCAAAATAAGACAGTCAGAGAAAGACAACTATCATCTGATCTCCTTGATATGAGGAAGTGGAGATGCAACATGGGAGGTTTGGGGGTAGGAAAAGAATAAATGAAAGAAGATGGGATCGGGAGGGAGACAAATCATAAGTGACTCTTAACCTCACAAAACAAACAGGGTTACTGGGGGGAGAGGGTCGGGAGAGGGTGGCTGGGTTATGGACATTGGGAAGGGTATGTGCTACGGTGAGTGCAGTGAAATGTGGAAACCTGGTGATTCACAGACCTGTACCTCTGGGGATAAAAATACATTATATGTTTATAAAAAAAATTAAAAATAAATTTTTAAAAAAAGAACAGTGGTTTTGAGATTTTGGACAACTTGCTTGTGGTCCTTGAGAAAAGGTCCTTTTACTTTGGTCCTTGAGAGAAGGGGAAAAAGAAGGCGATCCCTATGATTGCACTACGTTATTATGGGAAGACTGTTCCCAGGCTTAAGTGCAGGGAGGGAGGAACCTGGACCCCGGAAGTCTTTCTAAGTTGAAAAATCTGATATCAGAGTTTAGGGTGGTCAAAGTATGGATGGAATTTGTGGATCATAGTCCCAAGAAGAGAGGACTGCGCCTGGAAACAGTGCAGGACACCTGCAGAGGTGACTTCTCCAGTCTTTGGCTAAGGGTTGAGTTCAGCATTCAGGAGAGGAAATTACCCAAAGCCAAGGAAAGATCCACAAGAAAGGAGAAGGCAGAAGAGTCTCAGAGCCCAAATGGTATTGGGTGTCATTTATGCCCCTATTAGCCAGTCTTACAAAAATCTTACAAAACACAAGGCATTGAATAGAATCCTCAGAAGGGTGTCAACTTAGTAGTGAAGCAAAATTAGCTGTAGACTAAAGGCTGCTCTAGACCTACAACAACAAGGATCAAAAGCAAACCTCAGAAGACTCCAACTGAGTCCAAATACTTTAACTATGAACCAGTATGTAAAAGAATACAACAAAACCTGCAATCAATACATAAAATTCACAACATCTAGCATCCAACAACAACAAAAAAATTATTAGAAGGGGTCTGCCTGGCTCAGTCGGTGGAACAGGTGACTCTTGATCTCAGGGTTGTAAAATCAAGCCCCACATTGGGTGTAGAGATTGCTTAAAAAGAAATTCTTTTTTAAAAAATTACTAGACATGCAAGTAAGTGAAGTATGACCCATTATCAGGAGAAAAAATAAAAGAAACAGACCCATAAAATGGTGATTATGCAACTAGCACCTCTTATAAATACAGTCCACATATTCAGAAAGGAGAGAAAAACAAGATCATAAAGAAGAGAGAAATAGAGGATGTAAAAAAGACTCTAATGGAATGTTGAGAGAGAGAGATGAAATGATCTAAATTATGTGTAATTGAAGTCCCAGTAGGAGGACTAAGGAGACAAAGACTGAAACGTATTTAAGAAATAATCAACGTTTTTCAAAATCTTTTAACTATAGGTCAGTGGTCAGAATACACTCACTTGTGGGCCAAAGCTGGCCTGATGCCTATTTTGTAAATAAAATTTTAATGGGAGGGGCATCTGAGTGGCTCAGTTGGTTAAGCGTTTGACTCTAACTTTGGCTCAGGCTATGCTCTCAGGGTCCTGGGACCCAGCCCCATGTCAGGCTCCCCACTCAGTGGGGAGACTGCTTGAGATTCTCTCTCTCCCTCTGCCTCTGCCCCTCCTCCATGTGCACACATGTACGTTCTCTCTTTTAAGTATCTCAAGTAAATAGTTCTTTAAAAATTTTTATTGGAACATAGCGATGCTCATTTATGTATTGCCATTTCTGTATTATGGCTGCTTTTGAATAGTTGTGATAGGAACTCTTTGGAGTGCAAAATCTAAATTATTTACTATCTAGCTCTTTCCAGGGGAGAAAAAAAATTGCCAGGGGATTGGGGGAAGAGATTAACTGTAAGGAACCAGAAGGGAATTTTAGGTATTCTATATCATGAGTGTATTTGTCAGAGTTCATTGAATTGTACCCTTAAAACTGGTTAATTTTATTGTATATAAATTGTGCTTCAATAAAGCTAATTTCTCAAAATACAATAGGTAAAGGACTAATTCAACATCTTGCAGCCTTTGATAGAGTTTGGCTTGCATTTTCTTTATTTTTTATTTTATTTTTTAAAGATTTTATTTATTTGACAGAGAGAGAGACAGCAGGAGGGGAAACACAAGCGGGGCGAAGGGGAGGAGAAGCAGGCTTCCTGCCAAGTAGGGAGCCCAATGTGGGACTCTAACCCAGGACCCTGGGATCATGACCTGAGCAGAAAGCAGACCCTTAATGAGTGAGCCACCCGGGCACCACCGGCTTGAGGTTTAAATGTAATCCAGTGAGAAGCCAATGGAGAATTTTAATCAGAGGATGGACAGATTGAAAGTTTAAGTAGTCATTTAAACAGTAGTGTGGTAAATGAGGGACAAGATCCTGATTTCAAGGGTTTTATAGTATTTACTTGAAAAGATGATGGCGGCTTTTGAACTCCCATGATGAGGTAGATTGATGATGTGTTTTTGAGGGAGATCCTGCAATCTTCCTGACTGACGATGGAAGCCAAGCCTGGAACCCTGGTAGATAAAACTTTAAGGGCTTGGACAAGGAGGTGGACGGTAGTGCTCTTTCCTGGGAAGGCAAAATCCAGAGTGTGAATGTCTGACTCCTCGCATGTATGCCAGACGAATTAGATTGTTCTACACACATAGTCCTTTGGCTATTGTAGTTAAATTCAGGCATTCCTAACTTGGCCATAAGTTCACTTTCACTCTGGTCTAATGCTTTTAGATAAAAACCAGCATTTTGACAGTTGACAGCTGTATAAAAAATGAAAGATTCCCATTTTAGATATAGTTTAGTTGTAGATCATTGTGAACTCTTGCATAATTCCTCTTCCAGGAAGGTATTCAAAACTACTTTGAAACAAATTAAAACATAATCAGCAAGGAGGCATTTTGAATGGCAATTCTACTCACTATAAAAATAATCAGTAAGGAGATTAAGTAAGATAGTTTTACTGTGTTAATCTTCAGCAAAGTCTCTCTCCTTTCACACCTTGAGTTCTCATTTCCCCAAACACTTTATTACTCTAAAGATTCTGACATTCACACTCTACCATTTGCATGCTCCTTGTCTCTAATGGTGTGCCAACTTATATTTGGAAAAACGATTAACCCACATTCATCTTTTTAATTTTTATCATAAAAAGCACTTTCTGATGAGCTAAATGTATAGTATGTGTCTTATTAATTATTCATGTGCTTACCTTTATTTTGTGAAAATCAATGCCAGCAAATCAAGCTCTTAATGTTTAGAGAATCTCTCCTTTATATGTTTGCTCTTTTGAAAATGAATCCTGCTTTTCCATCCAAACTTCTGCCTCCCTCCTCTGCAGCAAAACCCTTCACCAATGACCTTTGTCTTCTCAAGGTGTGGCCATATAATATACGTGAAGCAGAACCAAGAAAATTAGTTCCAAATCTGCTGGTGTCTGGAAGTACCTTGTCACCTGCAGGTAGGGCCCTACTTGAATGAGTGTGTTGGGTTCACCCCAGCCTGGCTCCAGCTTGGATCCTTCAATCCTTTTCTGAGTCAGATGTGTCTCTCCATCTTATGAGGTTCCTGATTGTTCCTGCTACACATCTGGTTTAATCCTCCCCATATAGTTTCGACACCTCAACATTCCCTTGCTGCTCTTCTCCTGTCTCCTACCTGCTGAACTTGAGATAATGTATATTTCTTTTGTCTCCAACTGGAAGAAGAAATTGGTGTCTTTTAAGGGAGTGAGCTCCTCAGGTGCCTGGGTGGCTCTGTTGGTCAGTTGGTCTACTTTTAGCTCAGGTCATGATCCCAGGGTCCTGGGATCAAGCCCTGTGTCAGGCTCCCTGCTCAATGGGAAGTCTGTTTCTTCCTCTCCCTCTGCCCCTCTGCCTGCTTGTGCTCTCTCCCTCTCTCAAGTAAATAAAGTCCTGGGGGCACCTGGGTGGCTCAGTGGGTTGAAGCCTCTGCCTTCAGTTCAGGTCATGGTCTCAGGGTCCTGGGATCGAGCCCTGTCTCAGGCTCTCTGCTCAGCAGGGAACCTGCTTCCTCCTCTCTCTCTGCCTGCCTCTGCCTACCTGTGATCTCTGTCTGTCAAATAAATAAATAAAATCCTTAATAAATAAATAAATAAAATCCTAAAAAAAAAAAAAAAGTGAGGTCCCTTAAAAAACATCTTCTGCAGGCTGGATATGTCCATTCTCATCATTCAGAAATGAAATCAAGACTTTACTACGGTGTAAAGGGGGCAACTTCCAAATACAGTCTCCTGTCTCCAGCTCATGGGATTGGACATCTCAGCCACATTTAATTCTTCCACTGATTGGCATTTTTCTTTAAAAATCTCATCTGCAAAGAGTCACAAATATTTGTATTTTTCTTGATTTTAATCTAAGTCCAGTCATTATAAATCACTCCTTTTAGTTTGGTATGAGTTGTTTCCCAATATAGAATCCAAGACTCCTGGATATCTACTAGTCCTTTCCCAGCAGAGTTTCAATTTCCTGGAGTCCCTGGGTTGACTGGACATATTTTCATGTATACACACACACAAACACATACAAATCCTTCTGGGGTTTTTTTGTTTTGTTTTGTTTTTTGTTTTTCATTTCAAATATACTTGTTCCATAATGAAAACTTCTACAAGATGGAATCTGTCTCCCTGGGTGTACGAGATTCCTGTGGCTGCTTTAATAAATTACCTGGAAATAGTGGCTTAAATTTATTATCTTAGTTCTGGAAGTCAGGATCCAAAATCAGTGTCACTGGTATAAAGTCAATATACCAGCAAGGTTGTGGCCTTGTATGCACTATGGGAGAGAACCCATTTCTTTGCCTTCACTAGCTTCTGAAGGATGTCTGCCTTCCTCGGCATTCTTTGAAATTCCTACATTCCTTGGGAGAGGCTCCTGGTCTTTCATTTTCAAGGCCAGCCTGGAATATCCTCAAAACTTTCTCCTCCTTCCCCAATGCCTCTGTCAGTCACACCCCCTTATCCTAGACTCTGACCCCCTGCTTACAAGGACCCTGTAATCACATCAGTCCTACCCTGATGACTCAGGATGATCTTCCCTCTCAAGATTTTTAACTTAATTGTATCTGTGAAGTCCCTTTTGCCCTATAAAATAATATATCCACAGGTTCCTGAGATTAGGGTGTGGACATCTTGGGGTGGGGTGGGGAGGCATTAGTCAGCCTGTTATTACCAAGTAAACCATTTTATCTTGTTCTTCAAAATAAACGTTATAATTAGTTAAATAATCAGTATTTATTTTCCTTATAGTTAGAAGCCCATGGAATTTAAAGATCTCTGCAGTTGTGTGATGAGCATTGGTAAGTGAAAACTCAGAGGAACATGTGGATCCCATTTGTTCTTGTTTTGTTTTGTTTTTAAAGAGTTTATTTCTTTGTCAAGCAGGGGGAGTGGCAGGCAGAGGGAGAAGCAGGCTTCCCACTGGACACAGAGCCTGATGTGGGGCTCGATCCCAGGACCCTGAGATCATGACCTGAGGTTTAACCCACTGAGCCACCCAGGTGTCCCATCCCCTTTGTTTTTTTGTGGCATTGACCAGTTCCTTTTCTTCTGTCACTTCACAATAGAAAACATTATTTCTGGTTAGCAAAAGGCCATCCTTTCATCGGACTGAACAATTCACTTGAAGAAAGTTGGTTTGCCAGTAGAAAACTCATGTGAAGTTAAGGCTAACAGAATAATGGTATGTCTTAATTCTTTCCATGCTGATGGCAGTGTATTTGCTAATGTATCATCTTTGGACTTGAGATACCAAAAGTAATTTGGAGAACTGTTGTAAGATTAAGTTGATTTAACTAGTAGCTATCAAGATTCTAGTACCTGCAAGATACCTAATGAAATACCTTAAAAAACACACCGTCCAAATGAAGAGGCAAGACAAATCACACGAATACTTAGCCATGCTGGGAGTGCAACCATTACTGAAGAGACAGCCAATACATCCAGAGAGACTTCTGTGTTCTTTCTTGCTCCTTCAGTATTTCATTTGAATGTTTTCACTTGGAAGAATTTGAAGGGTAGGGAATGAGGAGGAAGGTACATTTTTGTTTTATATTAATTAATAGACTTTTTCACAGTTCTATAAAAAATGTAACAGAAAGTTCAGAGAGTTTCCACATATCCTTTCTTCTCTGCTTACTGTTCCCTGACTATTAATGTTTTGCATTAGTGCATGAGTGTGTTGCATTTGTTACCATTAATGAACCAATATGGATGTATCATTATTAACAGCTGCATTTTACATTGGGATCCATTCTGGGGTGTGTGTGTGTGTGTGTGTGTGTGTGTGGTTTTGACAAATGCCTAATAGTAGGCATCTACCATTCCAGTATCCTACAGAATAGTTTCACTACCATAAAAAATCCCCTGGGTTTCATGTATTCATCACTCCCATTTCCCTCAAACTTCTGAGAGCCACTGTTTGTTTGTTTGTTTGTTTGTTTTGTTTGTTTGTTTGTTTTTTACTCTTTCTATAGATTTACCTTTTCTAAAAAAAGTCATACAGTTGGACTCGTATAGCAGGTGGTCATTTCCGACTGGCTTTATTCACTTAGCAATATGTGTTTAAGTTTCTTCCATGTCCTTTCATGACTTGGTAACTAACTTATTTTTACCACTGAATAATATTCCATTTTATGGATGTACCCCAGTTTGTTTATCCATTCCCCTATTAAAGGACATCTTAGTTGCTTCCAGCTTTTCCCAACTATGTATAAAACTGCTATAAACATTAGCATACAGGTTTTGAGTGGACAGAAGTTTTCAACTCTTTTGGGTAAACACCAAGGATTTCTGGATCATATCTTAAGGCTATGTTAAGAATCTGTCAAACTGTCTCCCGCAGAGACTGCACCATTTTGCATTCCCACCAGCAATGAGCGTTCTTGCTGCTTCACACCCTTGCACACATTTGTTCTTGTGAGTGTTTGGATTTCAGTCATCCAAAAGATGTGTGGTCATATCTCATGATGAATTTTAACGTTCAGTTCCCTGGTGACATATAAGGAGAAGGATCTTTTCATATTCTCATCTGGACTGTTTTCTTACTCCTCGGTTTTCAGAGTTCATTGTGTGTTTTGGATAAAAGTCCTTCATTAGATAGGTGTTTTGCAAATACTTTCTCCTAGTTTGCAGCTTGTCTTTTCATTCCTTTTAACCATGTGTTGCAGAGCAAAAGCTTAACATTTGGTGAAGTCCAACTTACCAGTTTTTTGTTTATTTTTTTCTCATGGATCAAGCTTTTGCTGTTGAATCTAAAAGTTCACTGCCAAACCTGAGGTCACATAGATTTCCCCTGTTTTATCTTCCAGATGTTTTAAAGCTTTGAGTTTTATTATTAGGTATATTATCCATTTGAGTTAATTTTTGTGAAAGATGCAAGATCTGTATTGAGATTCACTTTTTTTTTTTTTTTCATGCCAATGTCCAATTCTGGTACTGTTTATTGAAAAGATGATCTTTTCTCCATTGAATTGCCTTTAGTCCTTTTTCAATTGACTATGCTTGTGTGAGTCAATTTCTAGGTCCTCTCTTCTGTTCCATTGGTCTGTTTGTTCTTTCACCAATATCATGGTGCCTTGGTTATTATAGCTTTATAGTAAGTCTTGAAGGCAGGTAGCATCAGGTCTTTAGCTAGAATGTACGGGTTTGAATATAGCCCACACATGCTTCCATGAAATATGGCCAGTTAGATGACGTTTGTTCCTTATGATTTTAAATCTTTTCTTTGTTCATGAACACCATCCTGTTACATTTCATTATAGCTCCAAATTCTAGGAGGTTTTACTTTCTAGTGTCTTTCCCCTGCAGAACAACTTGCAGGCATTGATGGACTTTGGGTAGGAAATTATTCTTACCTAGTCAGGGAAACAAGGATTTCCTCTTTCTAAACTATGACTGCATAAAGCAGATTATATAATAATATACTACACTGAGGGTGGTATGCCTCAGTCCCTTCCAACCCCCGTTGTTCCTGGTCAGTCACTTGTGAACAAGAGTGCCGCCTAGACACACGTTGTTTCCATCGCCATCCTTTTCCTGTCTCCATACCCAGGAATCTCACCTAATGTGGAAAGAGAATACTCTCTCACTAGGAAAACCAGAGATGGGAGGCATCTACAGTACTGGTGCCACAGGTGTCAGCCGAGATGATACAAATGAGAGGGACACGTTTGCCCTCAGTTCTCCTGCAGGGGGAAGCTCAGGTACCCAGGAGTGTTGTGGAATGAGAATAATCCCCACAGGCTTCAAAGCTCAGGAGGATCCCCTTTCGCTCCCAGGAAATAAAATCACCCCCAAAGCCCTCCTGTAACTAAGCTTTGGCCTCCTGCAGTCAGACCAACATGGATACTAACAGAGCCTGTTATCTCCAACAAAACTGGGCTGCGGCCTCGTAGGTGAAAACGGAGACACGGAGCGGGAATAGGAGCAGGATCAGTCACTTGAAAATACGACGCCGCACCAAATAGTCGGCAGATGACCCCAAGACGACAGAATTAATGCAGAAAGCAGAAGACAGTTCCACGGTATTTAAACATGTGGCTTCTTGCTCATTTCAGAGATATTGCAGTAATGAATCAATCTTGTCATAAGAAAGGGCTATTTACAAAAATAAGAAAGACTTCTTGGAAATAAGAAAAAAAATAATTGTCAAAAATGTTTCATCTTAGAAGCACTAACGGGAAAAACATTCCCCAAAATGGAAATAATGATTTAGAAGGGTAAATAATTCTTCCAGGGTGCAAAGCAAAAAAGACCAAGGAAGGGAATTTCTAAAAGAAGAGATGAGACAGAAGGGAGAGACCAAAGAGACCCCATATTCATGAATAGGAGTGCTAGGAAACCAGCAAGCAGATGGAGGATAAGCGAAAACAAAATAAATCCCAAAAGAAAATTTCCCCACGTTTAAGGATTCTGTGAATTCTGACTCAGAATGCCTCACAAATGTTTGGCAGGATTATTGAAAAAGTGGAAACAAATTGAAAAACATATATTTGATTTCTAAGGATAAAATAAGCATTTTCCAAAATAGATACAAAATACAGTTTGCCTGTAAAGGAAAGAGAATCAGACTCCCATCAAAATTCTCAGTTGGGGGCTCCTGGGTGGCTCAGTGGCTCTGCCTTCGGCTCAGGTCATGATCCCAGGGTCCTGGGATTGAGCTCAGCATTGGGCTCTCTGCTCAGCGGGGAGCCTGCTTCCCCCTCTCTCCGCCTGCCTCTCTGCCTACTTGTGATCTCAGTCTTTCTGTCAAATAAATAAAATCTTAAAAAAAAATTTTTTTTTTTAATTCTCAGTTGCAATACCAAATGCCAAATGCAGTGTAGAGCTACACTGGCAAATTTCTGAGGAAGCCTTTTCCGAGCGTTCCCTGAGGACTGGTGGGCCCTCATCCCTTCAGTTTAGCTCAGCAATCCACCCAGAGCCTGCCCCCTGCCTGCTGCTTCTCAGTTCGGCATCCCCCATCCCTTGGCTTATGAACAAGGATGAAGGCCACAGATTTAGACACTCTTGTTTTGTAACCACCTGGCCCGCCCTCCTTAGAGCAGAGCCACCCTGAGCCTCAGGCTCCTTCTACCATGGTGGGGGGAGGCATCACTATCTTAGCATCTTTCCCTGAAGCCAAGGCTCTGAGCAAAATCAGACACACATTTGACTCCCTTCTCCTAGGTCCCAGTGCCCCCTGGCCTCTTCGTCCTGCTCTTCCAAATGTCCCCCCTCAGGAATAGAACGGACGGACTCTTCTTTTACTTCTCTGCTTAACATCTGCCACCTTGCTGGTTATAATTTCTTGGCTAATCCCTCCTGGTGGACAAAAGTATTTTCTATAAACTTTAGAATTACTGCTTTGTGGTCACAACCTAGTATTTGATATATTAAGTAGAAGCAAAGGAATTTAGACATGTCTTTGTTTCCAACAGACTTTCAAGCATATTTGTCTATTGTCTTCTTGCAAAATGCCATTTAAATGTCAGAAACTGAAAACTCTTTGTTCATCATTACATTTCTTCTCCACAAATGAATTTTAGTAATTCTCATGTTCCAACATCTCTTTGGTGGCAGATGAACACCTTGGGCTTACATGTGTGGAAAGGCAGAAGGGAAAACCATGTAAATATTTTTTAAAACATTATGTCCAGGGGTGCCTGGGTGGCTCAGTGGGTTAAAGCCTCTGCCTTCAGCTCAGGTCATGATCCCAGGGTCCTGGGATTGGGCCCCACATTGGGCTTTCTGCTCAGCAGGGAGCCTGCTTCCCCTTCTATCTCTGCCTGCCTCTCAGCCTACTTGTGATCTCTGTCTGTCAAATAAATAAATAAAATCTTAAGAAAAAAACAAAAACGTTATGTCCATTATGCTACATAATCTTGACAGTTAAAACTGAAGAGTTTTCATAAGGGAGTTACAAAGCTTAAAGGCAAAAAAAAATTTTAAACAGCATAATATAAAAATAATCTTAGTAAAATTTTATAGTTCTACTTTCTCTCACGTTCAGTGAAACAAGGTTAAACATTAATAATTGAAAAGATAACAAAATTAATCCCATTTGGAAACTTAAGACTGCTCTTCTAAATAAGTCCTATCAGCAAGAAAATAAAAATTGAATTTACAAGCTCCTTAAAATCGAACAGCAATGGGAATATTAGATATTGAACAGCTGAAGAATTTGGCCACTGAAGAAAATTCAGGATTTGATGCTTCTATTATTTAATCAGAGACAAAGCATTCAATTCAAGCACATAATAAAAATAACCAGAAAACAAAAAAGAAGGAAAAGAAAATAATAAACATAAAACTAGAAATTAATTGATAAATAAAATGAAGTAGAAGTAATGGATAAAATGAAGAGTCTGACTCTTGGTGGGAATGAGTAGATTAATGACAGATACGTTTTTAGCAAAACAAACTGGTTCTCAGGTTCATCTGAGAATAAATGAAGACCACTGTTAAAGATACAGGTTGGACACACATATTTAACCTTCACTCCCTCCTGAAATGCTACAAAAATGAGAGTAAATGTGTTTTTCTTTGTTTGATTTTTGCAGTTCCTCAAGACTATAGGGCAGAGAAAGGAATGGCCTGTGTTAGGATCATAAAGCAGATGGAAAACGGCAGCTGACTGAGCAGCTTCTTGAAATACTAATCTGGAAGAGAGAGAATCAAGAAGCAATCTGATTCACACTACAGACGTTTTAAAGTCTCAGGAACTGGACATATCAGGAACCTATAAAAGTGGATGAAAAAGTGAAGCTAAAAGCCAGAGAGGATCAGTTCCTAGTATGTTTAAGAAATTAGGACTCCAATAATGCCCTCCCTAGTCTCCACAGAGCCTTTTTACTGGCTCTCTCCCAGCCCCCCAAACTGGACTAGAGTTGTTTGCTTTCCTGCAGAGAACAAAATAGAAGGTACCAGAAGAAGTTGAATGTGGGGCTGCTTTGCTGAGAACAGGGGAGGTAAATGCAAATTGATACAACAGGTGTGAGACTTTAGCTTTCTTCCCCAAAGGGGTTCCAAGAATGTTGGCAGCCAGACTGACATCCTGAGGGCAGGATAGACTGGACTCCTCCAGACAGGGAAACGTACCAGCTGAGAGAAAAGACACAAAGGTATTGATGTCAGGGGTTTTCCCCAATAAACGGTCCAGCCAGCCTCTCTCAAAGTGAAGACCATGGTTGACAAGTCTCACACAAGCACTCACGGTTTCCAACCTGCTTTTTGGGTTTCATGTTCTAACAGCTGAAGAGCAAAGCATATAATATGAGAAACCAAGACAAACAGGGAAAAGCTACTTGGAAGGCACGGTGAAAAGGTACTTTGAAAAGAGCCATCAGTATCTTCAGATGGCTAAGAGAAGATGCAGTATCTACAGAGTAAGAACAGGTTGCTCTAAGAAAAAGAGCATTTAGAGAGTAAAGAGGATTTCTTAGAAATTAAAAATACCATCACCAAGTTGAAATACCCAATGGAAGGAGGATTGGAAGATACAGTTGAAGAAATTTTCCAGAAGTAGGGAGAAAACAGGCGAGAAGGATAATGTGTAGACTGGCCCAGGAGGGAGATCTAAACCAGAGGAATCCCAGGATGTAATGTCGAAGGGAACAGAGACAAGGGAAGGCGATCAAAGGAATAACTTCCAATTAGCAATAATCGCGCCTCGGATAAACCTCATTGGCTACAATACTGCCACTGCGCAAAGCTCAAAGGAATAACTTATAAGTGACACAACCACTGAATATACAAGGTTTCAGATTGGAGGCCTTACCAATTGCTCAAAATAGAGCCTCTCCAAAATACATAATCATGAAATGAAATTTCAGAATGCTGGGAAGGAAAAGAGCATACACGTCTCCGAAGATAAAAAGGTTTCACACAGAGACCAAACATCAGAATGAATAGTATTTCTTAACAGCAGCATTGAAAGATAGGACACAGTAAAAAAGTACATTCCAAATTCATAGACAAAAGACCATTTCCCAGTAAATATGAGAAATGTTACTCAGTACCAGTAATAAAAAAAGAAAAATTAAAACAGCAATGCCTTTTGTCCATTTTTATAGTGGAAAAAGTAAAAGTTACTGATCCTGTTCAGTGTTGCTAAAGAAAAGAGGAAAACAGGGGTGCCTGGGTGGCTCAGTGGATTAAGCTGCTGCCTTTGGCTTAGGTCATGATCTCAGGGTCCTGGGATTGAGTCCTGCATTGGGCTCTCTGCTCAGCAGGGAGCCTGCTTCCCTCTCTCTCTCTGCCTGTCTTTCTGCTTACTTGTGATCTCTGTCTGACAAATAAATAAATAAAATCTTAAAAAAAAAAAAAAGAAAATAGGAAAACAGACCCAATGTGCAGTTGTCTAGAACAACTGAAATACCCCGGGGGTCCACACTTACCTGTCGGAAGAACCAAAGGTCACTCTGGTGTCAAATTGTCTCATTCTGGATCTGGTATTGGATGTGGGAGCTAGAAAATCCAACATTTAATTGATTCATCATTGATCCTAACTTGATTTATTTAATACTTTTGACATCCCAAGGGTTATGCCCAGGCTTGTGATGATAACAGTTAATCCTACCCTCAAGGAGACCTAGAGGTTCCTATGAATTTGGGTTTCACTTACCTGATCTGTAAGATGAAGTCATTGAGGCTTTAGAGAATTAGATGATTTCTAAAGTGTCTTAAAGCCCTACAACATGACATTCTTCAATAGCTAATGTATGTTTTGTGAGCACTATGACACCTAACAAACTTCACATTGCTGTAGCGTGAGAACGTCATGTTTATAGTCTTACTCATAGTCAACAGGCTCCAGGCAGTAATTGAAGTTCAAGTGATTCATGATTTCCCATCTCTATTCCTCCAACAGAAGGTTAGCCTTGCTGAGCCTTCTGTGTGTGGGAGATACTCTAAGGAGAGAAAGTTTGTGTCAAAATTCTGGCATCCATTGTTTGAGGGAAAAGACCAGTCTTCCCTGAAGTCTGTATAATGCTAATTTCCAAAGTATCATGGGGTATATCCAGTGAGAATTTCGGAATCAGGTAATTCCTCTATTTTATTACCTATTCTCATTCCAGTGGAAATCCACCAAGGAAGTGCCTGGGTGGCTCAGTTGGTTCGGTGTCTGCCTTTGGTTCAAGTCACGATCCCAGAGTCCTGGGATCCGGCCTAGTGCTCCCTGCTCAGTGAGAGGTCTGCTTGTCCCTCTCCCTCTGCCCCTCCCCAAATCATGTTCTCTTAGGTGCGTACTTGTTCTCTCTCTCAAATAAATAAATAAAATATTTATACACACACACACACACACACACACACTAAGGGAAATGAATGGTAAGCATTTTTCATAAGTTCAGAAGTGTTCCTTGTTGGCATATTTTTTAAAGAGATTCTAGCATGCAGACTAAAATATTTCTGGTACTTAAATAGATGAAAAATCTGCTAGATCTTTTAATAAACGATAAGGCTATAAAAGAAAACCGATTTAAGAGAATTTTAAGTGGTATTTTTAAAAAATGCAAACATTATATTCAAAACAATCCAAAACATGGTAAGGCTGAAGATTTTGAAATTTACATTTTGTGTTTTCATTATTTTGGTTATGGAGTAAGCATATCCTTTAAAAAATATAGAAACAGGAAAGGTGTTTCTTTATTTGGGGAACGAATACTCCCTTTCAGCAGTGTTTCTCAAAGTTTCTTAGAATTACCAGGGATGCTTGCTAAAAAGCCCTACTATCAGGACTTTTCCTCATACCACGAAATTAGAAAATGCAGAGTGGGCCTGGGAATTTTCACTTTTAACAATAGCTACAAGATTTTCTACGGTTCACAAAAATGTGAAGCCAACTTCTTAAAACATTACGTTTGTATGTAGATGTTCTGGGTGCCTGGTATTTGTACATATTAGAGTTTGTATCTACAGGTCATTTTTTTAAATGAAGATACTTTTGAATCACTGTATAACATTTGCATATTTTATTTTCCATGTAATATCTTTTGGGCATTTATTTTGGATTTTTCCAAAGTATTTGGTTCTAGAACATCACTACTCTTGCCACTCTTACATGATTCACTCTTATTCTCTCAAATCATACTTTCTAGTTAAAAATGTAGCAACTTGAGTCTGGTTTCTGATTTTAAATTCTTAAGCTTCAAGTTGACTGCATAAAAAAGCAGATAAAGAAATTTAAATTGGTATAGCATTTAACGTTTTAAAATAATGAGTTTCTCTGTACAGTGCCTCAACTAATATATGCAACATGGTTTTACTTAAAACACAGAATGATACATGAAATTCACTTAAAGATGAATATTCCTCCCCATTGAGCCTTGTCAACAAATGTATAACTTGATTTAACAAAAATAGCCCATTATAGCATTGTTGAGTATTTGCTGTATTTTGGAGGAAGTAAGATTGGATCATGGGAAGAGCATTCGTTATCAATTTATTTCCCCCAAGACAGAGGTTTAACCTGTGTTAACTTAAATATGAAACTTTGGGCCAAACTGGCTCAATCAATCTCTCACTCCAGGTTTCTTTCATGAGTATGTGTGTGTGTGTGTGTGTGTGTGTGTGTGTGTGTTAACATTTTTTAATTGAATTTATATGCCTTTGGTGAATTTTCCAGTTTTACTGTACTTGGCACCATGATCTATTTTCATACACAGGGTTACCTGATACATTTATATAAGATGTCTGACCTCTGAAGTCTCTAGCTCCTGAAATAAGATCTATTCCAGCTCCAAAAATTGTAGTAAATAGGCACTTGCTGAATCCACCAGGGGTCAGCACACAGCATTATCACTCCAATATCAGTGTGTTAAACCAAAAAGAAAAAAAGAAAAAAAAAGTTACAAAAGCCAAATACCTTTTGATACTTGCATATGCCTGTTAAAAAAAAAAAAAAATCTTTTCGGGACATTTGCCATAATTGCTTGCTTTGAACTACTTTGATCCTTCCCTATGAGTACCAGGAACTCAGTAGCCATTAACTCTGATTTCTAGTCAAGATGACCCATAAATTAACCTCTTAACTCATCCCCTTTGTTTCCAACCCATAGCAAAGACAGGCATAAAAAAGAAAAACTGTTAAGATGGATTGAAAACAAAATACATTATTTTAGGGACTGGGAATGGATAGAAATGCAATGGTAGGAACGGAGTGAAAGCCACACAAAGACCTGCACTGAAGTAATTATTAAAGAATATCTTCATTCAGTAGAAAGAAAAAGGAGCCTAGAGGGATGGTATGGATACAAAAAATGGGGAATCAGGGAAATTGACAAAGTATAAGCAAATTTTTTTAACTATAAAAAATTATTAATTTTTGTTTTGTTTCAAAAATGCAAAACTCAAATTCTAGATAACAATAAATTGAAGAGAAAATGTTGACAAAAGTTAAAATGTGCTGAAGGCTTTTTTGCTATTGCTTTGCAGAAAAAAAAATTACTGAGCATTTTGGATTATTAGAAAAATGTATGGTCTAATATGTATGTTAAGGAAATAAAGATAAGTGGTCAAAAAATGAAAACACTGTCACTAGTTTCCTAACCATGAAAGGAGGAGTACAGAAAGCTTTCCTGGTTCAAGAGCATGCAAAACAGGGGAAAGAAAAGAAACAAAGACAAATGACAGTGAACAGAACATCAAAAACCAAGAAAGTAGAAGTAATTTTAAATTACCTCTTTTAAATACTTTTAAATCAATAAATCAAAATCAAGTACTTTTAATTAATAATAAAATCAAGTACTTTTAAATCAATAATCCAAAAATTTGAACCTGGAATAAACTCACTATAAAAAAAAATAAGAGAATACATGATGAAATCAAAATGTAAAAATCTAGTCATAGTCTAATAGAATGTATGTACAAAAATAAAACCAGCCAGATAAGCTAAAGCTAAAGAGGTAGTAAAACGTGACCCATATAAATAATAAAAAGAATATCCCTGGGGTTTCTGGCTGGCTCAGTCAGTGGAGCATGAGATTGTTGATCTTGGGGTTGTAAGTTCGAGCCCCACATTGGGTATAGAGATTACTTAAAAATTAAACCTTAAAAAAATAACCCTAGGAATGGCAGTAATCAATTTCATACAAAATATAATTTATGGCAAAACATCATATGGATAAAGAAGGAAAGAACTCAGTAATAAAAGGGGTATATGGTACTTATGAGCTTGTATATACAAAAAAACAGCACTTTGAAATCCAGGAGGCAGAAATTAACTGGACATAAGGAATGGACAAACCTATCATCGTCATATTGGAGGATATTAGCATATCCCTACATGGCACTGATTGGTTACATTTCTTTATAAGTGTCAGGGTGTAGAATTGAAGAATAAAATTAAGTTGGATATACCATTATTTTCAAAAATATCTTCAACAGTTGATAATATAATAGGCAGTGAAGTCTAAACACATTTTAAATGTATTTATAACACAGACCATACTCAATCTCTGGCTATACTGAAATTAGACAAGAGCTCACAAATAAAAGATAGCAAAAATAAATAATAAAAAGAAGTACAAATAAAAATCTGCACACACATTTGGAAACACAATAATGCTCTCCTGAATAATTTGTGAATTAATTTTAAAATAGGTCATAATGAAAACAGCAGTATACTTAAAACCAGAAAGATAAGAAATTTGATAACAACAGGTATTAGAGACACATTTTGTAGATGTATGTTAAATATATGTTTTGGAGAAGAAGTTCTGAAAACAAATGAGTAGAGCACTAACCTCAAGAAGTCGGCAAAAGAGCAGTAAATATAGAGAGAGTGGAAGGCGGGAACTTTCAAGAACAGAGCAGAGAGTAATAAAGTGTAAAAGGAAGAAATAATATCACCAAAATCAAAGTCCAGTTTTTCTCACTAAATTAAGACAATAGAAAATTATGAGAGTAAAAGCATATACACAGATAGAAGCACTGTTAGGAATGAAAGAAAGGACAGAACTGCAGTTTCACTGGGCATTTTGAAAACCACATGTGAACATTTAAAACTTTGATAAAATATTTTCTTTTCTAAAAAAAGTATATTTTTCAAAAACTGACCCAAGAAGAAATGAGCCAATAGCTATGCCAGAAATTGAGTTAGTAATCAAAAGATTCTCCTGAGAGCCTCCTTTACCCTTTCAAAAAAAAAACCCACCAGGCCAGATGATTTTCCATAGGTGGGAGGAGTCTTACCAAACTTTCAAGGAGCATTTATTCTCTCTTATTAAACGATTTCAGAAAGAGAGAGAGATAAAGAAAGAAGTCAGCCAACTAATTTTACGAGGCTAATATAAAACCTCAGTTGCAAACAGTAGGTAAGAATAGCACAAGAAAAGAAAATCATAGGCAAATCACATGTATGATTTGGATGCAAAAATCCTTATTAAAATACTTGCAAACCAAATTCAGAATTATATATATCTAAGAGGCCAAAGTAGAAACTTGAGTGCTTTTTTTGACCTGCCCTCAGAAGGCACTCAGGGCAGTTTTCTCTGGGTTTTGCACGCCAGCCCCCAGTGCAGGGGACCCTTGCAGGAAGATCCAGCTTCTCCATCACACCCTGGAGACTGGCTGCCACAACCAAGCCCCATTCCCCCCTGTAAGACATTAAAGGGCTACATAGTGTATTCCCATCTCTAAGAAGTGCCACTGTAAAGTCTTTAACTTTTTTAAAGCCCAGTTGTTTGTTTAATCCACATCTGCTTGACGACTGGAACCCTTTTATTCACCTAACACCTACTAATTCCTGTACAGTGCTCTTTGGAAAACGCTGCTTTCGGCTGTTTAGTTAAAGGGAGTATCATGAGATACTCTGTAAAAATTTCTTAACTTTCTGAATGTTCCACATGTAACAGAACATCTAATTTATTTCTTGAGGCTCATTCGCGAAAGCCAAACGGTAAGTGATGTGGCTTCCTTTTCGTTCAGGTTGTCAGTGGTTCATCCCTTTTAAAGTCGACCTTGGGTAGGACTCTCTAGCCTCCTGGTCTGGAAGGGAGTGCTGGGGGTGGGAGGCCGTGGGGAGGTGGGGGGTGGTTGGAGGAAGCATTACCAGGGGCTTCTGGAACTGCGTGGGAAATAGAGTCCGAAACTGCTAGGATCCCATGATTCCAACTTAATCAATGCCTTTGAATTCTCCCTTCCCATTCTCTCTCGCATCTGCTTTACAATGTATCAGCACTTTGAAGGACAAGCTGGGTGGTCCTCCCCTTACCACATGATGTCACTCTAAGAAAATTAATAACCCCCAGTGAGGCTGGCCGTGCCTTTCCTATGTGTAACATATCCAAGACTTACCCTACTGAAACAAGTAACCCCTAAAATTAGCAGTCTCCAATTTAATGTCCATTGGACTTGCGATCATCTCAGGAACCACACCTACGGGGCTCGGATTGAAACCCACCCCCTTCGGGGAAGAAGATTTCCGGCACGAGGGAGAGAACAGCCAAAGGGTTAGGGGGTAGCTCTGGGGATTTCAAACCTGCAAGACAGCAAACGCAAGGAAGGGCTGAAACCCGAAGCTTCTAAAATGGATTTTAAAAAATTAAGTGTCATGATTAACAAAATAACTTTTGGGGAATAATTTTTCTCTTGGAAACCCGAGCCTGCCTCCGCTGCTAAGGGGAAGCAGTGGGAAGGTTGGAGTCTGCCCAGTATCTGGGTGGGAAGGAAGGACAGCAGGAGCCCGACGCGGGACAGACTCTACGGAGGGAAGGAGGGAGGAGACCAGCCTTGACCAGAACAAGTGTGCAACTCGGGCGGGTTCCCCGTGGCGCTGTTAGGAGTTGGTGCTGTGTGCCCTGAAGGGCCCTTCCAGGCTTGGAGGCTCCGGGAGGAAGGCGAGAAGGGAAAAAACGAAAATGGCATTGACTTTCATGTTCCAGAGGAGAGGGAGAGCGGTGAACTGCCGGCGAGTTCAGAGGAGGGGGCTTGCTGCCAGGGGGGTCCGGACGCCGGGTGCGGCCCGGGCTCCCCGCGGGGTCCGGGGTAGCGCTGAAGCCTGCGGCACCCGCGCTCGCGGCCGGCGGAGGCGGGGACCAGACGTGGAAAGGCAGGCGCCAGAGCAGGACCCGAGGGCTTCGCGGTAACTGTGCGGGCTACCAGGAGCCGCAGGTGGTTCCGCAGGAGAGGCGAAGGGATGACACCTGCGATTAGTAAGAAATTCATCATTATAAAAAGAACAGCGGGCCTACTGAGCTGGCTGAGCGCCAAGCAGACGGAGTGCTGGGTTCATGCTTGGGGCTCCGCGCCTCCAGGAAGCCTTCCGAGATGGAGCCCCTTCGCCGCGGGCTCCATCCCGGCCTGGGTGAATCGGGTGCCCGGGCGGCCTCGGCTCGGCGGGGCCCTAGCTCTCGGTCTTGCACGGGACGGGGGTCTCGGCAGCCTCAGGAGGTCACTGCGAACAGGCGCGGGGACTTGGGCGCGGCGGGGCGGCGCGGTACCAGTGCGGTGGGTACCGGGCGGCACAGCCCCTCGGGCCGAGGACAGCGCCGAGCGACCGCGGCCTCGGCCCCAGCGGAGCGGGTCGAGGGGCGCACCCGCCCGTCCCCTGCCCGGGGTTCAGCGGCGGCGTTTCCCGGGACCCGGGCGGGGCGCGGATGGAGTTGGCCCGGACGGGCAGCGGGAGCCGAGTCCAGCCTAGCCGCGGGTTCCGGGTCTGGGCGCGCGTCCGCGGGAGAGGCGGGCTGGAGGCGGGCGGGGGCGACTGGCCTGGCTTCCCCTCGGATTCCGTCCCGCCTGCGGGATGCTGGGGTGCCCGCCCCTTTTCGCTTCTCTGTCGCCGGCGCTGCGTCCCGGGTCTCGGCCTTTGTCTCACCGCCCTCGTTATTCCGATTTCCGAACCCCGACACCAGTCTTTGACTTCGCAGTTTGAATCCCCCTGAGAACCACCTCCTCCACCCTGTCCCCATCCGTGACAGCACGAAACGCTCACTTCGCGCCTTACACAAACACAGAGCCCTGCCCTGCCCCCGCCCTGGCCTCTCCGCTCCGCCGTCAGGAAAAGGTCCAGTAGCAGAGTTAGACACCAAGTGCTCCAAGTGGTTCGCAAACTGGGTCCCTGAGTCCTAGTCTCTGGCCCATCCCTATTTTTTCCCCTAGCAGTTAGGACTTTTCTCTGAAAAGCTCTTCCCTTCTTTCCTCTCTTTGTACTAAAAGGTGAGTGGTGAGGCCAGCGCTGGTGGAGAGTCAAAGCTAAAGGGTGGGTGGCTGGGGTGACGACCACGGGCATCAGAACAAAGGGCCCCCAGCGGCAGGTACGCCCCCGGACAGGAATAGAACCTGCCCCTCAGAGTCACTGCGGTACCAAGGCGGGGTGGGGGGGGGGGTCTCCTCTTCCCTTTCTAACTGGGCTGGATCAGGTTTTGCTTTATCAAGGCCACATTGTTACAGCTTACTTAGGTAATGATGAGGCAATGAAAAAACAAAACGGTAAGTTTGCCATTTGCCGGGCGGGGAGGGGGGCGGGGGGGTGTAGTAATACCTCAGAGAATCCAGGCTGAAGTCAGAGGCCAACTGCTCCTGGTGCCCACTGTGACTCTTCCAGTAAGAAGTAAACTGTGGGAGTGAGGAATAGCTTATCCTTCAAATCTTGACACTAATCAACAGTGATTAAGTTCCAATGAGTGGGTTGAGTAGCTGGGGAATGTCAAGTGTGGCAGGCCCTTGACACGCAAAATAATGCGGAATTGTCACTGTGTCACAGCCTGAAGCTGGAGATTGTTGGGCAAAAGAAAAAGAGAAATAAGCGGGGGGGGGGGGTGGGGAGTGGGGGGGGGACCCCAAAAGCATCAAGAGTTGAACCAAGAAGTGAAGAAAGGCAGTTTTGGGTAAACCTCATTCAAGAATTATCACTTTAATGGGTAGTTGCTTACAAGCTAGAGATGGGAAATGTTTCTGGCTTTAATACTGAATCAGATAAAAATATTTTCTAGACTGACTGAGGGTACTGATTCTCTCTTCTCTCTTCCTTAGGTTATAGCCTTGTAGGGGAACATGGCAGTTGGAGTTTAAAAAAAAAAAAAAAAAAAAACCAAACCCCACTTGGAATCCTAATCACACCTTTCCATGCTGCATGGGAGGCAGGAAGAACTATTGATCTACAGATCCTCTGCTAGTTCCTCCGCTAAATAGGATTGTGTGAGAATTAAATGAAGACACCGGCCCCGTTACACCTGGTAGATGCTATTAATAAATAGAATAGTCATTACTAAAATTACTGTTCCTGACAATAAGCTATTTTTGTAGAAATCACGCTATGGCTTTAGTAGACACTCAAAAAAAAAAAAAGCAAATGAATGACCCTACTTCGTAAGTACTACCGTGTCTTCTTATATTTAGTCTCTGACTTTCAGTTTTATCCTCAAGACAATATTACACAGATGAGGGGTGCCTGGGTGGCTCAGTGGGTTAAGCTTGTGACTTACACAGGTCAAGATCTCAGGGCCTGGTGTTGAGCCCTGAGCCCCCGCATAGGGCTCTCTGCTCAGCAGGGAGCCTGCTTCCCCCTCTCTCTCTGCCCGCCCCTCTGCCTACTTGTGATCTCTCTGTCAAATAAATAAATAAAATCTTTTTAAAAAAATTACACAGATGAAAATATTGGCATTTTCTTAGTTTTGATTTGTTCTATTGAAGAACAATAGAAAACTCTACAGACTGGGCATGAATGAGCGAGCTGGTGGGACTCTGACATCAAAGGTCTAGTCCACTAAACCAAACAAAAGAATGTGAAGGGGGCATAGTCAAGAGTGGGAAAGAGCCACATCTCCTGCAAAGTCTGTTTTGATTTAGGGTGCTTCCCAATTTTTTTTGTCATTCTCAAGGTCAGTGTCCAGCCCTCCTAGGATGCAAAAGTGCTTTGGAATATTCGAAAGAAGTGGAGAATATTCTTCTAGTCCCTGGAAACCCTATCTCTCAGGGAGTGATGGGGGTGGGGAAAGAGAGAATAATTAAATAGTAAGTAAGTTAATATTGCTCTCATTCTGCGAGCAGGGGCCAGATGGCGGGATTTACATTACAAAGGCTGAATTTCCATTATGAAGAAGCCCTTTAGGTATTTTATAACTAAATCCTCTTAGGCAAAGACTTGTAAAGACTTGCCTTGACTAAATGTTCTTTATAAAGCATCCCAGCTCCACATAAAAGGGAAGGAACAGTGATAGGATGGATGCTGTTTGGGGGTGAATCTCCCAGGATTGGTGGCTGAGAAGGAGTCATGTGGAGAAGGCTGTGCTGTGAGCGACAGTAGTGACTTCTCTATCTCGGTGAGGACTCCTGTTGTGGCCCATGGGAGAGTCTGCACTGGGGATCAGAATTAGCTCCCAAGTCAGAAGGGGGCAGGGGGAGAGGAACTGGCTGCTGTGAAGGAAACTTCAAGCCTCGGACAGGATTTTAGTGTAATGCAAGGAGCAAAAGCTGGGGAAGAAAGACCGGGTTCCAAATAAAGGGAGTCAGTGTGTGTTTGGGGGCAGCTCCAGAATTTTCAGTGTGGGAGACGGTTTGAGGCAGCCACTGCCTTCAACACCTAAGAGTCTCTGTCTGGAAGATCTCTGTGGGGCAAATGCTGATTTTACTTAGACTGCACATTCATCTGACTCGGTTGGTCTGGACGAAGGGGATGGAGGAACTAACACACTATCCTGCTCGACCACTTTGCAAAACAGTTATTGCAAAAATGGGGTTTTATGGTAAACTTTCCACAGAAACCCAGCCGCCTTTACAGAGGCCATTAAAGAATCAAGGTCGCTGACAGAGAACGAAAAGACCCACCCAGGAACCAGGTGTGTGCAGGAGTCTTGTGTTACCTACCTATTCCCCCGCTGCTGCTGCTTACCAAGGCCATCCATCTTCTATCTGGGGTCTCCTTGACATCCACTGTCTGTCCCTGTGTTTGCCGTTTACACCTCCCTAGAAAGCATACCCAACTGGTCCAATTTAGTTTCCATGAAGCCAAGAGAGGAGTTTGCTTCTCAAAAGCTGCAGAAGAGGGAGTCATGCTGGAAGAACTGTCCGGGACTGCTTCTCTCAGCGGGTGTCTCTAGGAGGCCCTTCCAGAGAAGGTGATCTCCAGGACACAGGCTGTTTTCTGCTTCGGGTGCAGGAGCACGAGGCCTAGGGAATGTGCTCATATCATCTTTGTCTCAGCACTCTCCCAACATGTGGACAGGAAAAGGGCCTCAGGGGGTATGTGACATAAGCTCTTCCAGAGTCATTCAGTCTGCCTCTGACAATGACAGTAGAAGCAGCATTCACTCTGAAGGAGTGTTCGTTACCCGGCAGGTACTGGGACAGCGCTGGGCCCTTGCCCTGCTCACAGAAACACTCACCTTCACTGCACCTCACCAGTGCAAGCAGGTAGGAGGAGCCCTTGATAGAACTGGCCTCATTTTATGGATGAATCATCTCTTTCTAGGTCACAGCCTACTCCAAAACCTAGTGGACTTAATCATCGTTGTATTTGTTCAGGCTTTGCGGGTTAGAGATTCAAACATGGTTCAGCAGCCCACACCTGTCCGCTCTGTGAGGTGTGGGGCCTCAGCTGAGTGGCCAGGAGGGCTGTGACTGTCCAGGCGTCTCTCTTCTTATGATGTTGGGACTGCTCACCTGGTGCTGGAAAATCCAAGATGGCCTCACTACTGGTCTAGGGCCTTGGTGTGAGCTGTTGGCCAAGAGGCTTGGGTTTCCCTATGGGGAAGAGCCTTCTGTTTCTCTCCCTCTGTCTCTCATGGCCTCATCATTCAGTAGCCTAGCCTGACCTTCTGTACATGGCAGCTGGCTTCTAAAAGGGCAAATGTACAAGCTGCAAACCCTCCTAAGGGAGAGACTTGAAAGTCACATAGCATCACCCGTGCAGTATCCATCAGGTCAAACAAGTCACAGAGACAGCCCAAATGCAAGAAGAGGGGGGTGAGGCCACCTGTATATGGGGGGGGGGGGGCGGGGGGGGGAAGGGGAAGGAGTTTTGGTGTCGGTGGCTATCTTTGTAGACCATAATTTTTCCTTTTCAAGGATGAGCTGATGATGGCTCAGAAGAACTGCTCAGCAGAAAAGGACTTACATACTTTTCTGCGGTTCAGGCCGGGGTGGTCACTGCAAAGAAGAAAATGTCAAGAAGATTCTCAGTGAAAGCCCTTTGAAGACCCTCTGTCCATGGATCCGTCTCCCATAAAATGGTGATGCTCGCAACGCCAGTTATTTTCCTTCTTATCTCTCACCCTTTCTGTAATATGCCCCATTCCAACTATCGACTTTTTGTTCTACCTGCATTCAGTTGACGATGTATCATCCAAGAAGAAAATTTTGCAGAGTTAATGCCATTCTCGTTTTTGTAGACTATTTCTCATTTTTGAAAAGATTTTATTTATTTGGATGACAAAGAGCAAGACAGTCAGAGAGGAGGAACATGAGCAGGGGGAGTGGGAGAGGGAGAAGCAGGCTTCCTGCTGATGTGGGGCTCAATGCTGGGCTCGATCCCAGGACCCTGGGATCATGACCTGAGTCAAAGGCAGAGGCTCAATGACTGAGTCATCCAGGCACCCCAGATAGTTCTCATTTTTGAGAAGCATTTGGAAAATCTTGAGCCATTCGAATGCTCAGCAGTGGGCTTCTGGAGCTTGCAATTTTCTGGTTAAGTGAATATTTAGCTCTACTCATTTCAGCTCCTGTTGGAAGATCAGGATTAATTTAATTAATTTAATAATTTGTATTAACTTAATTTACTGCCCTTGTAACCAGCATATGAAACATATTTGAATTACTGGCTCACAAGTGAAAATCTCTAGGCCCAGAGTCAGCTCTCTGATCCCTGTTTTCCTGGTAGCTGCTGTAGCAGGATCAGGTGGTCAAGCTGGCTATGGAGTTCCCATAAAACGACTGGCGACCAAGTGGATCGTTTTAGTATAAGTTTCTGCTTTCTCAAAATAATGAAAGGCAACTCCTCTTTTCAAAAAATGCTACCTGTGTGGAGATTTTACCATAAACTTAAACAGACACTTTTTCAACCAGATGAAGAACTATTTTTTTATTTAGAAGTCCAGTGTGCTATCCATTGTGCAACTGAGCCACTCTAATTTTGTTATTTAATCAGGGATCATGTTACTCTTGATTCTGTCTGACTTTTCAAGAGGAAATCAGTAATTAGTAATGGATTGGTGTATACGTCATTGAGGGACCCAGGGCTTCCCAAGAGGAAGGCCTGAACAATAGGGGATGTGATGTTTTATTGGACTATTATAGAAATCAGGCACATCCATCCAGACACATTCTTTTTTGGACTGTCATTTCTCTTTGACCTTTGGCCCCTCACACACACTTCCCAGTCGCACTCTTAATGGTCTCTGCAAGATAAGATTTTGCATTTAAACTATGAAAGTCCTCCTAGGGCTGGGTGTTTTTTGTATTTGGTTGAAAAAAAGCTGGACTTTGAAGAGGAGTTATTTGATTTTGATTTTATAAAGGAACCCCTCCCAACATAATGACATCCTTTGTCTAATCAAGGAGGGTTGAGGGAATAAAGACTCCATGGGCCCATTCCAGCTTCAGTGTGGAATGAGGAAGTGTGATGACTAGAGATGGTCTGTAGTTACAAGGGCTGGAGTCCTGTGTTAAAACAGTCATATATAATGGATGTTACATCACATCGCTGCCCCTAGCCAGCTCTGTTGCTTTCTTTGCACTTGCCCTTCACAAGTTCCTCTATCTGTTTTTCACTGATGTATGTATTCACCAATATTTGAAAAGCCTAGCAGGTGTCAGGCACTGGGGTTCTAAAGACCCAGAGAGCTGTGGCCCCGCCCCCTGGAGACAGACATGTAAGGGGAGTGGCAGCAGCATGCCAAGTGCCGTCCTTTGGGCATGGGCATGGATAAGCCCAGGGAGGTCAGGAGGGCTTCTTGGAGGAAGAGATGCTAATGCTGAAACTCCAAGAGAGCTCGGGACTTCACCAGGTACAACGTGAGGGTTGGAGGTCATTTAAGAAGGTGAAGGGGCAGAAAGGAGGCAGTTCTTTGAGGAAGCTGCTGGGGGCCCTTCCCTTTGGGAAGAGTAACAGACGCCGTGCGGAGGCTGTCAGGGACTGCTTGTGGAGCCCCTTGGTGCCAAGCCCAGGAGTTGGGGCACTATCCTTCAGGGTAGAATCCTGAAGGAGTTTAAGGCTCTGTAGGGAAAAGTGAAGAGGGGATAAGGGTTGGAGAGAGTGGAAGTGAAGCAGAGGCAGGTAATGCTGTGGCCAGAGGCAGGCTAATACTCTCTAGGTTCTACCTGCCCTTTCTTACCAGCCGTGTGCACCTGCAACACATTACTGGACCTCAGTATTTCCACTTGCTCGTCTGAAAATAAGGACAATTACAGAGCCTACCCTTATCACATTACTGAGATGCCTAAGTGATTAAAGGTAAGTAGAGCATTTCCAGCAGTGACCAGCACATCATAAATAGTAGCTGTTGGTGATGTGATCAAAAATGAACACAGAAAGCTTGCTTTGGGGGCATGGTACAGGGAGCTGATGGGAAGGTGTCTGAAATTCACCGGAGGAGAGACCGGTGGGCCAGCAGCGAAATCAGTCAGAGGACTGATCCACAAGACAACCTTGAGATGAATCCTTCAGGACGTGGCAACTGGCAGGACGTGCAGGGGAGAGGGTTGAGTCACTGGTCACCCTCAGGGCCGCTGAGGGTGTGAGGTGCTCATAAAAAGAATAGGAATCAGGGAGGAGGGGACCGGGGACAGTTTTGATATGCCGTGTTTGAGGTGCTTGTGTTGGGCCCCAATGTTGGGTCCCCCAGTAATGGGTCCGTGATTAAAGGAGCAAGACTGATACAAAGCGAAGGTCAAGCAAAGCTTTATTTCACACCAAGCATTGAGAATCAAACCGACCGGCCAGGGCCACGCCTCTTATAGAGAGCGCGACCCCTCTCTGCCCTACAGACTAGCTTTTAAGCACAAAGGCCGTGTGTTTGGGACTGGCCACACACAGGTGGCCAATGAGATTTTAACACACAGAGAAGGCTGCACAGTCATGCTAGGTCACACAGAAGTGACCAATTAAATTACAATTCACCCCATAGTAACTATTTGAACTAGCCTATCACCTTGGTGAGAATTGGCGCCCAAAAGGCGGGGCCCGCACTTGTTGGTAGCTAGGGAGACAGTATGCGCGCTTTATTGATTGGATGTCTCCACCTGACCGGACTCATCCTTGCATTCAAGCTGTTATCCCCACCTGACCTGACCTGACCCACCCTTGTATTGGGGCTTTGTTACCTGGGACTGGTTTGCCGGACTTGCTTTTAAATAAGTTCCCTTGGGGGGGCAGGGTCCACTTAAGTTTTACTGCATAAACAAAATGGCCATTCAACCAAGGTGGGGCCACTCTGGCTAAATAGGCCCTTACACGTGTACAACATCAGAGTGGGGTGCTTGGCTGAATGTTCAGATCAGGACTAGGAATCTGGATTTGGAGCTCATGATGATACAGGCAGTAGGTGAAGCCACAGTGTGGGCAAGCGGGCAGAGGCAGTGTGTTCAGAGAGAGAGAGAAAAGGACACAGGATGGAGACCTGAGCAGGACCCCATGGAGACCTGGGTCTGGAGCACTCTAGATATTTCTCTTCCAGGCTGCTGGTAATGTTTTAGTGAATCTGAAGTTGATGAGTCTGACCCGTTAGGAGGCCAGCCCACCTGAAGGACAGTGACTCCTAGGGACTGTGAGGAAGGAAGGAAGATCTCAGAAGTGACCAGAAGGGGTGGTTGAGGATGACAATCAGTTTTGAGAAGTTAGTGGAGGACCCCCGTTTCCATGTTCCTGGTCAGAAGAGGGAAGTAGCGGGATGGTAACTGGTTGGCTTTGTCGGACAGATGATGATGACTAGCAGAGGATGTGGCATCGGTGGGGACTAGGTCCAAGCTGGGGTGCAGCTGTTTCTAAAGACAACCTCTCTTTTGGGGCATTTACTGTGCACACTACATTGTGCAAAGCCTCTCAAATGGGTGTGTTTGGCTCACAGCAACCTTCAGTAGTGGGTGCTAGTGTCTTCATCATGTCACCAAGTAAGAAACTACTTAAAGGAGATTCACTTGTTTGCTCAGGGTCACGCTACAGTAGATGGCAGTGACAGTCTGAGAAGAACCCACGCGTGTCTGCCTCCCGAGGCTGCAGGTGCTCTCGGAGCCTAGCAGTCAAGGCTTCATCAGGAAACAGATGGTGCCTTCAAAGTGGGTGACGGGAGGTAAAATAGGGTCCTGGAATGGAGTCTTGCATCAGGCTCCTTGCTTGGTGGGGAACCTGCTTCTCCCTCTCTCTCTGCCTTCTACTCTGTCTACTTGTGCGCGCTCTCTCTCTCTCTCTGTGTCAAATAAATAAATAAATAAATACTTTTTAAAAAAAGGAACTATTTTTAAAGGTGTGGGCAGGGCTTAAGGAAACCACAGGGATGGTGCAGGACCTTGGGGCCAGCCAGGAAG
Organism: Mustela nigripes; assembly: GCF_022355385.1. NCBI lineage: Eukaryota > Metazoa > Chordata > Mammalia > Carnivora > Mustelidae > Mustela > Mustela nigripes. The sequence continues at coordinate 33,133,122 of NC_081559.1, read as the reverse complement.
CAGGAAGCTTGGTGGGGTGAGGGCACAGGGCAGTGATGGGCTCTAGGAAGAGACTGTGACTTGGAGCCCTGACTATCACAGGAGGCCAGCCTATGAGGACCTTGCAGGCAGGAGCCCAGGGACCAATATCCTGCTCTCAGGATGCTCAGACCCCCTCCCTGGCCGAAGAACCAGGACAAAGGACAAGAGGTCCATCTCAGGACACAGAGCAGAGTGGAGAAGGGTGGACAGGGGATCTGGAGGACCAGGTAGAAGTTTCCAGTCCAACAGGCAGTGGGAACTGGAAAGAAGATGAGGAGCAATGCCAGCCTGGGCTCATGGCCCAGCAAGCCTGGTTGTATGGCCAGGGCCAGCCATCTGGATTGGTGACATGAAGACTGTCCCAGGAGCCCCAGCCCTGGTCATCTTTGTGGCTTCTTTGGCTTCACAAACCCCTTGGGCTTCTCTTCTCAATTCCAGGACTCAGAGGACAGACAGTGAAACAAAACCCACCCTCCCTTGCTAAACAGATGAGGTTTGTGTTGGATCCCAGAACAATGGGCTGTGATTTGGGTCTGGTCTGTAGCACATCACAAGTGTTTATCCCTTTCCTGCATTCTGATTTCATTTCTGAAATCCTTCATGAGTCACATTCTGTTTATTTTCTGAGGACCTCCCTGAAGTGGGTGAGGGACAAGGATTTTTGTCTGTTTCATCTGCCTCTATATTCTCATCACCTAGATCAACACCTGGCACATAGTAGGAGCCCAATAAATCCTGAATGTAGAAGGAGCCCAATAAATAATTACCGAATGAATGAATGAATGATGGTACAGATTTTTAAGTGAAAAGGGAGAAATCTTCTGAAATTTCTGGAGACTGAGAATTTTCTCTTCTCAGAAGAGATTTTGCAGTTTCATAGCAAACAGCGCTTCACACCACCCTCATACCCCTTTGCTGTGGATTCAGTTCCAAGCTAGCCATCCAGCTGTGCCCAGAGCCCATGAAATCAGATGTAAGAGTCAAAGGGCATTCTATAGAACAGAAAATGTGTTTTTCTTGTTTCTGATACCTCAGATGATTTCTCACTGGGGCGATGCTTGATCCTCACCTTCTAGAAATAGTTTCTATGACACTTGAAATATTCTATTAATTTACAGGCTGAGCTTCCATTATCATGTAGAAATTTATAGAGCTTTGACAACCTGTTTTTAATGGTTTCCAAAACCGCCCAGAAGTATATCGTAAACGATATTTTGGCATGTGATAATTCAAAGATAACATCTTTTTTTGTTAATTGTTGGAGGTGATTGTTGCCAGGCTTGAGAAGAGAAACATGAACCCCTTGTTCTAAGTTGGCATCTTCTTTTGTAAGGTCCGATCCCCATCAGAGCTTGTGGGGTTTCTTACCTGAGAAAGCAAGCTCTGTCCGCACTCCACGTGTGTCCTCACGTTAACACGGATGGAAGGAGGCAATGACCGCCCGGCCAGTGAAGCTGTGTTCTTGTCTCCCTGGTGTTTGTTCCAATACCAGCCAAAAGGTCACATTCAGTAAACGTTTGCTGAACAAAAACAAATGTACTGAGTATTCCTAGTGCTCGTGCCATCATGCCAGGTACTGTGAGGAGCAGCGCAAGATTTTAGGAGAATATTTTCTCCCGGGAAAGGGGTGGAGGTTGGGGGAAACAGGTGTAGGGGTTGCAGACGACACTTACCTCGATGAGCACTGAGCAATGTCTGCAAGTGTCGAGCCTCTCTATTGCACACCTGAAACTAATAGGACACGGTATGGTTGCTACCCTGGTGTTAAAATTTTTTAAAAGGACAGCATCTCTGTTACTTGGAGGTTTATAGTCTCTCTCTAAGGAGACCTTAGTCCCAACAAAATGACCAGAAATGGTGGAGAAGAATGAGCGTGTGCTAAGTAGCGTATTGAGTTGTTAGAGCTCTGCTCCGGCCACCTTCTCACATTCACTCCCTTGGTGAAGTCACCCAGGGCTGCTTTGCTTAAAGTAACATGATTTTATTTTATTATAATCATTAGTTATATTGCACATCTTTTAACTAAAAAAAAAAAAAAAAAAAAGTCGTCAGATTTCACGCAGGGCTTTGAATGGCTTTGGATGCTGTGTAAATGCTGCTGGTTCTCAGATGTGTGTCCTCTACCTAAAGCAGAGGTAGATGGCAGTTCCTACTCACATGCTCAGAGCTGCTGTGACCCAAACTGCTCCTCTTTTTTTATTTTATTTTTTTTTTATTTTATTTATTTGACAGACAAAGATCACAAGAAGGCAGTGAGACAGGCAGGGGGCAGGAGCGGGGGTGGGGGGAGCAGGCTCCCCACTGAGCAGAGAGCCTGATGTGGGTCTCCATCCTAGGACCCTGAGATCAAGACCCGAGCCGAAGGCAGAGGCTTTAACCCACTGAGCCACCCAGGCATCCCCCAACCTGCTCCTTGACTGGATGTTTTCTTCCTGGGAGATGACCACTTGGCTGTTCAAGCCAGAAACCTGGAGAATTTTATCTCCCCCCCGATCCCCTACACTGGGTTTACCCCAAGCCTGGTTGGCCCCGCCCCTTCCACCTTCCACAGAATTCCCTCGTTTTGTCAGTCTCTCTGCTGCCTCCACACTAGACGGGACCCCCACGGGCTCTCCCAAGAGTAGCAGCCTCCTCACCGCTGTGACCCAATTCATTCTCCTCACAGCCCCTGGTGTCCAAAACAGAAGCCAGATTTGATTGCCCATTTAAAATCCTTCACTAGAATCTATGCATGAGATAAAATTGTATAGAGTGAAACTATACACACACACAGAAGCTATAAAGCTGAGCAAGATCTATAGTTTAGAGAACAGTGTTGCACCAACGTTAACCTCCTGATTTTGATTTTTGTTCTGTGCCCACAGAAGATGCCATGGGTGGAGTGGGGGAAGCTGGCGGAAGCACAAGGACATTGATGGACTATTTTTTGCAACTTCCTGTGAGTCTATAATTAGTTAAGGATGAGGTTAAAAAAGACTTGAGTAAAAATGAAGGAAATTATTGGCTTCCAACTGCAACCAGTCCAACTCTTTATGACAGCTGTGGAAATCATTGACTGCTGTGATTCTTGCTAACCCCCTTGCCAACCCTTCCCAACGTCATGCTGCCCTCAGTTACGGTTCCTTAGCCACACAGGATTCCTGGTAGTTGCTTAAACACAGTACACACCTTTCTGCCCCAGGACATTTGCTATTACATATGCCCAGAGTGCTCTGTCCATGGCTGGTTTTCCCTCAACCATCAGAAATGTCTTTCCTGACACCTGTATTGGACCCCCTCACTTGGCTCTTTTCCTTAATAGAACCGGTTGTCATCTCTTATGAATGTTTGCCTAATTCCCACCAGAATGCAGAGTCTAGTGAGAGAACACAAACAGATTGTGTCTGTTTTATTTACTACTCTATCTTGAGTTCCTAGCATGGTGCCTGGCCTATAACTGGTGTTCAATAACTATTTATTGTTAAAAAAGAAAGAGCAAAAAAAAAAGAAAAAAAGAAAGAGCAAACAAACATGGTTAGGGTCCCCCAAACAGGGGAAGACTGTGTCAAAAGAAGCTTGAAGAAAATGTTTCATACAAGAGCTCATTAAAATGTGCATTAACCAAGACTATCTGGCTTGATGAATGTTGTCTGCATGTGTTTTCACAATTAAGATTCTGTCCTCAAAATATAAATGTACATCCTGGATATGTCCTATTCCTTTTATTTATTTTGAACTTTTGCAGTCTATTTGAAAACCAACTGCAGGAACTACTCTAAGTTCTAATATTTTTAAGCCTCCCCCAATGAACTTTGAATTTATTTTAACTCATTTTATCTATATTTCTATGCAGGGTAATAAAGGAGGGAGATGCTGCATAAGTTACTTTGTTGAAAAAAATGTATTAATTGTTTTCTTCTTATTAAAGTTCTAAATGCACATTTCAGGTAATTTGGAAAGTACAGAAAGATAAAAACGAAAAGAAATATCACAGTTAACCCATTATCTGGAGATTACCGTTATTCACATTTGTACTTTCTTACTGTTCTTTCCATGAATATTTCTTTACGATCAAGAAACACACTAGAAGGGCGCCTGGGTGGCTCAGTGGGTTAAGCCGCTGCCTTCGGCTCAGGTCATGATCTCAGGGTCCTGGGATCGAGTCCCGCATCGGGCTCTCTGCTCAGCAGGGAGCCTGTTTCCTCCTCTCTCTCTCTGCCTGCCTCTCTGCCTACTTGTGATCTCTCTCTCTGTCAAATAAATAAATAAAAAATCTTAAAAAAAAAAAAAAAAAAAAAGAAACACACTAGAAATGGAATATTATACCTTGGCTTTTAAAATGTAACATTAACATAAGAAGTTTTACTTTACACCCGGAGGTATTATTTGAAAGAAGCTTTTCAAATGGAGTGCCGTGACTTATTTCACTCTGCTCCTAGCGTGTTGATACACTCCAGCTTATTAGTCTTATTTGAAATTTAGGTTATTTTTCCCCCTACTTTCACATATCTACAATGTTGTGATTATCCCTGTCCACAAATGTTTGTCACAGTTTCTAATATTTACTTAGAATAGCTTTTTAGAAGGAGAATTACTGAGTCAGAAGATATTCACTTTTTTTTTTTTTTTTTTTTGAAAGAGAGAGAGAGAGAGAGAGAGTAAACAGGCATGCGCTAGCAAGCGTGAGTCAGGGAAGAGCAGAAGGAAAGGGAAAAAGAGAATCTTAAGTAGGCTCCACGCCCAGCATGGAGCCCAAAGCAGGACCCAATCTCATGATCCTGATATCACTACCTGAGACAAATTCAAGAGTCTTACGCTTAACCACCTAAGCTACCCAGGTGCCCTGGGAGCCATGTTTTCAAAGCTTTGATAATGCATGGGCCAATTGTTTTCCAGAAATACTGCATTCCCATGGCTAGGACTTTATTGCAGAGCCTCTTGGCATTCCCCTTTACTCTTGACCAAAGCGGGTATGACTCAGACCCATGCTGGAGCCTTTCCAAGAGGTGAGTTACCAGGAGCCAGCCTGGCTTCCCTCTGGGGCAGTCTTACACAAAAAATGGTCCGAGTGCATGGATAGCCAAAGACGCAAAGACGTTCCTGAACCTCCTGCTTATGTACTTCCTCATTATTCTAGGGAGAAATGTTAGTATTCGGGTCTGGTTTCCTGAGCTTTAATTTGGAAAGAAAGTAGAGGAAGTGGGTTAGTTTAAATTCCCAGAGCATTCCTTTGCATCAGTGAGAAGTTACAATTTTTGAATAGATACCTGTATTCCAGCTGGTCCCAGGGTGCCTGAAGAATTTAGGGCATGATTAAAAGAGTTGAAAGGAAGCAGTGTCAGAAAATCTAGTGTGTCAAGTCTGAAAACAGGATTTCAAGCTTTTGAATTTCACCAACTCATTCACAGCTGCATATCCTGTCAGATTTGGGCCACTGGGTAAACATCTTTGGGAGAGAGCCTCTGACATTTAAGATAAAAATATTTTGAACCTGAAGGAAAATGAACAATTGCCATGGCAAGAGGCTGACACGTTTTCTGGAAAGCAGTTCTTTTTATTCTGAATGAGGCAGGACATGATTTCTCTGAGTAAATTGAATATTTTGGGCTCTTCCATCTGTGTCCCAAGTGTTTCGTTTCAAAATTGTGTTGACTGAACACAGTGAGAATTTTTTTCACAGTTTTGATTGTGGTGATTAATAGCAAGGAAACAACATTTTTGTGTGTGCATGTATGTGTCTACAGAGAGAGAGCGCTGATGTAGACTCCTATGTTCTGTAGGTCATGGAATCTAGGATATCCATGGAGGCGGGAAGTTTCTGGTTAGACCTCAGAGGAGCTGATGTGGTGCCTGATAAGCCTCTGTAGCTCCAGAGTGTCAAAGCTTGGCATAAATATTCCTATCTTCAAAGCAGCAGTCTAGTGAGGTTAAAAGTGCCTTAGCTCTGAATTTCCTTTGTTCTGGAGTTTACGCTGCTAACCGATAGAGATCACTGTGCATGTGTCATGCTTTCCTTTGAAGGTATGCTGGGGTGTTAACTAATTACGAAGCAAATGAACAATTATTTTAAAGAGGTTTTTTTAAAAGCATGTTTGTTGATCCTCTGATGAGGCTATTTATAGTAACCTTTTCACACAGCTTCTGAGTCTCTGTAAAAGCAAACAGATAAAATTAATAGAGATGGGAGAGTGGGGAGCAGTGATGTTAGCTCTTTTGTAAGAACGTGGTGCTAATGAGGACATGATTTCCCTAACACCAGAAAAACAGTGCCATTGGTGCCAACAGAGAATTCTCACCTCCAGCTCTCTCAAACCTGGGTGATTTATCGTGAGAGGAAATGGGTCAGTGTGAGAAGATGGTTCAGTACAAACCTACCGCCAGCCACCGAGGTTCCCCTGCCAGGATGGCTTGTCATCGTTACCACCCTTGGCTACGATGACTTTCGTCTTAGTTCACAGAGAATTGAAAATATGCCTCGTGATTTATCTGGGGCTTTCCCTGGCAAATACCGGACATCACCTGCCAAAGCTCATACTTCAGGGAGGTACAAAGAGGGCATTGCTTGGGCTCCCGGGAGGGAGGAAGTGCAAGGTGTCCCGAGGACCCACAGGAGGGCCTGGGCGCCAGCTTCAAACACACCTCCTGTCTGGAAGTCAGGGGCTGGCTCTGGGCATAGCTCTCACCACATCACAGGCACTCAGTTAATATTCATGGATGAAATCAAGAATGATGAAGGCTGGGGCGCCTGGGTGGCTCTGTCGGTTAGACGTCTGCCGTTGACTCAGGTCATGATCCCAGGGTCCCGGGGTCCAGCCCTGCCATGGGCTCCCTGCTCAGTGTGGAGCCTGCTTCTTCCTCTGCCCCTCCCCCTCCTTGTGCTTTCTCTCAAATAAATAAATAAGTCTTACATACACACACACACACACACACACACACACACACAAGAATGATGAAGGCTGCACTTTCAAAACCACATCAGACCATCCCTTACCTTCTAGCCTCCCTCCCCTGCCAGCGTATGAGGCATAACTGGCCTAACATAGGAACAGAATAAGAGAGGCTAAAAAGGATTTTTCTGATCATTTCTTGAACACTTTAGAAGTATATTGCATAATTTATTGGAAGTTAACTGCTGCCGTGTTCCCCTACCCTTTTTTCTGCCGTGTGTATTATTACTGCTTGGAGCTCTATGATCTTGGACTATCCCACAGCTAGAGCCAAGTGCTGCTAAAGACATTTTTAAAATTTAAAATAATACATATATATGATAAAGATAGAAAGGTTATAAAATTTTATCTTTATAAAGTTAGTGATCTTCACTTTCAAAGGATCCTAATATCCAAATGTAAGGTGTTCCCTTTCTTTTAAGGAATGGAAAAGAAATACAGCTTCTGTGGTACTAGATAGAAATAGATGGACATGGCCAGGGAGGTCATAAATGATGGCTATTATTTCCCCTATGGGAATCTCAAGGTCTCTTAGCCGATTTATTTCTTCTATTACCTTTACTTAAATATTTTAAAATTTTTATAGTATCAAGCCATTTTTTTCCTGTAAATAAGAACTGGGGCTCTCTAAAAAGTAAGGACATCTTCCTAACTAACCCCAAAACCATTATCACACCTAATAAAATTATTATTAATTCACTAATTGTACCTAATACTCACTTTTTGCTCCCCAATTTCCCCAGTTGTCCCTTAATTTCATTTACAGTTGGTTTACACATTGTCCTGGTTATTTTTCCTAAGTCTTCCTTAATCTAGAACAGTCCCTCCCGCTCTCTCTCTACCTCCTTGACTTGGTGAAGAAATAGCCTGCTATTTTGTAACAGTTAGTCTCATTTTATTAATTGCTAAACAAGAAGCCAACCACAACGGACGAAATAGTCTTGCCAACCTAATGAAACCAGGTGTCTTCATTCCATAACTGATATTTTTGATCTGGTGTTTACTGATGTTCAACCTCAAGAGCAAAGAAAACAAAATCAAGACCAAAACCAAATCCTGACTTGGACTTGAATGTGACTCAACATACCATAGTCCCGTGGCAGAATCTGTGTGATTGAGTTCCATGAGTCTGAGTCAGTGACTGCTTTTCACTGACTCGGTGCCTAGTTTCTGTGAACGCCTGCTGGGATTTCTTTCTGCCTTGCCTGATTCTCAGGTCAGTTTTCAGACAGCCAATGATCTCTACAAGCAGGTCACCTTCCATACGGTACCCCATCCCCTGACAGCTCTATAAAGTATCTCTCTTTCCATTGTATGAAGTGGAAGATGTTGACTGGATTTCCCTTTTTCACTTGGTTGGATCTGGCTTTCTTCCTGACCTTTCATTCATCTAGGAAAGAAAACGGTCATGACAGAAAGGTAAGTAATACTAGCAATCCCTCCAAGATCCAGGAACCCTAAACCTTACCATGCACATGTACTAGAGTTGTGGGGAAATCGTCCTTTATTCTCAATGAAAGGAAATTGCCATTTAAAAATTATGACTCCTCAGGAAGTATTTTAGAAATGGTACCCATTGGTTAACTAATATGGGTTAGAGGTTATCCTTTCTCACACTTGTGAACCTAAGTGCATCCATCACACCATATTCTTTTTTAAAAATAATTTTATTTATTTATTTATTTGCCAGAGAAAGAGAGAGAGAGAGAGCACAAGCAGGGGGAGCAGGCAGAGGGAGAAGCAGGCTCCCCACTGAGCAGGGAGCCCGATGCAAGACTCGATCCCAGGACCCTGAGGTCATGACCTGAGCTGAAGGCAGATGCTCACCCAGCTGAGGCACCAGACGTCCCTCAGACCATGTTCTAATTCCAGCTGAACTATATTAAACTGGATGACCTGAGGCAACCCAGCCATCTTCCTTAGCTGAATATTTTCAATCTAAACAGGTAAGAGGAGTGGATGAGACATCTAAGGTCCCATCCAGGAGCTGAATTTGATGACTTAATCATGTTAATAGCTACCTCAGTGTTCTCATTTTGTCTCTCTTCTCCTCCCATAAATAACCTCTCCTGACAGGCTCCGAGCTTTGTGTGTGTTGGGAGCCTCTGTGATGGTTGGGCAGCCATGAGTCAGGAAGTTCCTGTTTTTAATCTTTAAGTATGACTTTGTTAAGCAGGTAATTTTATGCGCTGTAGGTTTCCCTCATGTTGGATGGACTCACCTTTTAAATGAAGACTGGTGAATCCAAACACATTTATGTTAAAATGTGTGTCATCATAGGATTGCCTAGATCTGGTTGGATTAAAAAAATCATGGAGCAAGCAAATATGCTAATACTGAGTGGAATTGTTGAAAATGCACCACACTCAGTGCTGACATTACAAAAAAAAAGAATGTATTATTGGCATCAACCCTGCACCAGACATATGCAGGGCCCTTATCCCCATAATCCCCACAGGGACCAAGGACTAAGCCAGCCCATTTGGGGAGAGAGCAAAGAAACTGATCCTTGCCCATAACAGAGCGAGATTTCATCTCAAGTCTTCTCCTTCCTCAGACCGATTCTCTTCCTGATGTTGCAACTCGACTTTTCAAGTCTAGCATTTGAGCAATATTATTGTTTATACTTTGTGTGCAATTCAAGAGCTGCTCTTATTTTTGTCTCATGTCATGCCACAGAATAGATTCCACAGAAAGATTTGGAAACCTTTTCAGAAGGACTCATATAGGGGGGAGAAAACTCAGCCCCAAGACATTGGTACCAGGTAGCCCTAGAAACTGCAACCTCGCTTTGGGTCTTACCAAAGTTCTTTTATGAAGTCGAACAGACTGAAAATCCTGCTTTGTGGTTTCAAAACAGATTTGTTATTATCGTGTATGGTTATTTCCCCGTCTCTTCTATTTTTGCTGTCTGGTCGGGACAGCCGTGGGCCTTTGCAGCCGCTGGGGTATAAATATCAAGTGGGAACTGAGGCACATTAAAAACGAAGAACAGCTGATGAGCACGGTAAAGCCCCAAGTTCTGCAGGGCCGCCGGGCCAGTCTAGGCATGTTGGTTTCGGTCTGATTGCCTGGCTGGCTTTCTGCTGAGCAAGCTTTAACGATTCCTATGTTGGCATGGGAAGCGGTGTTTCTTGTCATGAGAGAGAATATCCATCTCTATTTGTAACCTACATAGTAATTAAGGCTAGACTTTTTGATGGAACATCATTTCGGGGAGAATTTGAGGCGTGGGGTTACGTTATCTGCCCATTTCTAGGTTATTCTTAAAGGCATACATTATATGTTAGTTAGTAAAATGTTTAAAAATGATCGATGGCTCAAAGTGAGTTGTCATCCTTACCAATTTACAGACGTGTCACTCCATGAATGGGAGTCCTTCTGGAAAGAGACTTGTCTAAAACCGAGGTGAGAGTTTCTAACAACAGGCCTCACCGTCACCCCTTGTTTTCTTTCTTTCTATTTTTTTTTTTTTGTAAATGCTGGACGTTTTGCTTAGTTTGGGGTCATTCCTTTTTTTTTTTTTTTTTAAGATTTTTATTTGACAGACAGAGATCACAAGGAGGCGGAGATGCAAGCAGAGAGAGAGAGAGAGAGAGAGAGAGAGAGGAGGAAGCAGGCTCCCCGCTGAGCAGAGAGCCCGATGTGGGGCTTGATCCCAGGACCCTGGGATCATGACCTGAGCCGAAGGCAGAGGCTTTAACCCACTGAGCCACCCAGGTGCCCCTGGGGTCATTTCTTAAACGTCTAATGAGGAAAGACCACTTTGGCTTATCAATTACAGTTGGCCTGCCACCCAAACTGTTGACAAATAGCAAACATTTCTCTATCAGAGGAGTACAAATGGTGTGCGTGTATCACGTAGAAACTTCATATACCTTCAGCCAACAGCTGATGCCAGCAAACATTTGTGAAGTGCCCACTAGGTGTCAGGCCTTGCGCTGGGCAAAGTGGGAGGTCACCCAGGTGTGATCTCAGCCTCTCAGGGGGCACAGAGCTCTTTTCCCCAGTTCTGTGAACCCCAAATTTTCTGTAAAATTTTTACATACATAAAAAATCTAGGTTTTTTTTTTTTCTATCACTATTGTAGCAACAACAACAAACAATGTCAAATAATGAAAGGTTCTTTTGGTTCTACTTATCAAGATGTCATGTGATGAAAGTGCTCAATAAGTATCAGGAATTACTGTCATCAGTCCAGTGACTGCCTGGATCTGCTTCTTCTCTTGGTTGCTAGGAACATTCTGAATCATATGCCATTTTCCCAGAACTCCTATATCGATAACCTCCTAGCCATATCCCAGTCAAACCTGCTCATCTTCCAGAATTTTCTATGTTAACACATGGTACCACCAGCCATATGAGACAGTCCTTCACTCTGCCATGCTTCTGTCTATGACAGGGCCTTTGCATGTGCTTTTCTTGTTCTAGAACGTCCTTCCACTCCTCCTGTTCTAACACCAGAGCAACCTTCTGCTGAGGTGGCCAGTCTGACCTCCCTCAGCAGTTCTAATCCTGAGCACCACAAATGTCTGTAACATTTAACACAGGTACCACTTTATATTTCATTGGGTGATTATTTGATTAATATCAATCTCTCCCACCAGGATATAAGCTTCATGAGAACCAGAAAAGTATTAATTTTTGTTGGTCATAGATCCCCACCATCTAGCCCCATGCTTGAATTACATAATAGATGCTTAATAAACATCTGTTGAAAGAATGGATTACAAGGCTATAGTTCATGTGCTATTTGAATTGGTTCATGCATTTATTACTTATTTATTATAAAAGTGATACATGGTATTTGTAATAAATACAAATAATACAGAAATATATAAAGAAATGAAACTCTTTCCAAACCCTGTAATCCCATCTCCCAAAGGTGTCCACTATTGATACACTATTGCTGTAAGCTTGATTATATCCTTCTAGACTTTTTTCTGTTTATCATACACACAAACACATATGCACATGCATTGTTCTTAAAGGAAAATAGAATCATGCTGCATATGTTTCTGTTTTGTTGAACACTAGAACTACCTTCTAGGTCAGTATATAATTGATCTCTCTCATTCAGATGATTATGAAATATTTCAGAAAGTACTAAAAATCATACAATGGGCACTCGTGCACCCACCACCAGGCTTATTATTAAACAGATTCTGAAGACACTGATCACATCCCCTACCTTCCTCACTACAAGATGAGGCAACCACCATCTTGAATTTTGTGTTTCTCATTCCCGTGCATTTCTCTGTTCTTTGACGGCCTAGGTCTGCATACATAACCACTGGAGAGTGTTTGCGTATTTCCAGATCTTGTATAAAAGGTATAATTCTGTGTGCATTTTCTTGCAATTTTATGTTTGTGAGATTCACTCAAACTGAAATGGGTAGTTCAGTTTCATTCATTTCCCTCGATATAGTACATTCTACTGCAAGAATATAGTATAATTAATGATCCATTCTTTTACTGATGTGTGTTTAAGTGGCTCCCCACTTCTTTTTCTTTCTTTTTTTTTTTTTTTTGCTATTTTAAGCAATGCAGCTATAAAACGTTCTTGAATTTGCCTTCTTTTGTGCATATGTGAGACAATTTTTCCAGAAATCATACCCAGAAGGGGACATGCTGAAGTGGAAACTATGTGTTTCTTCAGACTTCCTAGATGTGCTAATCTGTTTCTCTAAAGTCCTCTCATTGTTAATTACAACTTTATTACACAATATTTCGCTAAAATAATATATGCTAATTTATTGACCCCTTCCCTACTACATTTGCTGGATATTACTTGGGGAGGGGGTGGTTAAAACAATTATTAAGACAATACCAAATATAAAATCTTTCATGTTGAGATGACTACTTTGATAGAGCACTTGAGATCTCTATGCCCTTGTGTATTTTAGCTCATTTGATCTATGGAGAGAGTAAGGTCAGTTACTACCATTGCTACTTTTTATTTTCAGTGAAGATGATGGGACAAGAACTAAAGGGTTAGGAAACTCAGGTCCTGGCGGGGTGAGCAGCAGAGCCAGGAGTGGCCCAATCTCTGGTTCATGGCTGTTTCGTTCAACTTTTCCATCTCCTTAGCCAGTTACGGAGTTGGTTCAGCCGCGAACTAATACTGATCAGAGCACAGGAAATGATGTCACAGCCACAGACTACAACAAAGAACAAGGAGGAAACGCCTTTTTTACTGCACCTGTGAACATGCAGGGTATCCGTTCACAGGCTGCTGCTGCGCTGCATTGTCCGGGAAAGGAGGGAAACAGATGGCAATTAAATAGGAACCTGATAGCATTGTTTTGGGTTGGACAGGGGGTAGACTCTGGGGAACTAAGAGAGAGGCTTTCAGCTACAAGGCACAACAGCTTGGAGAAGGGGCTTGCCATGGCCTCTTCCTAGGGGGAAGCCCAGAGGGGGTGGGAGTGCCTAGGCCTTTACTGTTTGCCTGCCAGTGTGTGTGTGTGCATATGTGTATGTGCATGTGTGTGCGTGCATGTTCATCTGTGTGTGCACATGCTCGTGAGTGTGCATATGTGAGCGTGCGTGTCAGTGCATTTGCGTATGCATACCCAACTTGTGTGTGCGCATGTGTGTGCGCATGTGTGTGTGTGTGTGTGCAGGTGTGTGTGTTGTGTGTATGTTGGGAGAAGAGCCAGGACAGTGAAAGCCAAGTACAGGACTGGCACTGAGGCAGGAATGCCTATGATGGGGGAAACAGGTGATAACCAGTAATGCCTTCCTCTCATCTTCCTCTCCCTTTGTTTTGTGCCACGGTGTGTCCTGAACTTGAACGGCCCTTATCTGAAGAGACACAGGTAATGAATGCTGCTGTGCGTGGCTCATCTTAGGAGTGATGGGGAAGCATATCTCAAAAACTAGAAACCTGGGCTCCATCCCTAACCACCTGGACAGTCACTTCTGCTCCCTGGGATTCTCACTCCTTCAGAGATGCCCAATTCCTTCTTCGCTCCAGATCTATTCAGCGCCTCCTCCTCTGCGGGAGCAGGGTTGTAGGCTGCCTCAGGGGTTAAAGGATGAGCAGAGCTTGGCCCTTGGCCCTTCACGAGCTGTGGTCTCCATTTACTGCCTCGGGCTCTGCAATGCTGGCTTCTGGTTAGCAGCTGAGTATCAGACAAGGAGTCGGGTTGTTTGCGGAATGAGAGAAACAGAGGTTTGAATGGCTCTGAAGCCTGCTTGGTGCTTCTTCAGAATTTGCTTAAGTCCAGGAGGGAGAGTGATTATGAAACTCGGAGTTGCGGTGTCTGTCTAGCTGGTGCCACTTCCTGAAATCCTGTAACCTAAGACACCCACACAAGGTTAAGATAACACACTTGCTCTCCACTTCTCCCTGGATGCCATTGATATGCCACTCGTTCCTGACACTGGGCACCCCGGAGTCCCATCTTCTCACCTTTCCTCTCCTCGTCATATGTTTTCCACTGGGCCATCACCTGCCTTCCCATGTGACCCAAAGACCAATGGTCCCCAACCCGTCTTCTCTGGTTTGCTGCCCTGCAGGCTGTCTGGCCACTCACATCGCCACTCCGATGCCCCGCAGTCATGGACACCCACCTTGTCCCCTCTGCACTCCTCCTCCTCACCCCTGACTGCTCTCTTTCTCCAGGGTCCCTTATCTGGGGATGAGTAGCCTCACCTCGGTATCCTGGGAGGCCCCTGGACCCGTCCCTGCAGCTTTCTGCCCATAGCCAACCAAGAAGGTGTTCGTTGACTTTGACTTTCCATCTATTGCTCATGTCTATGTTTTTCCTCAATCAAACCAACTTTTCCATGGGTTCTGTTCCCATCAGAAAAAAACCAAGGGGTGACCTGCGAGGTCTGGCTCTCTTTTAGCATCTCACCACCTTCCTCCTTCTCTGTCCCCATCCTCCAGCCATCTTGAACGGCTTGCTGTTTGGTCAGTGGGTCACGGTCCTACACTCTTCTCCAGGTATGGCCCGTCCCCATCAGCTCCTGGAACCCCTTGTCCTTCCCCTCCTCCAGCCGATTCTCCTCAGCTGCCTGGCTCCTTCCTTCCAGGAACATCTCTTCCTCTCCCTGGAGGCTCATGACATTAGTTTAGGTGCTCCTCCAAAGTGGAACCGAGTGATTCTTCTCTGCTCCTGGCACAGAAGGAGCAGAGAAGATAACAACATGTAAGATAAGTAAGCACATTTTCTAAGTTAAAGAGAGATGAAATTTTCTCATAGTTTTCTCGCAGTGGCAGTGGGGTGTCAGAGTTTTAACGTATCCCGATATATTTATGCGGCTTACAGCAAGTACTGATCCCAGTGGCTGTGCACAGGCTCCAACAAGTCCTCCGAACTTGCTGATTTCTTACTTTTGCTTCTACTACCTGTCTCCAGCTCCTCCACTCTGCCAGGTGGAGTGGACCATCTGGCTGCCATCCAGGGGATGGTGACTGACAGATACTCAGGCATCTTTGCCAAGTTTAAGAAAAGTAAAGTAGATGGCCGAGTGTCAGCTGTCCAGGTAGGGGAAGTCAAACCTGGTGACTTCCCCCCGTTTAATATTCATCTGTGCCTTCACTAGAACCAGTTTGCAAGAAGAGCACAGTGGAATCGAGCTGAGCTGAGAGTCTGGCCATTACGGTGGCTGGCAGGCAGTGAGAAGGAGGGAGCAGCTACTCTGAGGGTCAGTATTTCAGGTTGTTCCCAGAAAAATAATTGCAAAGGCAGCCAGTCAGAAAGGAGACTCGTGGTACCCTCTCCCACCTCCCGCCCTGTGTTTCTTGGCACTTTGGCTGTCTTCAGATTAATGAAATCTTTCCAGTCTTGACAGAAATGACAACCTGAAGAGGAAAAAAGTATGTTTTTACACTGGATAAAAGATTAAAACAACACGAAGAAGCAAACCCGTTCCTATATATGGCCTTCAATACTTGCCTTGTGCAAAATGTTGTGAGTTAATATCTTTGTCTCAGGGGTATGTTTTTTTTCTCCTTGAATCTTTAGAGTTATTTCCAGAATTGCAAAAGATATTTCAAAAACCATGTCTGAAGTCTAAAGTGCCCAAGTACAGTCAGCTCTGTGAGTGGAAGGACAGAGGAAAGGGGAGGGTGTCCTACTGAGAGGTGAGAAAGTTATTGCCTGCAAATGGCTGCTGTGTAACATGAATTAAGAGGCTTTTTGTTGTTGTTGTTTTGTTTTGTTTTGTTTTTTTTAAGGATTGAGAGCTATAATGCCTTTAAAAAAAAACTAATGATTTTTGGAAAGTGGAAGCTAAATGAATTTAATGACTGTGGAAATTAAAAAACAATTAATTTGTTATCAACTATTGAAAGGTCCCCCAATAAAGGGTCCGTGATTAAAGGAGCAAGAGTGATCCAAAGCGAAAGTCAAGCAAAGTTTTATTTCACGCAAAGCATCCAGAATCAAACCTACCGGCCAGGGCCGCACCTCTTACAGAGAGCGCAACCCCCCTCTGCCCTACAGACTGGCTTTTAAGTGCAAGGGTCATGTGGTTGGGCCTGGCCATGCACAGGTGGTCAATGAAATTGTAATACGCAGAGAAAGCTGCACAGTCATCCTAGGTGGCACACGGGTGGCCAATTGAATTACAAGTTACCCTACTAGATATTTGAACCAGCCTAGCACCTTGGTCAGAATTGGCGCCCAAAGGGCGGGGCCCATAGTCCTTGGTAGCTAGGGAGTCAGTATGCGCCCCCACGGGTTGGATACCTCCACCTGGCCTGACCCACCCCTGTATTTGGGCTTTGTTACCTGGGACTGGTTTCCCGGACTTGCTTTTAAGTAAATCCCTGAAGGAAGCAGGGACAGTTAAAGTTTTACTGCATAAACAACAAAATCACTGTTTAACCCAAGATGGAATCCCTCTGGCTAAAGAGGCCCTTACACTATGTTTATATATTTTTTCAGTGCAAAAAGTATAGGACTTATGAACCTTGAATGATTGGAAGTGTAGGCTTGATTTAAAAAAGGAATCTGAATAGAAATGATTCCTTTTCATAGATAATAATATTTAACTTCAAATGTGATTATTAAACTATTAAAGGAATCTGCCTGCATAAAGTGAAAGTCCAGGTAAGTGAGATTTAAAATCACGAAAGTGCTTTCTAAATTATAAAAGATTGTCACAACACGTTCCATTTATAAGCATTCATAAGTAACTTATTTTAAGAACTCTATTTAGGAAAATGTGCTTGACCACACCTTCTAGGGAGCACAGCTATCCAAATAGCAAATGATTTTCAAACAGATACTACACATTGTAAGGACCTATTTAGCCAGAGGCTTCCATCCAGGTTACACAATAACCTTGTTGTTTAACCCTTAAACTGTCCCTGCTCCCCTTGCCCCAGGGGACTTACTTAAAAACAAGTCCCAGAAACCAGCCCCAGGTAACAAAGCCCAGATGCAAGGGTGGGTCAGGCCAGGTGGAGACATCCGACCAGTGGGGGGCGCATACTGTCTCCCTAGCTACCAAGGAGTATGGGCCCCGCCCTTTGGGAGCCTTTTGGGCGCCAATTCTAACCAAGGTGATAGGCTAGGTCAAATGTCTACTATAGGGTAAATTGTAATTCAATTGGTCACAGCATCACTGTGCAGCTTTCTCTGTGTGTTACCATTTCAATGGCCACCTGTGCATGGCCAGGCCCAGCCACATGGCCTTTGCCCTTAAAAACTAGTCTGTGAAACAGAGAAAGGTCGCCCTCTCTTGTAAGAGGTGCGACCCTGAACTCTCGGTCTGATTCTTGATGCTTGGCTCAGAATAAAGTTTTGCTTGACCTTTGCTTTACATCAGTCTCGCCCTTTTAATCACAGATCCATTATTGGGGGACATATCAACATTAGGGTGGGTGTTCTGTTTAGAGCTTGAGCATTTTTACTGAAGATAATTCATTTTAAGATTCATGACCTCAATAAGAATTTGCTTTGATGTCCTTTCCCCATCCTTAGGAAGAAAATCCAGGCCAGAACTTCCAGGTCCCTGAGAGGCACCTCATCTTTACTTCTCTGGGGCACCTCTCAGTTCCTGAGTGTAAATTTTCCCTCAGCCACTTTTTAGCTGTGAGACCAATTAGGCGCGTAACTTAGATTTTCTATTACTTAGCCCTGGGTCGTTGATCAGTCATCTGGGGGAAAAATAGTCTTTTCTTCATAGGTTTGTTGCAGGATTAAATCCATTTATGTAAAGTTTTAGAGCCTTTTATGACTGGTGCCTAGTAGATCCTCAATAGACCTGAGCAATAATATCATCCATACTGGGAAGCTTGAGCTCTTCTTGAAGCATCAGCATGAATAACGGGAGTTTTGTTTTTTTTTTGTTGTTGTTCTGGTGTTTTGTTTTGTTTTGTTTTTGTTTTTGGCAACATCTCTTTTAATTTTTTGCAACATTTCAGTACATATACTCAGACTTTGCATCAGAGCAAATCATCTTCAGTGAACACTCAGTATTATTTAGATACAGTATCTTCTCTTCAAAGGTCTAGCATCAGTTGTCATAACAAATAAAAAGACAAAGGACAGTGGAAATCCTGGCAAGGGGTCAAGTTTCGAGAATTGTTTGAAAGTAGTCATTGTATTCAGGTGGCCCGGCAGCCTGCTGTAAACACGGAGAGATGTAAGGAGGAAATCAGAACCCATTGTGGGTCCACAAAATGGATGTCTTTTCAACTAAACAGATTGCTATCAGCCTAACAGAGCCGACTCATATTCCTTTTTGCCTGGTACTTCCTTTACGGAGTGTCCGTAAGAACCACCCACTTGGGTGTTTCTCAGGATTACAGGTTTTTAGGTCAAACGGAAACCGGGGGAGTGCCTGGACAAGCCTAAAACACAGTTACATTATGCGTGAGCTGGATGGCATTGACCCCAAGGCTGTTGTGCCCCAGTTTGTGTGAATGGTCTGGCTGTGCGGCCACCGGCAACCAGGAGCCCAGGTTAGGAGCTTTGTTCTGAATTGGCTGCAGGTTTCCTGGGCGGCTGAAGGCTCCGCTGGAGAACTGCCCGCTTCTTCCTTCGCTGCAGAAGCTTGACGGGTGGGCCCTCCACGCCTGCTTCCTTTGTCCTCCCCGGGGCAGTCTGGAATGGACGGGACACCGGAGCCTTTGGCCATGATCGTCCACCTCCTCGCCGACTCTGGACATGGCTCGCTTCTGCAGCAAACTCTGGATCAGCTCCTGGACTGCATATGCCCAGACGTGCGTCCCTTTCTGGTGTCCGAGAGGGTCAGTCCAGTAAAATACTACGACAAGTGCCACTCCAAGCGCTCACGGTTCCCGGGGATGTCTGTGTTGCTCTTCCTGCCCAAGAGCGTGGGAGAGGAGCGGCTCTTCCGGGTTCTTGACTCCCTCCAGCACTGGCCGTGGCAGTGCTACTCTGCCCCGAATGCTCAGGGGAGGCCGTGTCCCTACCCTCCTTCCAACCAGGAGTTCTACAGTCTGGACAGCCAGATGCCGGTCTGGGGTGTGAGGCAGGTGCACCACGGCGCCGAGATCCTGAGGGTGACGCTCTACTGCAGTTCTGATAACTATGACGATGCCATCAGACTTTATGAGCTGATCCTGCAGAAGGAAGCCACCGTGCAGAAGAGCGACTCCTGTGTCTTCGTGCTCTATGCCACCGAGAGCTTTGCTCTGCAGCTCTCCCTGACGCAGCTGCCCCTTGGAATGTCAGTGGACCCCAGAGAGTCCTCAGTGCTGCAGTTCAAGGTTCAAGAGATCGGCCAGTTAGTGCCTCTTCTCCCCCATCCGTGCGTCCCCATCAGCCGCACCAGGTGGCAGACACAGGACTATGACGGCAACAAGATCCTGCTTCAGGTATTCCGTTTTGCCTCTGATCTTGTTGGTACACATGGAACTGTGTGATTTTCCATCTGAGACGGGCCTTCGTGGTGATTTAAGGCTATGGTTCTCGACCTTGCTTGCGCATCAGAATCCCTGGGGAGCTTGCAAAAATTCCCATGCCATACTTGCATCCCAGGCCAATTAGATCGGCATCTCTGGGGGCACCTTGGATGGCTCAAATATGTAGCGTCAGGGTTGAGAGTCGCTGATCTAATAAAATCCCCTCATCTTACAGATAATGGAGTTTATGCTCCCGGAGCTTGTAGCTTATACAACTGGTTTGCGGTAGAATCCAGTGACCCCCGTTTCTCAGATTGTCCTTTAAAACTGTATGCAAAGACTTTGCCCATGCCTTGGGTTTGGGGAGAGTGTAAGCTCTTCCCATCTGACCTAAAGAAGCTGAAGTTGTAATTATGGTTGACAGTATTACGTTTGCAGTCCTGCTGACTTAATTTTTTTTTTCCTGTTGACTTAATATTTAAGCAGCTTGGATGACTGTCCGTTTTTCCCCAAATTAAGTTAGATGGTTAGAACTCCTTTAGAAAGAAAAGCTGGATATGAAAACCTTCTTCTGTAAGCACCCCATTTAAGCCAGGCACAATCATATGATCACTTCTGTAATGTACCATTTCTTGTGAAGTGTTCCTCAGCCATTGAGCCTTGCACCCAGTAGCTGCCTGGCGTAACCTCGAGGTAATAGTAACATCTTCCTAACGTGTGGGTTGTTTCCCACACAAAGTGATGTAATGCTTCAAGTGCTTAAGATAGTGCCCAGAATGCAATTTTAGCTATTATTATCTGTTATAACCTAAACTAAGTGTTATTACATTGATAACTTTAATTCTTATGACAACCTAGGAAGTCACCATTTTTCCCATTTTGCAGATGAGAAAACTGAGTTAATTGCCTAAGACACAAGACACAGGTAGGGAAGTGTCTACTCAGCTCCCAAATGCACGCAGTTACCCATTATTGTCCAGTCCTCGGTGGGTGTGCGTGGGTGTGTAAGTGAGTGCAGGCAGGTGGATGTGTGTAATACTCACAGCAAAATATTCTGTGGCTTCTGTCCTTGAGAAATGATCAAAAATGCCTTTAAGGCCTATTGGGTAAAGTAATAATATGAGGGAAGATGAATAGTCGTTCCTTTGATTAATCTTATTGTCATCTGCTTTGACTTATTAATAACATGAATCATATTGATTCTATATTAAAAGAAATATAAATTATTTACCTTCTTCTTCACCTAAGGGGGACCGGAACAGTTTCTGTGCCTTTTACTTAACTCAGCAATTTCTGAGGCATCTCAAGTTTCTCCTTCATCCTTCAACCTTGGTTAGTCTCTAGCATTTAAAATCAACCTCACTGTCAAACAAACATTTCATATGTGTGTGCAGCAGGGGGCACATTTTTAACTGTTCTTGTTTTTAAGATCAACCCAACCAACTTGGATCAGATGCTCTTCTCTAAACTGATTACTGCAAGGGAATGGGATCGTGTGGGTTGGTTAGTTCTGAGGCAGCGGCTAAGCCCTCCACACCTGGATTATCTGTGGAGTCAGACCCTCCTGGGACTCCCCGGGGAGGGGAAAGACCCCCCCAGTGAAGATCAGTAGGGGAACAAATGTGGGGTGGCCCAGAAGACCGATGTTGACCAAAAAAAAAAAAAAAAAAAGAAAGAAAATTATACCTATATTCAAGGGAAAGCCATAACTACCAATTAACCTCTCCACAAATAACCTTCCCTCAGGGCTGGAATGGACACGCGTGTGGGCGTGCTAGACATGACGAGGGCCCACAATGGGCAACGCTTCCTGAGGAGCGATACCTGGGCCTGCTGAGGCTGGACATCCCAGAAGGAAGTAGCCAGATGGAGAAGGAAGAAAGGGAGAAAGGAGTTCTAAAGAGGAGAGAGAGTGGGTGACCGCGTGTGGTGTGGCATTTCCTTAGCAGGGCATGTTCAGAAAACTGCCTGAGGTTCTATGTGGCTGGGGCTGAGAAGGGGGGTGAGGGGAAGAGGGGGAGCAGGAGGGTGAAGACTACAACCTCAGGAATATGGTGAGACACTGGAAGGTCAGCCCCCTGAGGGCAGGCAGCTCTTTGCCCACTTTCTTATTCCCCGGTACCTAGAATAGAGTCTGGCACACGGGAGGCAAATACACTCTCGTGTGAATGAGCCAGAGTCTTGCTAAGAGCTTTTCTTTTATCCTTACTGCAATCAGTACTCATGGATGGGGCCAGTGAGTGGTACTGACATGTATAATTTGTTATGAGGATGAAAAAAAAAGAATGTAAATGGAGGTGCTCTGTAAAGTAGAAGCTGCAGGAGATCACGCAAAAGCAATGCGATTACTGCCTGTGTGTGTGAGAAACCACCAGCTGTCTCGTCAGATGCCCACAGTGAACAATTCCTTTCCCACATGACCTCCTGTCAGTGCAGATGGTGTGATGCTTCTCAGAGTCTTGAATGTCTATTTGTGGTGAAAATGATAGTAGGGTACATAGTAGGTGCTCAGTAAATGAATGAGTGTATCAATAAATGATCAAATGTCCATGTTTCTTCATTTACCAAGTACTCTTCCTGAGTGTTCTCCATTTGTCTTAGTTCTTCACGGCTGCAAAAGCACGGTGGATCAGTTCTTCCCTTCCCCTTTCTAGCAGTCCTACTTTGTTCCTGCATTTTTCCCATGGTTGCCCTGTGGGAGACGAGACGGCTATCCTTCTGTGACCCTTTTGTTAGGGTTTCAGTGTGATGTCAAGCTGCCTTCTGTGTTAGGTGTTCTGTGTGCTGTTGGGCTGACGGGAGGCCCAACTCTCCCACAAGTGCCTGGAACACCAAGTGGCCTATGGTCAATGCCCTGTCCTCGCCCTGAGTGTAGGGACAGAAAGGGATAATTTGACCAAGTTTGGAAAAGTTGTGTGGAAGATGTATGACCTGGAGGGTGACTGAAGTGGTTGTAGAAGTAGTGTAGAGCTGGAGAGTTCATATGGATTTAGGAGAACGATTTTTGGCCCATTGAGTATGGGTGCAGGAGGATCTACAACAGGCATTAAAGAGTCATTTATTAATGTTTTTTAGAGAAGGGCAGACATGATAGTCTATAGTACACACTTCAGGATGCTAACCCTAGTACCATCATATAAGGTAGATTGGATGGGTATTAGACTGACCAATCCAGAGGTGACTTCAGTCATCCAGTCAGGGGCCAGCAAAGTTTTGAGTAAGGGGACCCACAATGGAAGTATGAGGTTAAATATGAACTGTAGTTCAGGAGTAGACCTAGCAGATTTGGAAATGAAATTAGATCTAGGGGTCAGGAAGAGGGATGCGATGACAAGTCTGGACCCATTGGGTTTGAGATGTTTGCAGATCATATGGATGACGACATTCCCAAGTTAGGTGGCCTCTGAGAGCTGGAGCTTGGACTAGTGACATAGGTTGGGGATGATGGCTGAAGTCCTGGGAAGAAGTTATCAAGGAAGAGAGCTTAGAATGAGAAGCAATGAAGATAGAGCCTATAAAATGTCCACACTCCAGGAGTGGGGAAAGAGAAGAAGAATGAGTGAAGGAATGTGAGAAGGAATATCCAGAAAGAAGGTGAAGGTCACAATGTCAAAGAAGCCAGTGTGTCACTTGGTAGCATGCCATAGTCCCTGAGATGTGATTTCTCAGGTGCACTAGGACACGACCCTAAGGCTCTTTCATCCTGCTTCCTCACCAGGCCATTGGTCTCTGGTGGTGTTGCCAGTATCTCCTGGGAGATCTGCATGGGCTGTACGGCCAGCTCGCCTTCACTGGTAACTGTGGCCACCACCACCCTGCACTTAAGGGCATGTCCTTGTGGACATCTCCACAATGCTACTGAAACCAGGCTGTAATTTTCAACAAGATTTCTGAAAATTTGAGCACAAAATGAGGAAAACAACAAAACATTCTGTACAAGGAAGGTAACTTATAGGATCTTGGGTGTCACCATTCAGAGGTCCTTGACCAGGATGTGACCTTGAGGTCCTTTCCCAGGTCTCTTCCTTGGGCTCTCCACATCCATCACTAGGAGGTGCTCCAGGCCAAGCACACAACAGAAGGGAGTTTCCCGCTTAGCCCCTTGAGGGCTTACCTTTCAGGTCTTTCTTGACAAGGGTTGACTACTTTCCAGGATAAATGAAATGGGAAAGTTCATACACATCTCTGCCTCCTGTCCCACTGTGGTGGTGTCTTGTTCATAGACCTGGACAAGGGGGCTCAGTTGCACCAGTACATGAACCCAACATCAGTACAACCTGGATACTGAGTCTCAACAACAGACACTGGTCATAAGCCATCCTTTCTGGCAGCTCTTCCCAGTTTATTCTGATGCATGAGCTGGAAGTCATGCCTGCAGATCCTTCCTCCAGCCCTTGGGCTAACCTCTTAATCCTCTAGAATTAGTACTTGAGTTAGAATCCACAGAGCTCGCCAAGAACTAGCTTTCGATTTCATTGATTTTATCTACTGATTTCCTGTTTTCAATTTTACTGATTTCTGCTCTAATTTTGATTATATTTTCTTCTGCTTACTTTGGATTTTTAAAAAGATTTTATTTATTTATTTATTTGAGAGAGGGGGGGAGAGAGAGAGTGCGAGGGGGAGCAGGAGCAGAG
This sequence comes from Mustela nigripes, assembly GCF_022355385.1. NCBI lineage: Eukaryota > Metazoa > Chordata > Mammalia > Carnivora > Mustelidae > Mustela > Mustela nigripes. Next base: position 33,108,706 of record NC_081559.1, on the reverse strand, counting down.
AAAGAGGGACAAGTAGACCCTTAGCTGAGTGAGAAGCCTGACATGAGGCTCTATCCCACAACATTGAGATCATGACCAGAGCTGAAATCAAGTCAGACACTTAACCAAGGTGAGCCACTCAGGTGTCCCACTCTTGTCTTTTTTTTTCTGGTGTCTTTTAGGGTTTTTTTTAAATCTTTGACTTTTGTAATTTGGAAAATGATGTGTCTAGGTGTAGCTTTTGTGGAATTTTTGTGCTTGGTGTTCTCTGAGCTTCCTGGATTTGTGTTTGGTTTCCAACATTAAATTGGGGGAACATTTTCAGTTATTGTTATTTCAAATATTTCTTCTGTTCCTTTCTCTCTTTCTTGCCTTCTGGTCTGCCTACTATGTGTCTGCTATACTCTTGGAAGCTGTCTCACAGTCCTTGAATATTCTGTTCTGTTTTTTTTTTGTCTTTGCTTTCTTTGATTTTTAGTTTTGAAAGTTTTTTCTGAGGTACCTCAAGCTCAGGATTCTTTCCTCAGCCATGTCCAGTCTACTGATTAGTCCATCAAAGGCATTCCTGATTTCTAGAACAGTTTTTTTTTTTAAATTTCTAGTGTTTCTGTTCTTTCTTAGTGTTTTTATCTCTGTTAATATTGCCCATCTGTTCTTGCATGATGTTTACTTTATCCATTAGCGCTCTTAGTACATTAATCATAGTGTTTCAAATTCCTGGCATGATAATTCCAACAACTCTGCCATGTCTGGTTCTGATACTTACTCTGTCTCTTCAAATTGTGGGTTTTTTCTTTTCACCTTTTAGTATGCCTTGTGTTTTTTGTTTTGTTTTGTTTTTGTTTTTGTTTTTGCTAGCTAGACATGATGTAGCAGGTGAAAGGAAGTGCTGAAAATAGGCTTTTTGTAATGTGGTGGTGAGGAGTTGGGGGAGGGGAAGCATTCTATGATTAGATTGCACACAGTCTTTTAGTGAGTCTATGCCTTACACTGTAAATTCACAATTATTTTAAATTTTTTTTCTCCCTCCTTTGGCAGGAGAGGGCTAGAATGGCTAGCTAGATTTGGCTAGAATGAGCTAGAATTGAGTACTTCCTTTCCCCCAGGTTAGTCAGGCTCAGGTTAGCTTCTGGTTAACTAGTTTTCTCTGAGAGCAGGCTTTTTGAGAACACAGTTTTCTGGCATGTTTTAAAGTGGTGCTTTTTCTCCTTGCCTTCTATTTTTCTCCAATATTTATCGTGAGCATCTGATCAAGCTCCTGGAGGGAAATCTCACAAGCTCGTGAGGCCCCTCCGTGACTGGGTCCCCCTGGAGTTTTTAACCCTCACAGTTATCCACACCAAGCCTTCCACAATTCCTCAGTCACAGTTGAAGTTTTCCTCACCTGGCATTGGCTCCTGTTGTGGCTTCCACTTATGAGTCTCCACTCTGAGAAGCCGTGATTCCCTGTATTTGTCTGTCGTCTCTCTAGTCTTGGGGGCTGCTGTTGGCTCTGCGTCCTTCCCTCTCATACAGATGTTGGAACAGTTTTTGCTTTTCCAAAAAGCGCAATGCTTGCTCTCACCAGCAGCAGTAAATGTTGACTGCTCCTGCCTCAAAAGTCTCTCCTCTGTGGGCTTCCATAAGCCAGCTCTTTAAGCAGTTTTCTTCTGTCTGGCTGTCCCTTCGTTGTTTCTTCCCAAGGACTCACCTCTTTCTTCCTGTCCCTGAATCAGGTTTGCTCACCCTTGGTGGTACTGACATCTTGGACTAGATGACTCTTTGTCCTGGAGAACTGTCCTGTGCATTGCTGATGTTAGCAGCCTCATTGGCTGTGCCACTAGATGCCAGTAGCAGTGACCCCTGAACTCCAGCTGTGACAATCAAAATGTCTCCAGACCTTGTCCAATGCCTCTAGGAGGTGGAGTTTCCCCCAGTTGAAAACTGTTTTCCTCCACTAAAAGTTTCCTTAAGATTAAGACATACAGACCATCCTGTGGATTTAGCATCAATTTTGTTCTCCTTATACCTGTGTTTGCATGTCTAGCTCTTGAGTTTAGCTTATTTATTTATTTACTTATTTAGCTTATTTCCACTTCCCTGTAAGACAATTTGAACATAATGTCTCATCCTCATCTTACATTCAGTCCAAGCAAAACCAAAGTCACCATCTCCCCCATCTTCTCCAGCTCTGGTAACTCTTTTCCCATTTGCTCTGGTTTTGAAACGCTGTCACTATTAAAGCCTCTGTCACTATTACTGCACTTTCCAGAAGTGCCACATTCGGTCACACCCAACTGTTGTAGTTTTTCTCTGGAGTCATTCCTCTTCTCCCTTCCTTCTTTAAGCCCTCAGAGCTGTAAATGTACATTATCACTGTGACATTCTAACTCTTCCTTCTAGTTCCAGGCATCCCATTTTATCCAGCACATCACAGATGAATATGTTTTCTAATTTTTATTTTTTTAATAGATTTTATTTATTTATTTGACAGAGATCACAAGTAGGCAGAAAAGCAGGCAGAGACAGAGGGTGGGGGAGAAGCAAGCTCCCTGCTGAGCAGAGAGCCTGATGCGGGGCTCAATCCTAGGACTCTGAGATCCTGACCTGAACCGAAGGCAGAGGCTTTAACTCACTGAGCCACCCAGGTGCTCCACATGAATATATTTTTAAAGGACTGCTACATTTATGGCTATCCCAACTTTCTTTCCAGAACTCTAGGCTCACTCCTATTCCCAGAACCTACACCCAGGTATTTTCTTTATGGTAATAAAATACACATAATATAAAATCTGTCAATTGAACCATTTTTAAGTGTTGGGTTCAGTGCCATTGAGTACATTTAGAGTGTTGTGCAACCATCACCATATTCTGTTTCCAGAACTTCTTCATCACTCCACCTAGAAACTCTGTACCTATGACACCATAACCCACTATTATCTCCTCCCCTCAGTCCCTAGTAACATATGTTCTTCCTTCTGTTCCCATAAATTTGCTTACCCTGGGCACCTTCCATATGTGGAATCATATAATATTTGCCCTTTCGTCTGGCTTAATTCACTCAGTTTAATGTTTTCAAGGTTTATCCATGCAGCATATATCAGAATTTCATTCCTGTTTAGGTTGAGAATGGTCCGTTTTATGGCTATCTACATCTATGTAATGCCCAGGCTTTTCCTTGTCCAGAGATGTCTTTCTTTTCCTCTTTACTTATCCCTCCTTCAAGGCTCTGCTCAAATGGCAATTTCTCTCTGAAATCTGCCATGAGGCTTAAGTACGCAATTCACTTCCATTTGGTGTATATTTTCCATGGACATTTTTGTGACACACAACTGATTACATATTTTCTTATTCTTGCACCATGTAATTTTGGAGTTTATGACTCCCTACCTCTTTTCAGTATTTTGTAATAAATGTCTATTTCCAGTAGACGAGGAGGTAGACAGCTGTTTCTGAAGCATGGGTTGATTGACTGCTTGTTTTCAGGAAATAAGTCTTGTCTCTTCAGAAAAGGTGTATATTCCAGAAGCTAGTTTGGTGTAAGCAAGCGTGTGGTTCTTTTCATTTTATCAAGAGACATTTAGCTAAGTTTGTCCTTATGTTCTTCATTAGCTATTGAAAAATGAAAGAACATAGCTTCTCATGAAGAAAGTGATTCATTTTCTTCTGTAGCTTTTCTTGAGGGTCCTTTCTCATTTCTCAGTCTCTCAGCTGGATGCACTTGCAATCTATTCCACCCTTCCTGTTCCTTTCTTTGTTTCTTTTCCGTTCTCCATCCCCACCCTTACTGACACTGACACTGACAGACAGACAGACAGACAGACACACACACACACACACACACACTCCCATCCCTGCTCTTCTTTTCACTCAATATTTGGGTTTATGCTGCCCTGAAAGAATACTTGGACTTGGAAGGTTTTCACTCTTACAGAAAGAGGTTAACATCAGTGGCTTTGGTTAATCAGTTAAAGTAAGTACCTTTAATTTAAAGATCAGTTAATTGGAAGGGACTGGCTCCAACTTTTAGGGAAGCAAGTTTGGCATTGTTTTGGGGTTTCTTATTATCTGTATACTTTGGTTCCATTTAATTATTTTTTTCCTCAGTGTAGAAAAAATTCTGTTTATCTATTTCTTGCAATCACTTCTAGTAAGAGACAATATTATTTTCCCTTCATGATGTGAATCTGTTCTTAAACAGCTTCATCATTTTTCAATGATGTATGTTCTCTTGTTACTCAAGTGTTTGGAGTCAAATGAGTGACAAATGATCTTTCTATTCATCAAGATAACTGCTAGCGTTCCCTGAAACTTGGAAAAAGCTAACTCTCAATTTGTAACATTTTACAAATATTTCTTGGAAAGATGAGCTCTAAATGATCAGAATTCCTACAAATTTGTTTCACTTTATTTTTTGGCAAGAGGAGCTTTCTTCTCTCTCAAGGGATTTCTCTCAATCACTCAACATTATGTTTCTCCTAGAAATTCTTCACTCTAATTGCAGATATTTGCATTTCTACATTAATAATGTTGCACTCACTTTCGTTATGTGATCTAAGGATCTTAGACCTCTCTTGAAGAAGGAAAAGTTGACATTGCCTTTCCTTAAAATGTTTGCAGAAATTGCCAATCACACGATGAAAGCCTTTTTGAATTTTCTCGATAAGGCTTTATAACTACTTAATGCCAAATAATTAGGGGTCCAATACATTGATTCTACATTTCCATACATTTCTACGTGTAAAAATTTATATTTTTTCAGGTGCTAAACTTATATATCCAAAAGACATCTAGTGGTTACTTACCACGTGCTAAGCACCATGCTGGGTTCGTAGATACACAATAAAGAAGGTGAATACAAACCTTCTTCCAGATGGCAAGTTTATAGGAAGACACAGATAAGTAAGTGTGCAGGTGCATAAGTGTTGTATCTACTATGGTATGGTAATACAGGCTGCTAGAAGAGCTAGTTACAATAGTAATTACTATGATAATTACCAACTCATATTTAGCACTACTATGTCCCAGGCACTGCCATCATTTAACCATTTCAACAATTCTATGATGCTGGTACTTATGATTATCTCTTTTTATAGATAAAGAACTGAGACATAAGAGTAGGAAACTTGTCTAAAGTGCAATAGCTAGTAAGTGGCAGAACCAATATTTAGGGGACTTACCCCATATTCGGCGCTATCAAGAATGCTTCCAAGAGGAAATGATGTAGCAGCTGGAGTTGGTCATGGGTTTTTAGGAAAAAGAGTAGCAAAGACATATCCTAGACAAAGCAAATAGTATACACAAACATTGGCACTGGAAAAGCATAAATAACATCCAAGAAGTTCAATTTTGGCAAGTGGAGGCTGAAAGGGAGGAAATGGTAATTGACCAGGCTGGAGGAAGAAGGGGCAAACTGTGAGAGCTGCCATAAGGCATAATTAGAGGACTTTGATTTTTATCTCAAGAAGAGTAGAGCCACTGGAAGCAGGAGGGTAGCATGATGAAAACTGGTTTTGAAGCTCCCCCTTGTAGTGGAGTGGAGAAGGATTAGACAGAGGTAAGAGTATCCATGGGGCCCCATCATCATATGACCATTGCAATAATTCAGACAAGAGATGGTGAGAGCCTGACCTAGGGTTAATGGCATTGTACATGGAGAGACAGGAAAATCTGAAAGATCTCTGGGAGGCAGGGTCCATGGGAATGGATAACATGGGGATGAAGAAGGGAAAATGATGCTCTTGCTTGACTAACATGAGCCTAAATTGTTCAAAGAAAAGGAAAAGACTAAACAGAACAGAATTAGCATGAATAGGAAAATGAGTTCAATTTTGGACATGTTGAGTTTGAGTAGCTGGTTCCTGGAAGATCAGTGGATAGGGAAGTATGAGGCTTAAAACACAGATCTGAACTGTAGTTATACTTTTGGAACACTTCATCATTTTGATAGTAACTGAAGGCATAGATATCCCTGAGATTGCCCTAGAAGGGTATATAAAGGAAGAAGAGAACCCAGGTCAGCACTGAAGAAACACAACGTATAATGAACTGACAAGAGAAGAGGCTCCTGCAATGGAAACTGAAAAGTGGTGGATGGAAAGGAAGGAGAAAATCCAGAAGAGTGTGTTGACATAGAAGCTTAAGAAGACTTCAAATGTAAAGGAGAAAGATCAACCTTGAAATTTCAACCAGAGCCAGGGTAACAATGAGTGACAAGGAAGCTGATGGCAGATGATCTTGGCAAGAGCAATTTCAGTGGCTTTGTAGGAGTCTGTGCTGTGGGTAGGGGAACTAAGGGAGAGTGGTGTTTAGGATAAATGAGTGTGGACAAATTTTATAGTGAGGCTTGGCTGTGAAGGAGAATAGAGAGAGAGCTGGAGGGGAGAGAAGGGAAGGAATGCATTATTCATGATAGACTTGAGCAGGCTTAATTGCTGTTGCAAAGGAGTAGGCAGAGTACCAGGAAGAGAGAAAGACTGGAAAAACAAGATAACAACATAGGAAAAAATGAATCATTGATAAGTTGGGGTGGCCAGGAAGGCAGGAGGTGATGGAATTCACAGTGCAGACAGACTGGTCCCTTTCTTTGTGGAGAGAATGGTGATGTTGTAGGTGCGTTGGGTGGCAGGCAACTTAGAGTTGCTAGCTGGTGATGACTTTTGTTTTCTCTGTAATCTAGATGGTGAGACCTTCAGCTGGGGGGCTGGGCAGAGGTTGTGTCACTGAAGGTTTTAGGACAGTTCAGAATGTTTGAAATAGCTGCCTGTGGCAAAAAGACAGGTGGCTAAGGCTACAGGACTGGGGAGAGACTGGGCAAAGTTGGAAACCACACCATTATGGTGATGTCACTCTGAGCAGTCATGTGCATTTCTTTGACAGCTTGAAGTTCAAGGTACAAGTTCAGGGAATGTGGGCATGCAGATGGACATGGAGCTGGGAGGTCTTGATAGAGGCTTTGACAGAAAAGGAGTGGTAGAGGGGAGTTGGATGTATTGGTGAGGAAATCATTGAAGTGATGGTCTTTGGACTCCAGCTGATGTGGAAGGAGGTATTGATGCTGAAGAGCTGATGTAACAGGAGAATTGAATGTTGGAGCAGGAACATTTATTTAACTTGGGTCTTTTATAGGTGGAAGGCACCTGGGAGCTCAGAATAGTTTTCCATTTTTAAATGGTCCTGGGAACAATGTCATGACACATGAAATTTGCACAAGATTGGCTGCCTTGGTGGCTCATTCAGTCAAGTGTCTACCTTTAGCTCAGGTCATGATCCTGGGGCTCTGGGATCGAACCCCACATTGGGCCCCATGCTCAGCGGGGAGCCTGCTTCTCCCTCTCTGCTGCTCCCCCTGCTTGTGTTTTCTCTCCCCCTCTGTCATATAAATAAATAAAAATCTTTTTAAAAAATTGCACAAGATTGAAACTCAGCCACACCCACTTACTGCATTGTCTTTGACTGCTCTGTGGCAGAGCCTGATCATGAAAGGAAAGACCATAGGTCCATGGAGTCTCAGATACTGATTGTATGGTCCTTTACAGAAAATATTTGCCAACTTCGATGCCAAAGGAATTGGTGGAAGCAGCTTTCTTGCTTTTTGAGTTTGGTGACAGTCACTCCACCATTTCTATCAGAGATAAAAATTGAGGGGAGGCCATGTGCGTGGATCATGTATATAAACACATCCCATAATATACTCCTTTCTAGACTGGCTTTCTTATTGTTCTGATTTTTTCCTTCTTGCCTGGTGAGGTAAATTTGTGCCATTCTTTTAATCTTCTTTTAATTAATTAAAAAAATTTTAGAGCGGTGTTATGTTCACAGCAAAATGGAGCAGAAAGTAGAAAGAGTCCCATGTGCTCCCCTCCCCCTCACAGGCACACCCTCCCCCACTGTCCATATCCCACCAGAGCACTGCCTTTGCTACAACTGATGAAACTGCATAGACACATCATTTTCACCATAGTTTATATTAGGGTTCACTCTTGGTGTTGTACATTTTAATGGTTTTGACAAGTGTGTAATGACATGTATCCCCCATTGTAGTATCATACAGAGTAGCTTCACTGCCCTCAAAATCCTCTGTGCTCTGCCTGTTCATCTCTCGAACCCCTGGTAACCACTAACATCTTTATGGTGTCCGTAGTTTTGCCTTTTCCAGATGTCATATAGTTGGATCCTACCATAGGTAGACTTTTCAAATGGGCTTCTTTCACTTAGTAAATGCACTGAAGGTTCTTTTGTACATTCTTTTTGATATTTGGGCCGGGAGGGATGGACCCTGGATACCAATTTCTAAGGGCTACCGACAAGATAGAGAAAATAGAAATATTCTTAGTGAGAAATATTCTTGGTGAGAGTGTTGTGTAAGGAGTAGGGTATGAGGCTCCCAGGAGTCCAAGGATGGAAGGCAGGCCAGTGAACTCTACTGTGCAGAGGTAGAGAGCAGTTAACTTGAGGGTGGCAGTTCTGCTGAGTAGGGTCTATAAGTTTGAAACCAGTGTAGAACTGCTAGGGACGAAGACACTGCAGGTCCCATATAGGCAGTCCCCCTCCTTTCTTGAATGTTTTTCCACATGCTACTACATATAGCCTGTACCATAAATAAATGGTGCTCCTAGATTTAAAGAATATTGACTTCAAAAGTGTCTAATTATTAGATTGCCTAGAATGCCCACATGTCTTGTAATAGCTCAATAGCTCAATATGTATCATCAACATGATATGAAAGGACTTCGGAAGATTGAATTCTTATTCCACTATTTATCTTTTGGTGGCTCTTGATTTGTGTTCTTATTTTTCCATAGTTGGTAATACATCATTTGCAACCCAGGTGAGACCACCAAATAACATCAGTGAACATCTTGGCATCATTCGAACAACATGATCTATAAGAACTGTGCTGTTGCATTTGATTCTCAGAATCTTCACCTTATTGGATGTTCACTTAGGGAGTCTGGGAGAGAGAGAAGTTTGGAGCTTGTGCTGATATAGCTCGTGATTCGGTTGTACTTACTACTTCACTTCAACTGGCTTTATTGAAAGTCTGCTGTGGGCACTGGATGGCAGAGGATGAACGGGACATGGTCTGTTCTCGGCACTTAGTTAATGGAAAACATCTGCTGAATTTGTTTTCCCCTGTCCCTTAGGTCCAGTTGAATCCTGGACTTGCTGTGAGGAATGGCGAACTTTCCTTTCTGAATGGCACCTCGGGAGACGACACACTTTTCCAGGGCTCACAGCTGATCCCTGTCTCCACAAGGAGGACCCTGGAGCCAAGAAGCCGAAGGAGCCGGGCCAGGAGGCTCAAGGTGGGTTCCCCGGAGTGCCCGGAGTCTGCTGAGAGCCCCGTGTCAGACAGTGTTAGTGGCACCTTGTGGAAAAGCCCTGGCTGCTCGTCCCAGGACAGGAGCTCCGCCATGGGCGTCCAGATGCGTCTGCCTTCTCCCCACCTCCAACCTGGGGCCAGAAAAAAAGTCCTCAGCCTGCAAAACAGCTTTGGGAAGCTGGAGGCAGAAACGAATGTTGACACAGGTTGCACCGTGGTCAATTCTGATCTCCGACAATCTTTTCGGAGCGGATTTTCAAGGGATCTGCAGACCAGCCAGGCACCATTGTGCTTGCCAGACTCCTCCTTAGGGGTGACTGCCTCCAAGAACAATAGAATCTTTAAGGCAAGGACCCTTTCTTTGTCAGTTGCTGGCCGAATGGACCTTGGTGCAAGGAAAATAATCTCAAAATGTCCCCTTCACCTGCCAGTCCAGGGTGAAGAAAAAGAAGAAGAATTCTTTATATAGCCTGAAACAAATGTGGTTTTCTAAAACACAAGATCAGATACAGTGTTCTAGAAATGGAGCACTGACCTAGAATCAAACAGTTTCTTGGTCACGTGAGGGGGCCTGAATGCTAGCCACACTCAGATCTGTATTGCTTTTATTTCAAACGCGCATATTCTAATGGTGCTGTGAAGCATTGTTTATTTGCCTTCATGGTTATGAAGGAACACAGCCAACGCATAGGGAGGAAACCAAAGCCCTTGTCCCTGGAGACACACTAACCCAGCTGGCTGTGTTGAGTGCAGCACCTACCAGGAATAATTGCATCATATGCAAATGAGTCGGGCGTGTTATACAATGCTGATGAGTGGATGTAATTTGGTTTTAATTTTACTTGGGTTGCATAGTTCATCCCCTTGGACAACATGGACTACTTATTCTTTAGTGTTTTTTAATTTTTATGTGACCTCCTTTGGAAACAAGGCCCTGCACACCACATAGCCTCTGGTGATTTTGCCTTTCAAGTTGTTTGCATCTAGAATGAGTTCACATGCAAGTGTTTTGAAAATTACAATTAATTTTTTTTCCTGTTTAATGAGCAGAAATACTAGAAGTCAAAAGATCAGGTAAAAAATGAAAAGGAGGCTCTAGGATTTTCCTGCTCCTCCATTTCTCATTTGTTTCTGCACTACTTCAAAGGGCCAGTCATTCCTGTTTCCAGCCAGAGAGGAACATGGCTTGACTGGGTGACTCCAGATCTCTACTCGACTTGACAGGACAATTGGACTGGACGGGTTGTTGGAGCAGGACTTGTGTTCTTCTGGCCATGTTCAAATTCCTAAATGTCTTTGCAACATGCATTCATCCATTTACACGTTCATTCATTCAGCAAATACTTATTGAGCACCTACATTTGAATAAAGACATTGATGTATGGTCCACATACCATCTGTGGCCATCAAACCCAAAAGGTATTTATGGTCTTACCAGCAATTCCATTCTTTCAACACTTGAGACTATGTTGAAGTTTTACCTTGATTCCTCTGGGACCGTTTTCCACAAGTGATTTTCACACTTGCTGCTCAAGGTTGTAGTAAACAGGTAGAGACTGGGCATATTATGAATTGTAATGACAACCATGATGGACAAGTTCTCATTGCTCATGTGTGTATTTTTCTTTTGGGTCTATACATACATTTAAAAAATATCTGAGGTCTCTGTGTTGTGGTTAATTTATAAGGCCTTTTGACCCCATGAACTTTATTCTCCAGGACAGATGTTACATAAGATTATAAATGCTGATTTAGCTGGATCTCCTGGTGACCCTGACACATAGTATACCCACTTGGGGAGAAAGAGGAGTTCAGGTTCAAGGGTGAGTCTTAGGTCAGGGACACCTTCCGAGTTTGAGTGCCCTGCTGAGCTTGAAGAGCTGAAAAGAAGGAGACTTGCAAATTGACAAGGATGAGACTTCTACGTTGATTTTATTTTTCTGGGGTCACAACATCAGTATATTCCCATTCTCATTTTCTTTCTCTCTGTCCCCCAGACTAGAGTTAGATTTTAGGAGGTTGAATGAAGTCCTTAATTTTGGTCTGATTTTCTAGAATAAGAGTTAAAAAAAATTGGAAGTCTTATTTAAATGGAACTATTGAGCTGCCTTGAAAAGCACAGCAGGGGGCAGTTCTGAAATTTCTTTACCACTTGTTTTGAGGTAACCTGAATTCTTGAACATAATACATGGGTGAGACTATAAGTACATGGAAATTATGAAGGATGCTGGGAAATGTGAAGGGGTGCCTTACAAAATTGACTTGTAAAATAATACACTCTTAAAATGGCACCAACTCTACTCCTCAACCCAGGAATCCAATTTAAAACATGGTGGGATGGACATTCTAGTGTGTCAGGGTGCCAGAGACTTCGCTTTGGGCCTCAACTTTTAAATTTGCTACTTATGGGATCATGAGTTGTCAGTGTTCTTGACCGTCTGTTGCTTCTCCTGTTGTAACAAAAGATTGTTAAGAGAATCAAGATGGCGCCCATGAAAGCATTTGGATATTGTTAAGCCCTATAAATAGGTAAGATAGTATTATTATTAAAAATAGTCCTTCAGGCCAACAGGAGGTTTTTTTTTTGTTGTTTATTTTTTGGAAACAACTTTTAGTAAAATCAATGATTCAATTAAAAACAAAAGAAAAGCTCAGCTCTGTAAGCATTTTTATATGTGTGCCACTTACTTATGTTCACATATCTAGAAGGGAAAATATGGATGGAAAGAATCAAATACATCCTAGAGTTCAAAAGAGATTGTATATAACAGGAATAAGCTATGAACAGTTTAATCTGATTTATCAAATTAGCCAGACTCTATACTTACTTATGCTGTATGTTTTAAAATATAAAACGGGTCACTTTTTAAATCAGAGGGACTTTCAATAATCAGATTACTTTATATTTCTCTATAGGTACACTAAAAATCAGTTGCATTGCAGTTGTTTGGCTATTTTAAACTTTATTAATAAGGTTAAATTAATAATATCATACTTCTTTGCAAGTGATATTTGGACATTGCTGAACATTAACGGAAATGATAGTGTTTGGAAACTTTTGAATGTGTCCATTAGGAAAAGTAGAGCAGGGGACTTGGGGGTCGGGAGGCGGGGAAAGGCCAGTGGGGAAGGGGGAGGGGGAAGGCCTTGATTTACAAAGAGAGGTTGGGCAGGAGCCTCAGCTGCTCCCCCAACCCACCCTCTGCTCTGATGGAGATTTGTAGAGGCGATCTGGTCCTTCCATGGCCCCAACACTCACCCATTTTTACCATGGTTCACCCCTTTTTTTTCCTTCCAGAGGGAGTCGGGGAAAGGGAAAAGGAAGCCAAAGAGAAAAGAATGAAGCCCATTTTCTGTTCATTAGAAACTCCTCAATGTCATTTCCATGTTATAAAACCTATTCAGAAATTCCCAAGATAACTTAACACTGTCTGCTATTCTTGAATCTTCTCTAAGCCCTCATGTTGGGGCTTTCTCTCCCTTTTCCTTCCTTCTTTCCTTCCCTCTCTCTTCCCTACCCCTTCTGTTCCTTTCCTTTCTTTTCTTCTCTCTTCCCTCCTTCATTCCTCCCTTTCCAAACCTGCCCTGTGCCCTGTACATGGATTTGATACTTTCTTCATTCTTGGCTCAGTTTTGAAATACTCTGTCTTGGAGTCATCTCTCAGGATTCCTGAAAAGACTATAAGCAGACCTGTTGGCTCAGCTCTGGGAGAATGGGAAAGAAGAGGCCACGTCTGCTCTGAGGAAGCGCTCCCCACTTTCCAACTCACGCTCAGGACCCTGCTCTGGGACTAAGAGACCCACATCACTTAGAAAAATGTTGGTCTCTCCACCCAAGGCTCTCTCCTTTGAGGCCTACTGGACTTTTCTCTGAGGTCGGAGATGTTTCCAGTGCATTTCTCACAATTAGCAACTGAAAAACATTGGCTGTAGCCTGTGATAGGAAAACAACAGGGCCTGATGGCTCCAGAGAGCACAGAACTGGAATTTATGTGGTCAAGAACTCAGTACTTGCAAACTTCATTTTCAAATACATCATTTAAAAGTCGAATTATTCTGGAGACTCTATCCGGGTTACTGAAGACACACCAAGGTCTCTGGCTTAGCGTGAGAGGAAATGGATTGTTTTTACAAGTCCCCTGTCTGCCAGAGATGTTTCTGAGTTGTTTAAAGACAATAAATACTTCTAAAGAGGGTCGATGACATTAAATGTGCAGCAGATGCTGGATGACCTGTGCAGCCCTTCCTACATGAGAGGTGCTCTCCTAAATTTTTCAATCTTTATGCCAATCCTTTGAGATAGGTGTTATAATTATCCCCTCTTTTACGAGTGAGTAAACTGAGGCACAGAGAGGTCAAGAACCTAGTCCAGAATTGCACAATGAGTCAGTGGCATGGCTGGATTTGAACACTGGCTGTCTGGCAGGAGTCTGTGCCCATAACCACTCCAGCCTCCTGCCCCTCGAAGTGGGGCGCAAGACAGGGGGAACTCAGCTTCTGCCTAGGACCCACACTGCCTCAACACCATCCGTCTGGACAATGGCATATTATGTCAGTTTCCTTTCTGCTCCATCTGCCCAGACCCGCCTGTAGTGGTTCCTTCTCATCATTTAGGGTTCAGGTTAAAATCCCCACTGCAGGACACCTGACCAGATAGCTCCCCCATTGAAGCAGTTCTGGAGCCCAGCCCCTAGCCCAGTGCCAGGACCAGAGCAAGTGCTTTTACAAATATTTTTCTCAGTGAATGCACAGCAAGGGGAAGGAACACAGACGAGGCCCCCACTCTCTCGATGCCGGGGGTGAGAGGTTGTCCTAGGCAGCTAGGGCTGCTATGAAGAAATATCACACACCAGGGGGCTTCAACAACAAAAATGTGTATCTCACAGCTCTGGAGGTAGGAAGTCCAAGACCAAGATGCTAACAGGGTTGCGTTCAGGTGAGAGGTGTCCTCCCATCTTGTAGGAACCTACCTTCTTCCTGTGTGCACACAAGGTGTGGGATGGGGGAGGTCTCTTGTGCCTCTTAGAAGGAAGGGCACAATACCTACTCCTGAGGCCTCCGCCCTTATAACCTCATTCTCAAAGTCACCAACTACCATCACAATGGGGATGAGGGGTTCAACGTATGAATTTTGGGGGACACAAACCTTCAGTCCATAACAAAGAGGAAACATTTCTCCCCTTCTGTGTCCTAGGTGCCGGGTCTCCTCTGGAAAGCACCCCCCCCTTTTTTTAGATTTTTATGTATTTATTTATTTGACAGAGATCACAAGTAGGCAGAGAGGCAGGCAGAGAGAGGGGGAAGCAGGCTCCCCGCTGAGCAGAGAGCCCAATGAGGGGCTCAATCCTAGGACCCTGAGATCATGACCTGAGCCAAAGGCAGAGGCTTAACCCACTGAGCCACCCAGGTGCCCCAAGCAGGTTTTGTCTTTAAGAGATGTAGCCACACTGGACCGTTGGAGCAAAAACTGGATGCTGTTGCTCTCATCACAAGGGCTGTTTGACCTCCCGCAGGGGCAGACTATGGTTGATTCAAGCTAACCTCTGTAAGTTGTGGTCTTTTTTTTTTTTTTTTTTTTTTTTTTTAAAGTTGTGGTCCTTTTAAGTCTTCTCACAGGATAGGATTTGCATCTCTGAATTTTCTCTTGCTTTGCACAAGGGGCTGAGTCACAGAACTAAAGTGTGACAATTTCAGCAGGACTTTTTAACGAGGTTGCAAATATTTACCTTGTTTCCCTATCATGAGTCTGTCATTAGAGGCCACTATTGTGACAATCTAATTGCTGTGGGGTCAGCTCCAACTTCTTTTTTCCCCCTCTACTTTACCCCAAAAGAGGACAAGGTATAATTTTTAAATTAACTTATGTTCAGAAAATTTCCCCCAAAGGTGTCTTGGTAGGAGGCAAACCCTCCAAAACACAACGCACGTTGTGTAGGGGTTTTATTTGTTTGTTTTTGTTGTTCATTTTTCATCTCCTTTTCCTGAAGGAAATAAAACTTGTACCTCAGAGTGGTACCTCAAAGCATAACAAGGTAGCCAGCCAATGGATTTGACATGACAGGTCACATGCTGGCCAGGGGTCCTATCACAGCAGGAGGACCAATACCACAAACAGGAGCTAGCAAAGGTCCCCAACATCCAGTTCTAGCTCTTCCATATGCAGAGAGTTTGGCCATGCATTGTGAAAATAGGGTCCTTTTACACCTGGCAGATGAGGGGACATGCAACATAGACCTGACAAATCATGTGCTCTCCTCTGGAATTCTGAAGCTCCTAGCAGGGTTGGGCAATCTCCTTTAGCTGGGTCATGGGGATGTAGGGAGGGCAAACAGCAGAGTTCTGGTCCTGGGGGGAAGTGAGGTACGGTCTTCCACTGAGCCCTTATCCCAGATCGATTCTGGGGCCTGATTCTGGTTGTGATTCTTCCTGTTCACCTTCCTATTGTTCTTGTGCATTTTCTGAGTCCCGTTCCCCAGCCTTCTGATAAATGAATTCTCAGCTTAAATCAGCCAGCATCAGTGCTGTTTATGCACCAAATAATTGAGATCAATACAGAGTGAAGCGCTAACAAGGGGTTAAGGCCAAGTACAAAACTAGGGCACCATATTAGGGAATCGAATTTTCGAAGGGGTAAACAAAAAAATGTTAAAAACTATACATTTGGGGGTTCGGTGTCTCTTTGAAGTTTTCTTAGCTTTGATTCATTTGACTCTTTTCCTTTTGGATTGCTTCTTTCCTCTCCCTTATGGCTGTGGCAGTATGACCTGCCCCCTCCCCTTTCCCACGCTAAGAAGGAAGCAGGATGGGAGCCACAGAAGTGGGGGCCGGGGTCCCTTCTGAGAAGTGCTCTGCCTCTAGACTTTTGTCCAGGCTAGACAAAAAGAATCCAGCATGTAGTCTGGCTAGGTCACCAGAACAGGGCCTTGAATTAGAACCCTTCCATTCACAGGAAAGAGAGACTGAGAACTCATTTAAGCAAAAAGGGGGAAAAAGGAAAGCTATCAGGTCACATGACTAAAAGACTGTCAGGAAACCACAGCAACAGGGTCACACCCCACCACCTAGCTCCCTAGCGAAGAAAGGTCTTTTTCCTGCGCTTCCAAAGAAAATTCCTGGAGAGGCCTCTGATTGGCCTGTCCTGAGTCACATGCTCACCCCTGAACCAATCAGTGCACCCAGGTGGTGGAGTTCTCTGATTGGTGAGACGGAGGTTCTGTCTACTTGTTGGAACGAGATTTTGAGCAGACAGGAAGAAGAGAGGCAGTCCCACCTGAACACCACGGAAAGGGACCCCACCTGGGACGCCTGGGTGGGTCAGTCAGTTAGGCGTCTGCTTTTGGCTCAGGTCATGATCCCAGGATCCTGGGATGGAGCCCTGCATCAGGCTCCCTGCTTTTACCAGCTTCTCCCACCCTCCCCGCACCCCTCCCCTCCCCCCTCCCCGCACCCCTCCCCCATGCTTGTGCCTGCACCTGCGGCCTCTCTCTAGCTCAAATAAATGAATAAATAAATAACTTAAGAAAAGAGAGAAAGGATCCCCAACAGGAAAGGTTCCTATTAATTGGAGGGAGTGAGAAGAGATGCCAGCAGGCAACAAAAGCCGGTGTCCTGTCCTGGCCCAAACTTAGCTGCTAAGGAGGAGCCTCCCCACATGGTCCCTGGGAGGAGGACCCGGGCAGCGGCTTTTGGTCACCTCTTTCTTACAAAGAACGTGCGTTTTTTTTTTTTTTTTTTTAAGATTTTATTTATTTATTTATTTGACAGAGATCACAAGTAGGCAGAGAGGCAGGCAGAGAGAGAGAGAAAGGGAAGCAGGCTCCCTGTGGAGCAGAGAGCCCGATGCGGGACTCGATCCCAGGACACTGGGATCATGACCTGAGCCGAAGGCAGCGGCTTAACCCACTGAGCCACCCAGGCGCCCCAAGAATGTGCGTTTTGACAACCCCTCAGTCTACTTTGTTTGTTCTAGAGCCTGTATTAGTTTCCCAGCACCGTTGTATGCAGGACCACAAGCGTCATGGCTTAGAGCAACAGGAAGTTAACCTATCACAGCTCTGGAAGCCACAGTCTGAAGTCAAGGTGTTGGCGGGGCCTCACCACCTCTGGGGCCCAGGTGGAGAACCCTTTATTGACTCCTACAGCTTCTCTCAGTGTTCGTTGGCTTGTGGCTGCGAAAGGCCAATCTCTGCCTCCACCGTCAGTCACCTTCTCTTCCTCTTTATGTCTCTGGCTGTTTCTCATAATAACACCCGACATTGGATTTAGGGCTCGCTAGAATAATCCAGAATGGTCTCAAAATCCTTACCTTAACTACATTTGTAGGACCCCTTTTCCAAATTAGGTCACATTTGTTATTTGCATCGTCAGTCACCCTTCCTTAGCCCATCCTACTTCTCTCTCTCTCTCTCTCTCTCACACACACACACACACACACACACACACACACACCCCAAAACCTCCATTGAGTTAGGACCTGCCTGTCATGTCATATTTGTCTTCATAAGGCCGAAAACAGTACTTAAACCAGAGTAGACGCTCTGTGAATGTTAGCTGATTGAATAAAAGTACGAAAGACTTGATCCCCTTGGATTCCATCCCTCCGCGCTTCTTCCATACATCTAGTCCGGCTCCAAACCCATTCTGTCCCTGTCGCGTATGCATGTATCTCTGTCCCTCATTAAAATACACACTCCCTGAAGCCTCTTTTTCCTGATTGTGGGTTATAATTTTTGCCCTTTAATTCAGAGCAAGGAAATTTAAGTGCTAAATATTGTGTTCCATGTGCACCAAGGAATTAATAGAAGATGAAGACAAATGTAAATGCCTGTGGCGTGGTCTTGGTTTTACTTTCTTTGTCCAGCTGTAAAGAATTCTGGCTTCCCCTCCTCCTCCTCCTAATACGTTTTTCATCTCAAATTACAGGTGAAGTGAACAGTCACTGTGTCCAAAACTTTGACTATTTTTTTAAAAAAGATTTTATTTATTCATTTGACAGAGATCACAAGTAGGCAGAGAGGAAGGCAGAGAGAGAGGAAGGAGAACAGGCTCCCCACTGAGCAGAGAGCCCGATGCGGGGCTTGATCCCAGGACCCTGGGATCACAACCTGAGCCAAAAGCAGAGGCTTTAACCCACTGAGCCACCCAGGCGCCCCTGTTTTTTTTTTGTTTGTTTGTTTGTTTTTTTAATCTACGTCTCCTTTCTCAACTCAGTCACCTCCCTCAATTCTTATTTCCTTAACTTGGCCCTGAACAACTGATGCATAGAAAGTAAGCTTCAGATGGGCGCTAAACAGATTTTAGTAGGTTGAAAAGCAGGAGGCTAACCCTTGTTGTTGACTGCGTTAAATCTAATTTTAAAAAAAGTAATAATTAACATGCTCTGCTACCCAAGCCTTGTCAGTCTGAAACACCTGCTGGGAAAGGACTAGTAATGGAGTAATTTCTACTGAGACACTTCACAGCCACAAAGATAATTAAATGACAGCAGTGATGCCCCACAGCTTTGAGCCTGGCGTGTGACTACCCATGTGTTCATGGAAGCTTCCCGATGGCTCTTGACAAGACGTTCTTGAGCCCGCACCATCCAGCAGCACAGGGCTAGATGCTCAGGAGACATGTGCCTGGTGAGAGGCCAGAGAGGTTTAGCTTGACTCCGGCAGTCTTCTCAGGAGAGCCCAGTTTTCACATTTCCGCAGCAAGGAATCCGTGTACACCAGAGAACCAGGTTTCAATTACTTTGCACATTGCTGTGCTAAATGAGCGAGCTTTCCAGGGGCCCTGCAGACACCACAAAAATGTTCCCCCAGGGCAGAAGCATAAAAACATAATGATCTTGCTGTAGATGTTTCCCCACAAACCCCCACGCAGGGCTCCTCAGGAATGAAAACCAGACTGGGAGCCGAGCCACGAGACCCACCATCGTGGAGATGCTCGGCTCCTCACAGCTTTTCACCACCCCAGTGTGGGCCGGGGTTTGCGTTCAGCCACATTCATGAGAGTTGGGGGGGTGGTGGAGTCATTTGACACCTAATTTGACTTGGGGAATACTTGCTCTTTGCGTAGAAACAGGAGATATGCCAACGGGGTGATTGGAGTTGATTTCACGAGAGACTATTTTTTTCCCCTTTTGTTGTGAGCATAATTTAGGAAGGAGACAAATGCATGACTGTGTCCCCGGCAGTCTGTATGCAGTCCACAATGTGTCCCTGTAAATTCAGTAGGTTAAATTTAATATGTTGGGCACCACGAAGTTATACTCCAGGCATATTTCTGTCTCCTGTTGTGCTAAAATTAAGATGCCTGCTTTAGGTTTTGTAAGGTGACTTCTGCAGAAAGCCTACAGAACTGATTGAAAATAGCAAGGTGCATAGTGAAATAAATGACTATTCTCTCCACTGTCACATGAGGCTGTGACCCTGGCTCCCAGTGGAGTGAAGGGGAGGGGTCCAGGAATAGGTAGTCGTGAGAGAGATTTTTAAATTCATTAAGAAAGAGGAGCCAAAGCTCAGTTTTTACACAAAGGTGAAGGCTTTGGCTCTCTGAGTGGATGGTCCTGTAGTTTCTGCTTCAATATCCCTGGGTCACAAACATACAAAGATCCAGTGGAGTCTGCTGCCCCAGGATGAGGGAGCACCTCTGGGAGCTGGGAGTGACTGTGGGGACAGTTCAACCATCCCAGGAGAACACAGAAGGGAAGAAAGAAGTGTGTGTCTCTGGTCAGCGACAGGGGACAGTGGGGGGAAAAGAAAGGGGCGAGGCCTCTAGGACAGAAGTCAGCCACAGGAACACGAGTAAGGGCAGAAACCAGCTCAGGATCTTGCTCTCTGTGACCAGTGGCCATGGCAACAGGACCTGACCTTTTATTTAGTGTGACAAGAGCTGAACCAAGTTCCTAGGTGTCCTGTGGATGAGTTGCCATGAAGAGAAGCATAGGACCCTGAGTATCTTAGGTATGATGCCTTAGCCAACAGGGGATCAGTGCCAGAGCCCTCTGGCTTTGGACTTGGAACTCAGGTAAAGCCCTTGAAGAAGAAGCAGTGAGATGTGTGTGTGTGTGTGTGTGTGTGTGTGTGCCCATGGGATGCCCAGGTCTTTAGAAGGATTAATAATCACCATGAGTGTGCACTATCTGAGACACTATTCTAAGATTTTCTTATGAAGTGTACAATCCACATTGAAGATTTTTACATATAGTAACTCACTGACTTCTACAAGGGAGGTACTATTATTATCTGCATTTAATAAATCAGGAAACGGAAGCCAATGGAGTATGAGTAACTGGGGCAACGGGGAGGTAGAGCCCAGGCCGGCGGACTTGAAGTCCTGGCCCCGTGTTACCACCCTGTGTGTGGTCTGCCCCAGCCATGTTCACTCCCCAGTCCCTGGCATCAGAGAGCGTCAGCTGGATGTGGTGAAAGGGACCATGCAGCTGTGAGAAAGGTGGAATCCTGAGATGGAGAGATGGTTTTGGATTGTCTCTGTGGGCTCTAAATGTAATCACAAGCGTCCTTACAAGGAAGAGGCAGAGGGATCCTTGACCACATGGAGGCAGAGGATGACATGACAGGGGAGGCCAGGGAATGTGAAGCGAGGAAGGAGTCAGGAGCCAAGGAGCGCAGACACCTTCCAGAAGGTGCAACGGCAAAGAAATGGGGTCTTCCTAGTGCCCCCAGGAGGGGCCAGCCTGGCCAGTGCCTTGCTTTGAGCCCTGTCATACCCATTTCAGACTCTGGCCGCTGGAATTGGAAGATAAGACATTTGTGTTTGTTTTCAGTTACCAAGTGTGTGAAAATTTGTTATAGCAGCCATAGGAAATTAATACACCATGGTTCTCAATGCTTTTCATAGAAACACATAGAGATGAGTCCTTGCTGGGGGGGGGGGGGGCTTATGTCCCCAGTCATGGTCACATTTCAATACCATCAGTTCCCACCAAATTAAGTAGTGTGTGTGTGTGTGTGTGTGTGTGTGTGTGTGTGATTGGTGAAGATAAGTTATAATAAACATGTTATAATTACATGATTCAGAGAACTAAAAAGATCTCAAAATTCATTGTTAAAAGGTTAGTATTATAAATCTAATACATGGTTTTAAATCTTTTTACTTTGACTCCACAAAGAATATGAACAAGTAGGTAACGCTGAAGAATAAACCTATGTGAACCTTATTTGATGGGTGCCTGGGTGGCTCAGTCCGGTAAGCATCCGCATTCGACTCAGGTCATGATCTCAGCGTCCTAGGATTGAGCCCCGCATTGGGCTCTCTGCTCAGTGGGGAGTCTGCTTCTCCCTCTGCCCCTTCCCTCTGCTTGTGCTTTCTCCTCAAATAAATAAAATAAAATAAAATAATAAGATAAAAACCTTATTTGATTATTTGTAATGACATAATATTATTATTTGCCTCTGCAATTGTTAACTGACACCCCCAGGAATGTTCATAGCATTATTCTGCATTCAGAAATGTAGATGCAAGTGCCCCTACTCATGCCTTTTCATCTTCCCTTGTCCCTTTCTTAATAAAAGTATATCCACAGTTAGAAGGACAAGAAAAGGGATGTAAAAGACAAAATGAGCCCCTAGCACACAAATCGCAGCTGGCTGTTAGGGACTGGGGACTTGGGATGTTTCCATTCTGCTAGCGGTAGGGTCCTCTCTTGTTCAGGTAGTTGGTCCGGATGTAAGTGATAGCAAGTGAGGTTGTGATTGGAATCACTGGGAATCTTATTTAATTAAAAAAAAAAGCTAATCAGTCACAAACTTTGGTCCGACATTACTAACTGTGGAACAGTCCTGGATATGGACACCCAGTGTTCCTTGGGAGAGGAAAGGAAAAGTACGTCTCTCTTTTACAGGCAGGGTCTCATGGTGTGTATGGGATACAGGTGTTGTGTGTTTGTTAGGACAAATACACAGGCAGCCTTGAGAGTTGAGAGCATAGGTGAAACTCTTCTCATTCACGTAAGGTGTCAGCTCATAACCCGAGGTTACAGCTCATAACCTGAGGTTATCTCAGGAGCATTTACCTGGGCGCAGAAGGAAGGGGTCAGTAGATGCAAACTGTGTCTTATTAGGTTATTTTGACCTCAAAAAAGTGGAAGAGACAGCAAACAGGGACAAGGCAGGAAGGACACTTGCCATTGGGAGTGAGTCTCCAGGAGAAGTCTTCACCTAGAAACCCTACACTGGAAATCTTTGCAGTCATCTTACCTAAGATGTAAGCCCACTCCCCACATAGGGACATGCAGATGCTTCATTAACGTTAATGCTAAGTGAATCCTCACCACTGTGTAAAACTCTATTCATCATAAAAATCACCCTTAAGTGAGAAAAGAGATAATCCAACAGAGGCAGACAAATGTTAGAATGGAAGGATTTTAAAAGATCTCTAAGTACTTCTCATGTTCATTGCCAGGTAAACTTTATGCTAAACAGGCAGTCTACTAAACTGTCACTAGTCCAGGTGAGTTGGCAACCACGTACACATTGCTCACATCTGTAATGGAGTGTTCCACGTATAAACAAGTTCTGACACTTCATTTCTGTCTTAGGAGGAATTGTGTGCTGTAAAGATTCATAATCTGCTTCAAAACAGCATCAAAGTCTTGTCAGGTGGGCCTGGTTTCCTTGAATTAATTGAGAAAGTGCCGGTCTTTTTTGAAGAATGATTTTTGAGTCTATCCATCTTCACATTAACGCTGGGAAGGCTTAGTTCTATAGAATAAAGAAAGGCAAGATACACAAGAGAAGATAAAAATGGAGTCCATCAGCAGTGGCAATCTCGTCCTCAAATAAATCTTCACTTTTACTTCCATGATTTCTATGTCCCTCTGTAACTGCCATGATCATGGTCTGTCCTGTGATTTCTGTTTTTTATGCCACACCTGTATCACATTCCTCTAAGAGGTGGTGAAATCGGGAAAGGGAAAGGTTGTCTTAAGTTATTGTATTCCCCAAATCGCACAATAGGGTGTTTGTTTCACAACAGACATTAAATAACAATTCTACGCCTTATATTGGCCATCGTGTTAGATTTTATTCTAACAATGTGAAAAAGATCAATAGTTCAAGACTGCCTTGAACCTTGTTAAAATATGTTTAAGGTAGGTTTTATTACTGTTCAGGAGTGGTGAGGTCAACAGACCAGAAGACGACCACCACTGAACAGAGAGTGTCCCCAAGAGGAGGGGACATGCCATGTGCTGCAGGGCCATGTGGGGAAGCCAGAGCTGGGCAGGGGGCAGAAAGAGGAAGGGTGGGGGGACGTGTGGGCAAGAACCTTTATTGTGGTTTCTGTGGGAAGGGAACAGGCAAGGGAGGGTGTGCAAATTTAGGATAGCTACTTCGAAGGATTCCAGCAAGGTCTGAGTGTAAGGGCTGTATCTAGCTGTCTAGTCCCTGTCTCCAGTGTAATTAGGATGGGGTAATAGTGGCTCCCTGAGAGATCCTTATGTGAGCCGGGAAAGGAGGTGGTGGCGATGTGGTGTCTGGATTGACTGGTTTATATGTGAAAGGCATACTTTCAGGTGAGTTTTGAACTCTCTCTAAGAATTGGCCAGCTCTGAGAGGGGCGGAGTCTCTCCAGGGCCAGCAAGTCCCCAGCTGTCAAGGCATCAGAATCAAAAGACATGCTTAATACATGTGGAGAAACTACTACCAGACATACAGAACAGTAAGAACGTGAATGGTGAACACCTGTGCTGAGCTTGGCCTCTGCCACATGTATGAGCTCACAAGATTTTGAGCTGTTGCTGTTTTAGCTAGGCTAGATCACTTGCCTGAGAACATTCTGCTGCTAAATTTCTAAATTAGGATTACCAAATGGCATGGGTCCAGCGAACCATAAAGGCCTGGTAGTGTTTAAGGGAGGTGGCATGGAGCAGTTAAAAGAACATAGCAGTGCAAGAGAGAGTAAGCTTGGTGAGAAGGAAGGTGGGGGCATGATGGTCTATATTCTCTTCTCATGCGAGAGATAAATGAGAGATTATATTCTGAATGAATAAAAAATACTATAGAGTTGAGGGTCCATATCTGGACTCTTTATTCTGTTCCACTGGTCTATGTTCTGTTTTTGTGCCAGTAAAATGCTGTCTTGGTGATCACAGATTTGTAGTAAAGCTTGAAATCAGGCAACATGATGCCACCAGCTTTGTTTTTCCTTTCCAATGTTTCTTTGGTGATTTGGGGGTATTTTCTGGTTCCAAATGCATTTTAGGACTGTTTGTTCTAGCACTTTGAAAAACGCTGGTGGAATTTTGATCGGGAAGGCATTGAAAGTATAGATTGCTCTGGGCAGTATAGACATTTTAACAATGTTTATTTTTCTGATCCATAAGATAATGACCCTCAACTCTATGGTCAAGTAATCTTCAACAAAGCAGGAAAAAAATATCCAATGGAAAAAAGACAGTCTCTTCAATAAATGGTGCTGGGAAAATTGGACAGCTGTGTATAGAAGAATGAAACTCAACCTTTCTCTTACACCATATACAAAGATAAACTCAAAATGGATGAAAGATCTCAACATGAGGCAGGAATCTATCAAAATCCTACAGGAGAACATAGGCAGTAACTTCTTTGACATCAACCACAGCAATTTCTTTTAAGAAATGTCTCCAAAGGCAAAGGAAAAAAAAGTGAAAATGAACTTTTGGGACTTCATCGAGATAAAAAGCTTCTGCACAGCAAAGGAAGCAGTCAAGAAAACAAAGAGGCAACCCGTGGAATGGGAGAAGATATTTGCAAATGACACTATAGACAAAGGGCTGATATCTAAGATCTATAAAGAACTCCTCAAACTCAACACGCAAAAACCAGATAATCATGTCAAAAGATGTGCAAAATAGATGAACAGACACTTCTCCAAAGAAGACATACAAATGGCTAGCAGACACATGAAAAAATGTTCATCATTGTTAGCCATCAGGGAAATTCAAATCAAAACCACATTGAGATACCACCTTACACCAGTTAGAATGGCCCAAATCAACAAGACAGGAAACAAGAAGTGTTGGAGAAGATGTGGAGAAAGTGGAACATTCTTACACTGTTGGTGGAAATGCAAGCTGGTGCAGCCACTTGGAAAACAGTGTGAGATTCTTCAGAAAATTAAAAATAAAGCTACCCTTTGACCCAGAAATTGCACTACTGGGTATTTATTCCAAAGATACAGATATAGTAAAAAGAATGTACACCAGTATTCATAACAGCAATGGCCACAATTGCCAAACTGTGGAAAGATCCAAGATGCCCTTCAACAGACAAATGGATAAGGAAGATATGGTTCGTATATACAATGGAATATTACGCCTCCATCAGGAAAGATGAATACCCAACTTTTGTATCAACATGGACAGGACTGGAAGAGATTATGCTGAATGATATAGGTCAAGCAGAGAAAGTCAGTATCCTATGGTTTCACTTACTTGTGGAGCATAAGGAATAACATGGAGGACATTAAGGAAGGAAAGGAAAAGTGAATTGGGGTAAATCGGAGGGGGAGATGAATTATGAGTGGACTCTGAGAAACAAACTGAGGGTTTTGGAGGGGGTGGGGCGGTGGGTGAGCCTGGTGGTGGGTGTTAAGGAAGGCATGTACTGCCTGGAGCACTGGGTGTGGTGCATAAACAATGAATCTTGGAACACTGAGAAATATAAAATTAAGATGTAAAAGAAAAAACAAAAAGAAAAATACCTACTCACAAAATTTAATTGAGCTAAACAGACATGCTATCTAATAGGTTATCAATAGGCCAGGTGAGTCGAAGAAATATATTTCTTGGGATGCCTCGGTGGCTCCATTGGTTAAGGGAGTCTTTGGCTCAGGTCATGATCCCAGGGTTCTGGGATCAAGTCTCGCATCAGGCTCCTTGCTCAGTGGGGAGCTTGTTTCTCCCACTGCCTGCCTCTGCCCCTGCTTGTGTGCGCGCTCTCTCTCTCTCTGACTAATAAATAAATGAAATCCTTTTTTTAGAAAAAGAAGAAATATATGTTCTTAATGATTCTCTATTCTGGTAGGTGTTGAAAGGAACTCTAGTTAATTTTCTTACATTGAAATGCACTTAAAAAATGTAAAAATTAAGGTTTGACTTTAGCAAGTGGGTGGCCTTCCAGTGGGTGGCCTATGCCAGTGTTCCCATCTAACAAACAGGCCAGGAGCATAAAGACACAGCCCAGGGAGAAAGCATGCATGACATTAAGGGAAGTGGGTAAGGAGATACCACCCAGAGGGAATGGGGCTGAAAGTCCCCGAAACATTTCTCAAAGTGTCACAGCCACAAGTCAGGGAGGATACAGAGTCCAAGGGGTCAGAGTGAGGTCGGCACGGAAGCAGTGTGATTGGTGGGAAGTCGGGCTCAAGCTGGACCAGCTGGGGTTCTGTTATTGTCTGTGAGAACCAGAGAGAATGAGGCTGGCTTGAAGGAGCCTCTGATGTTGTGGTAATTCGTCACAAAGAGCCCATTTCATACTATTCTTACCTGGGGAGCTTCCAAAACCATGTCTCATTGGAGCTCTCCAAGCCAGTACAACCCCAGATGGTGCCGGGGCCCCACTCAAGATTCCATCTTTTTCTGGAAGCCTAGACTGTGTGTTGAAGTAATGCCAGAAGCCCAGACAGAACCCTTGGGCTTCCTTGAGAGTAACATGCAGTGAATATTCATCCAGTTAATTCGATCTCATTGAAAAAATCTTGTCCTGAACAGGGAAAAGGTGTCATGCACCTGCAATATACGCTCTCACCTTTTTAATGAGTGTTTGCAAATGCCCAGCGCTTTGGCATCATCTACATTAAATGAGTAGGGTGCTATTGCCACCTTGTGATCAGAGATAGAAGTGTTTTTATTCCGGGAGCTGATTATGTAATGCCTCATTTAAATAAGGATTAGCGTCTCTCATCTCCTTTTGATCAACTCTTTCTTCTTTTGTTGCTTTACATGTATTTATAAAAATGTGTACTTAAATTTTTAAAAAATCTGCATTTAACCTAAAGTGGGCAAGAAAACCCACCCCAAACCATCAGAAGCCAAGGAAGGGGCCAGTGTTTCTAGAGTCTCTAGCTGCACCTGTTCTCAGAAAAACAATCTGGCAGCTTTGGGGCCAGACACTGAAAACATCTGGCCACCTGCTAGATTAAACTGTAGGAACTCCAAATTGTCCTAGATATCCCTTCAAGGGAAACACTAAAAATCGCTCTGAGTTTCATTGTCAGAGATGATTGGAGCTGCCTTCTGCTTTAATACTTTTTTTTTTTTTTGATGAGAGGATTATTATAAAATCAAGCTAAATATTTTGTAAATGTTATCCAGAGAGAACATTCCCAACCACTAGAAATTAAAATAAGCACAATATTACTAGCAGGAAAAACTTCACATTGACTCTAAATGAATATGGACCATTTTTTTTTTTTTTTTAATGCTTCAGAAACTAGCTCCCACCACCCCCCAATAGGAAGATCATGGATTGAAATGCCATCCACCTCCGGTGCAATTTTCACTCATTTCTTTCACATCAGTTGTTTCTGTAATTTGTGTGCACCTTGAAAACTGTCTGTGGGTGGCCGTGACACTATTTTCTTGAGAGGCCGTTGGCCTTACAATAGTTCTTCTGGCCTTTCATGAGCCCTGATTTAAGCCCTGTCCTCACCCTCTGTCCTTCATCTCCAGCCCCCATAACTTCTCGTCTTGTTAACTAACATTGACCAGAAACGTTCTTTGCCAAGCATGGAAGAGGGGTGTGTTTGTAAGGGGCAAATTCAGGTCTTTTTGTTTTTATTGGTTAGAAAGATGAATCTAGGCCTTAGATATTCTCAGCAATAACTTAGATAAGGAAAGAATAAGCCAGGATCGTAAAAACATATAAGCTACCTGGCATTTAAAGGAAGATCCAAATCACACAGGGCGTCTGAACTGTTAGTTCGAATAGCACTTTAAGCAGCTATGGTCTAGCCCTCCTCTTCAGGGGGGGAAGCATTAGGGGCTCATCCCAGAAATTACATCCTGAGGCTAATGTTGAAATGACTACTTCCTGTTTTAACATGGCTCATCGGAAGCTGTGTGGGAACAGCACTGGGAAGATGGGAACCCTTTAGTTTAGTTGCTCTGTAATGATATTTGGGCAACAGCCTCGTTAGGGCTTCCAGAAGACAGGGCCTCCATGTTCCTGTTCATCCAGCATATTCCCCTGTCAGAGCAAGTTTGATTTCTTGGTTATGGTTACTTATTTCTGGGTTAGTGCTGAGAGAGTATGTTGGAGCCCTCTCTGAAATCATACCCTCTTATTGCCTATAATCACAGCATTCCTCCTAGCTTCTAACTCTGGAAAAAATGTTAGTAATTGAGTGGTCAAAAGGGAAGAAATTCTTGTGCCATTAAAAACTTCCATGACCACCTTGACCTTTGAGTCTTCCCAATGACTTTCAACTTTCCTGAAGCCCTGGAGTGAATTCCTACCTTCTCAGGAGATGGACAAATCTCTCCATCACCGTCCAAGGAGGCTCTAAATGCCCTAAGACTTGGGTACCACTCAGGGTTTGTATGGCACTTTCCTCTGATACTCTGCACAGGTGCATGGCATCTCATGGGATTCTATTCTCCCAACTAAACTAGAAGCTCTTTCAGAAGCAGGGAACCTGTCAACTGTCTCATCGTTCTGGGAAGCCTTGGAAATGCCTGTGAACTTAGCATTTGTGCGTGGTCGATAATCAGATAATGAAGAATGAGAGAAGGAAGAAGAGGAGGAAGAAAAGGAGGTGGAGAAGTCAAAGAGAGATGGATAGCAAAAGAACCCAAAGAATCTCAAGAATGACACAAAGACCTAAGGTTCAAGCAGGATTCAAGCAGGGCACGGCACTATTGTAATCCTGGGCTAGTGACGCCTTCATTTGTATCTTGTTATTTTGTGTTTGGAGTCTTGGGGTATCTACTGGAAGGCAACAAGAAGTGAGGCTAGATTGTGCATAGCCTGGGGAAAAAGTCAAGGAGACGGTTCAGTAGAGGGCGGTAAAGGAGCCTCTCTTCAGCTTCCTTTCTCACGGGGGCTCCTCATCCTCTTCCTTATACAACTGTCTCTGTTTCCTTGTGCTCTCATGCATTCCTCTCCTTTTTATGTGGTTGCAATTCAAGTTTATACATAATTCCAAGTTCCATTTCCTCTCTGTCATGGCCACAAAATATTATTTCATAAACTTCCATTTTACTCCATGGTTAGCATCCACGGTAAATTGTGGTGCTCGCCGGTCATTCCTTTGAGCTTATATGCCCACGTTTCCTTTGGGGGAAATATTACAGGCTTTCAGTTTGTTCCTCTTTCAATTTCAAATTATGATCATGAAGATCTATTAGGTGCATAGAATTGAGCCGATCATGCTTCTAATTTCACGGCATATCATCACCATCATTCTCTCTTGCAGCTCCTCTTATATTATTCTAGTTTATTTTATTTTCCTCTCTTTTCCCTCCTGGTCCCCAGTCTCATTCCCTTCCTTGGGTCTGGTGTATTTACTATATACTTTCCCCAAATGACTTTAAATAATTTTTTTTATATGTCTGTCCACGATAAACATATAGTATTGCTTTCTGTTTTAGAAAATGTACTTAAAAGGCATTGTGCCTCAAATCAATTCTGTTTCACACTTTGTTTTTTCAGCCACCTTTGGTCTTGAGATTGGTCCATGTTGCCATACGTGCAGCCAATTTCTTCCTTTCCCTTTCCTTTCTTCTGCACAGTGATCTGGTGCACGGATGGTGCACATTTTTTACGTATCTTTACTTTCACATTTTTTGATGGACATCTTCGTGGTTTCATTTTTTTTTTTAAGATTTTTTGTTTATTTTTTTGACAGAGAGAGGCAGGGAGAGAGAGAGCCCACAAGCAGGGGGAACTGCAGGCAGAGGGCGAGGAAGAAGCAGGCTCCCCACAAAACAGAGAGCCTGACGTGGTGCTGGATCTCAGGACCCTGGGAACATGACCTGAGCCAAAGGCAGATGCCTAACCAACTGAGCCACCCAGGTGCCCCTGATATCTTTGTGACTTCTAACTCCTGGAACCCCCAACACTGTTGTCAGCCCCCTGGTACATGGTCTCTTGGTCATCAGAAAGAGAATTTGGGGGGCTATATATATGAGAGTAGAAAAACTGTGTCTGAAAGTTATGGTGTGCCCAATTTCACAAAATCCTGCCAGATTGCTCTCCAAATGAACACTCAAGCTGTGGGTCCACTAGCAGTGCATAGGGCTTTTGTTTTCCTACATCCCCACCAACAAATGGTTTTATCCAAGTTGCATTTTTGACCATCTGATGGGTTAAAATAGTATCTCAGGGTGGTTTACATTTGTTTTTCTCTGATACTAGTGTGGGGTCATTTTTCTTCTGTGAATTGTCTAGAATTTGTGGACATTTTCCAATTGTCAATTGTTCACTTGTCCACGTGCCCATTTCCTTCTTGTCCATTTTTCTATCAGGGGTCCCGTCTTTTTTGTACTCTAAGCTGGCAGTTCCATTGACATGCGAAAAGCGCTTAACTTGCCTGACTCTTCTAGTCTCATGAAAAATCAACTATGAACAATCTACCTTTGTCTGGATAAACGGACCCATAAGATCAAAAACTTGTTGCCCTAACATCACCTGCCAATTTCAAAGCTGAGAGAGAAGAGAAGGTCACAAGAGGGGGAGATGCTCTGAGCTGCCAACATTTGAGCTTTTATTTGCCAATGAGAAAAACTGTGCTTGGGATTTACAGACCTGTACCCTTGGGGATAAAAATACATTATATGTTTATAAAAAACATTTTAATTTAAGCATAAAGGAGGACAGTACTGACTTACAAAAATTCAGGGCAGTAAGACTTCAGGCATGGTGGGATACAAAGGTTTAAGGAGATCATTGTTCCACCTCTTGGTGACTTTTGCAGTGATTGGTCTTGTTCCTGGGCAGACTTCCTCTCCAGTAGCAAATGGTCCCTGGGATCTCCAGGCTGGTGGATCTTTGGTGCTTCTGATCTCCACGGGCAGAGTGTTTTGATGCCCTTAAGGGGGTAGTTTGTACTTAAACAAAATTACTCAGAGACTAATCGACATATACAAAATTTAAATGTGACATTAGTAAAATTTGTAACTTTAATAAGTTATAAATTCCATTCTAGTCACATTAGTGATGGTAATAAGTTATAAATGTAGAAGCCTAATTCTTCCTTATGCTTTACAAATTAAATTACAAATCTTATCATCTATTTATAAAGCTAGCAAATTTCAACAGTCACTTTTAAGAGTGCTTGAATAATCTAATAAAATTCCCTTAGACATTTAAACTACATTTATAAATTAAATATATTCAATTTTCTTTGAAGCCCTTCAAATGTCTGATTAACAAACAAAGCCTTCCAAGTTCTTAGATACTACTCTGATAAATCAAGTACATTAAAACTGTACATATGGGGAAAGTCATAAATTCTCCTAAATGGTCTTACACTGTTTTACATTAGTCAACTTTTCTTGTTGCTTTCATCCTAAAAATACAAGTCTAAATCAATTATCCAAATGCCTTTTTACTTTGGAGTAACTGTTAATCTGTTAAGTACTCAGATTCTCTTAAGCATTACCAATGCTTAAAGTATCCAATATGTACAGACTGTTTTTTTTTTTTTTTCCATACTTAATGGTTGCATACAACCTGAAGCTTTAGTTAGGATATAAGATCTGGAATAGCATGCTGGAAGAGTATGTTTTTCCCCATCCAGATGGGACAGACAGAGTCCTTTTTAATGGCTGCTAAACCAAAAGAGACCACAAGTCCATGTGTGTCAAAAGAGAGGCCTTTTGGCCCTCTTCAAATTAAAGGTTTTTTAATTCTGAAATCAGATTAGAGCTATAAGCTCCTATCCAGATGCTTTCAACATTTGATTGGATTCACTTTAATTCTGAGTCTTCCTCCTCCTCCTCTTCTTCTTCTTTAAAGGAAGTGAGGAAAGGATTGGCGGGGAGAGTGAGAGAATCTTAAGGAGGCTCCACACCGAGTGTGGGGCTCCGTCTAACAACCCTGAGATCATGGTCTGAGCTGAAATCAAGAGTTGAATGCTTAACTGACTGACGCACCCAGGGCCCCCTATAATATCCTTCTTATTTTACAGGATCAAAACCCTAATAATTTTGTGTGTACACCCCATTGGGTTCTGCACACCTCTAAAGGTTTGGTCAGGCTCTGAGGTCACAAACTTAGTCATACTAATGACAGAAAAAGCTGCTTTGCAAGTATAACCTACAATTCTAGGTGAGAGAATTTACTTGGTTCTGTTTGAGTTGTGTGCGCACTTCTGAAGTAATGTCTGTATCCTGGGCTATGAGATATTTGGAATAACCTATCTTGGGAAAGAGGCTTTCTTTTCCCTATGTTCACCTTAGGAAAAACACATTTAATACACGTATTTATAGTTAACTAAACATAACTATATATACAAATATGTATGTGTATCTCATAGAAAGTGTTATGGCATATAAAATCGTGATATGAAATATTTATATGTTCTTTTATTTAAAGGACAGAGATGGAAGTTTTTCAGATGTTGAATTTTAACAGTTGCCTTTCAGAAATCATGAAGTTAATCATGTTGTTTTTCTGTGATTTATTAAAGTGGTAAGTTTGTGGTAAGATTTATTAAAATGGTAAATTACATTGGATTATTCCCTAATATTGAAACTTTCATCAATATGAATCCAAGCTGGAATCATGTGTTATTGCTTTAAAGTACTGATACAATGTTCTGGTTAATATTTCCTTTTAATACCTTGATAACTTTGATAACTATAATTGAGATTCTCCTATAATTTTCTTTTCCATGGGCTTTTTTTTTTTTTTTTTGGTCAGGTTTTGGTATTAACTTGTTAACTCTGATTTAAAAAAAAAAAAAAAAAGGAGGATTTCTTTTTCCTTACTATATGCTCTGGAACAATTCAAATTATACTGCAATAATCTGTTCCTTAAAATGTTGATGGACTTGTCTCTCATTCTCTCACTGTTTTGTCCTTTCTTGCAACTTTATTTCTTCCATGATAATTTGGTTAGAAACTCTACATTTTCTACAGTTTTTTTTTGGTAACTCAAATTTTCTGGGAAAATCATTAATTACATACAGATTCTCAAAGTGATTGGCTCAGATTTGAGTAAAGTGTTCTATAATTTTTCAAATGCCTTTGAGTTGAATTACTTCTCCATCCTCATTCTTATTTATCTGTAATTCCCATACATTTTCATGATCAGATCAGACCAGTGTTTATCAGCCTGGGCATTACTGATGTTTTGGGTCAAACAGTTCTTGGTCATGGGACCTGACATGGCATGTCTGGGAGCATCCCTCCCGCTACCTACCAAATGCTAGTAACGTCCATTGTTATCCAACTGTAACAACCAAAAATATCTCCAGACATTGCCAAATGTCCTCTGGGTGAAGGGGTGGGCAAAATCACCCATGTTGAGAACTACCAGACTAGATGATGGTTTTTCTAGATTTTTAAAATTTCATTTTGTATTTAAAGAAACAACCATTGGATGCCTTAAACTTATGAATAAGGAAGGAAAACAAGGGTTCAGGGTGATGCCCGAATCCTTACTGCTAATGTGAGATGAATTTTTAAGTGGGTAAAGTTGCCTCTGAGAAGAGCTGCCTACTTTGCGCGACGCCTGGGAGTCGTGATCTGCCCCTTCTGCTTTGACACTGGAGGAGTAGACTGGTATAAGGCAGTAAATGAGGATGAGAAGGAAAGGAAGGAAGGAAGGGAGAGAGAAAGGGAAAGAGAAAAAGAAAGGAGGAAAGAACTATTAGATTCATTCTTCTAGTTCTATCGCTTTTTAGTCTTTCTTTTCTTTTTTTTTTTTTTTAAGATTTTATTTATTTATTTATTTGACAGAGAGAGAGAGAGAGAGAGAGATCACAAGTAGGCAGAGAGTCAGGCAGAGAGAGGAGGAACCAGGCTCCCTGCTGAGCAGAGAGCCAGATGCGGGACTTGATCCCAGGACCCTGAGATCATGACCTGAGCTGAAGGCAGCGGCTTAACCCACTGAGCCACCCAGGCACCCTAGTCTTTATTTTCTTGCGTGTGGTTTCTTTGGATCCATTTTGTTTGTCTAAACACCTGGGTTGGCTGTTTCTTTGATTTCTGACTGTTCTTACTGTGGCCTGTCACTCCATGGAGTCGAGTGGGATTAAAGGGGTCTTCTGTAACCCCAGCCCAGCCCATGCACATGAATCTTTTTGTTCCACATAAGAGGTCTTTGGCTTGTCCCATGCATGTTTCATCATTTTGCAGAAGTCGGTGCTTTAACAGCTCTTCTCAAAGTTCCCAGTTCTCTCCATGATTTTGATGTTTAGTGTTTTCTGTTTTCCTGGAAGACCGAGTTGCCATGATTGTTTAGTGGCCTTCATGTTTTGGTTCATTTCAGAGTGGAAAAAAGGTAGAGATGCCTTTGATCTACCATCTAAAATCCAAAATCCGATGTACTAATTATGTAGGGTTTGATTTGGGCAAACTATATTGTTGGCTGCTAATTTTCAACAAGTTTGTGCAACTTGTAGGAATAGCCGCTTGCCTTGTCACTTGTTTAAAACAGTCCTCAGAACTGTCCTTTTCATCTTCATTTTTGACAAGTTAACTGTACTATCACTCTTCCATTAGAAATAGCAATCAGGGGCGCCTGGGTGGCTCAGTCAATTAAGGGTCTGCCTTTGGCTTAGGTCATAATGCCAGGGTCCTGGAATGGCCCCCTGCATCGGGCTCCCTGTGCAGTGGGGAGTCTGCTTCTCCCTCTGCCTGCCACTCTCCTTGCTTGTGTTCTCTCTCTCTCTCTGACAAATAAATAAATAAAATCTTAAAGAAAGAGAGAAAAGAAAGCAAGAAAGAGAGAGGAAGGAAGGAAGGGAAATAGCAAACAGACAATTCCAGTCCGATGCATTAGCGATTTAAAATAACACTGTTTCTTTCCACAGATGCATTTCATGAATAATGAGTTCTATACACGCAATGGCTCAATGTTGCTGATGACTAGAGATGAAAGCACCACCAGCAAAACACGGATGTCAAGGAGCGCTTAGCTGGAAAACAGTGAGAAATGAAAGCCCACTGTCTGCTTCCCTGTGGAACGCAGGTTTTATGGACAAAGCCATCCAAACTCACACACTTATGAGTTGTTCGTACACTTTTCTAAATAAAACATACTCTTCATGCCCTTAAACTACAGTATCATGTTCAGAATTTAAACTTAAAACGATATATACCGTGTCAGTCTCAAAATTTTCTCCTTTTAGACCGATAGGACTTGAGATTAATGAAATTTAAACTCTGAAAATGACCTACCACTCGGAGGCAGTAGCAACCATTTTATTAAAAACAGTTTGTCATTGTTAAGTGAAATGTCAAATTTCAGCTTGCAGTGGAACCCTAGGGGCAGGAGAAGGAGACCTAGCTGTTCTTCAAGATCTTATTCTTAGCACTTAGTATTGTGTTTTGTGTGGTGGAAAAGTGTGATTTTCCCCCCTCTATTTATAATTATATATATACACACACACACAATCAGACAAAATGAACTATAAGGTGCTTCTAAAAGTTTTAAGAAGATCAAAAATAGGTGCAAAGAGTTTTACTCTCATTTTAAAAGGAACATGCAATGCTTTCTACAACCCTGAGAATGCCATTAATGTCACTGAAATGATATCTTTATTATATGAGTCATAATTCTTGGTACTGTTGAAGAGCGGAAAACTATTAATAACGTTAGGTTAATAGCATAGGTCTCTTCTTAGCTGCAAAAAAAGTGATCTTGGAATTCTAAGTCACTGACTATTTTATGATGTAGTGACAGTCCAGTAATTTCCTTAGCTCTACCTTTCTTCATTAGAAAATGTGATTTGTGTGTGGGTGTTGTCAGAATTTTGTTATTACATAAAAAGTTTCAAGACTACGTTTCCTATATTGCCTCGAGACATTTTTCCAAAATGGAAGGACTTGTATTGACCAAATTCACAGTTTGTGTTGATGAAGTCAGAAACAGTGATTAACTAATACTCTCCATATAATTAATCTGTAATGCATCAAAGGGATCCAATCACTTGTTTTGGGGTTCAATTGCTCATTACTTGCTGAGACAAAACTCATTAGCCCTCAGTGTTTACAATTTTCCTCCCTTCCCCCTTTGCTAGAGAAAATCCTTTATCAACCAAGTCCTTTTCTTCCCATTGTCTACTCTACCTTCTAATCATGAAGAGGGAGAAGGCCATGTTGGCTGGGAAGGAGATTAAACAACATAAAAAAAAAATTCTGGTGAGTAGGGAAAAATGGTGCTTGAGTTGGTGCTAAGAGGAGAGGAAGGGTTTTGTTCATGAGAGTTTTCTCAATAGAATTAGAAAGGAGAAGAAGGGGCACTCCTGGGACCTTTAACCCTTTTGATGTGCTTTGAGGGGCTACGAAGAACAGACTTCTCTTTCCATTGCTGTTGGTGGTTGGAGTGTGCTTCTTTTAAATTTTTTTGTTTTTATTTTTAAAGATTTTATTTATTTGAGAGAGCGAGAGCACATGAGCCAGGCTGGGGGAGCAGGCAGAGGGAGAGGGAGAAGCAGACTCCCCACTGGATGTGGAGCCTGATGCAGGACTCCATCCCAGGACCTTGAGATCATGCCATGAGATGAAGGCAGATGCTTAACTGACTGAGTGCTCCCTTGCTTCTTTAAACATGACCTCCCAGAGTGGACCCTAAGCAACGTGAACCAGCCTTCCCCACCCATCATTTATTCAGGGTCCCTCTCTAGAATGGAAATTTTAAGCTGATAGTGATTAAGAAATCACTATTTATTTTTGAAACAGTGATTTTTAAATAAATGTTTAAAGAACAAAATGTTCAACATGCATTACTTTGTCCTAGACTACTATTTGTCATGCTTTTAGAGTCTATGATTATCATGTAATGTGGTAGGGATTCTTCTGCCTTAACACTTGCATAATATTTGTGAACTATATAAACTTCTACCTTTTTTGGATAATTTTTTTCAGTTTTATAATTGATATTTTGAGGAAAAATATAGGTTATAAAGAAAGAAAGAAATGTCACTCATAATCCTCATAATCTGACCTTAAATTAGAGATATTTGTTGCTAAACTCTTGGCTTACATTTGTTTACAATTCTCATTTGGCTAAATATATAGAATTTTTTTTTTTTCAAAACAAA
Organism: Mustela nigripes; assembly: GCF_022355385.1. Classification (NCBI taxonomy): domain Eukaryota; kingdom Metazoa; phylum Chordata; class Mammalia; order Carnivora; family Mustelidae; genus Mustela; species Mustela nigripes. The sequence goes on along the minus strand of NC_081559.1, from coordinate 33,071,223 downwards.
CTGTATTTAAGCTTTTATTTTTCTAATAACATTGTTGTGGCTGGGAAATGTAATTTTAATTCAATGAAACTAGGTGAATTTTTTTTTTTCTAAGAGATAAAAGGGAGAATAGATATTTGGGGCCAGCTAACTCCCTGTCAAAGGCTCCTAGCAGTGAAATACTGGATCAAAACTCCTTTGCCTTCTAGAAGGCCCTGATATAGGTAGCCAGTGTGCCCCTCAGAAATGTTCTCCTACTCTTTTCTCTCCAGTAGTTCACAAGTTGTCGGCCTCATCTAGCTTTTGCCAACGTTTAGTACTATCATTGAAACAAATTGTTCAAAAATTTGATGGGAGAAAAAAACCAAATCATCACTATATTTGCATTTTTATGATTATTAGTAGTACTCAATTTCTTTCATGTGTTCATTGGCCATGTGTATTTCTTCTTTGTGAAATGCCTTTTTTTGTGCATTTAGCCTATTTCTGATGTCTGCATTCAGCCATTTGGGGCATTATGTTGCTTGAAATTAATATCTCCAGCAAGGAGAGAGGATATTTTTGTGCGTGGTGTTAAGGATTAAAAATAACACAAACAACAGACTTCTTCAAGTTTGTAGAAAACCTCACTGAAAAGCAACAAAATGGTCAATGTTTTTTAGCCAAATGTTTTTATAAATAAACACCATAAAAATTTTAAAAACAAATTTAAATTTATATTTTTATAAATTTATACTTATATATATTTATAAATTTATATTTACATTTATAAAAATTTTTATAAATAAACATTAAAATGTTTTAACCAAATGTTATTTGGTTCCCTTATAACTTAGGAAATTCAAGCTCATACTGGCGTAATGTGGATGCAGCAGGCAAGCAAAAAAGACTGGAAAATACCCTCCACATGATTAACCATGGATCCTCTAAATTCTCAGAAAGTAGCAAAGCAATGCCAGCTTATTTCTTCTCAATAATAGCTTCCCTTGGAGTTAGGCCAATAGCTCATTGCCCAGTGTGATCGGTGGGCTCAGTGTCCACGGGAAGGCTGTCTTTCTATGGGATGGTGTTTGGAGCTCTCATCAAGTGCCCGGGGTGGGAAGGAAATACACAAATGGGATGAGAAATGGAAGCTCCTCCTCCTTCTGCTGCTTGTTTGCATTTATGTGTCACTGTTAACCAGACCGTCCTTCGGCGCATTTTCATTCAAATGTTCCAAGTGGAAAGGGGGTAGAATTCTCAGTGTGCTTTCAACCTTTGCTCTTTGGCTTCAAAGTCAAGCTTGTATCAAGTGGTCGTCATAAGAAAATGTGATTGTGTTTTAATTGCAGAGACCTAAGTACCTGCAGCCCCCACTACCTCCTTGCCAACTTCTCAGCCATTATGGCGTGAAAAGGAGGCTTGCCAACAATGCGTGAGTCTTGTTTGGTGGTTCTTAGGCAGGATCCCTCATTGTGTGGTTGAGAATAAAATACACCCATCTGTCTGCTGCAGCTGTGGGCAACAGTGCATCAATCCAAGCAAAAGATGACTTTTCTGGTGTGTGTACGTTTAATGTAGAAAAATATTTCTATAAGTGGGTGACTCACTTGGAAAGTTGGTTGATCACTCACAGGGTCATCCAGCTTAAGCTGTGTCTACCCCAAACCCACTGTGTGATACAACTTCATGAGAGATATTAACTACACGCAGTTAATAGTTGTTTATCCGTGTCTAAAGGCAACTGACTGGGTTAGCTTTAAAATGGATGATCTCAACTCTGACTTGAACAGTGAAGTAAATCGTCATCTAGAATTTCCAAAGAAGTGAAAGAAAAGCTCTTATTTTTGATGGGTATAACTTTCTAATTTCAGAGTTACCTTTTGATTTTTCTGTCTTCCATAACTTAGGAGAATTAACTATTTGATGATAAATTACATAGAATTACTGTCTTGGGGATTTGGGGCTCTGTGTGACCAAACACCCATCATTCACATTTAAACTGGGAAAGGCATGACACTCCTTCTAATCAGATAAATATTTCCGAAGCAAATATCTCAGGTTGTACTTCAGGTGGGATTTGCTATAATTTTGAAATGTTTCACTGGTGAACAAGTATTGAATAGCTGGGGAATTTAAGTTTCTGTAGTTTTATTACATGCTTATTCTCTTCTAAGGCTATAATATCCCCAAACTGAATTTTTATTCTCCTGCCTCTTTTAGACAGCAGAGCTGTGCCCCAGTTGATTAATAGATCAAGACTTGCAGAATATGGCTGTACTTCCCTGCTTTATTATTGACTTTTTATTCCATCCTGACAAAAGTCACTTAATTTTTCAATTTCTAGATCTCTATATAAAAAGGAGGTCACAGAGCACTTAGAAATATTGCATTGTTCTGGTGTTCTGGTGCTTGAATTATCAAAATGAAATCAAATTAAATGACTTTGTGTAATTTTTTTTTCTACATCCTGGAATACCTTGCAACCATTAAAAATTCTCCACCTGCCCATAATAGGGAGCACCAAGAAATGGTGAGACAGGTTTCAAGGTCATGGTGTAGATGCTGAAAATCCCAGAATCTGATTAAACTGATTAAAGTTTAATCAAGTTAAAATTTTCAAGTAAGCCAAGGTTTGCACGTGTGAATATAGAGTCTCAGTCCTGAGAACTTGAAATGAGCTTGATTTTTTACCATTATTAACATTTCCCTTAGCTAAGACTTCTTTCTTTGAGGCAACTTACCGAGGTATAGTGGTACCAAATAATTTTGATAATTTATCACCATCATGTAAGGTCCCAGCCTTAATAGATACTTTTGAGCTGGAAGGGGGGGTAGTGAAGATCAGAGAAAGAGATGTTAGATTCCAAAGCAGACAGCTCAAGGAGGGCAGGTGAGAGTAGATACAGTGGGGTACTTGAAAGTCTCCTAGAAAAGGAGCAGCCACCAAGAGGGAAGGGGACAACCCCAGCCACTGGCCCACACAGTATTTCGCTTATATTAACCATGAGGACTTTGGGCTGTGGAAACCATGGTGTGGTTCTAGGAGTCTCTCAGGGGCTGAACATAAGGATCTTTTCCACTGGAGATGGTTGTTCCTCTTGCCCATGAATGTCTTGTGGATGGTGGAAGGCTTTTGAGTGTGGCTTTAAATGAGAGTAAAAAAGGTTTTCCTCAGAAAATAAGAGAATTCTATTGAAGAAGAGACTGTAGAAGGAAAAAGTAAGATATAATCACAGGATAGAATGTAATGAATATCAATGTGTCTTTGAAGAGTGATCATATGTCTGCCTTGTGAAGGAGCTCCTCCAAGCCTACATGTCATTGTTTGCTTTAATGGGTTGTGGGGTTAAGAAAAAAGAAGGGGGTGCCTAAGAAGCAATTTGTTATTTCAAGCTCTAAAGAAAAGTCAGGAGGCACGTCCAAAACTGTCTGAGGATCTACTTTGGAAAATGAAGATTTTGCTAGTGAGGAAGGTCCCTGAGACATAGAAACCTTGTGTGCAGACTTTGTCAACTGTTACTTACAGTTTTGTCTCTCCCTCGGTTTCCCAAGGATTAATTTTCATAATCAAATTCACTGGTGTGGAGGGGAAGGAAGTAGAGTCAGGGGAGGTCATTTCCTTAGATACTGCTTTTTAGGTGGCAAAGGTCACCTGACAGTTAACCAAGGGTTAAATGGAAGGTTCTAGATCTTGGCAAAAAAAGTGGGAAGTGGGGACACCTGGGTGGGTCAGTTGGTTGAGCCTTTGGCTCAGGTCATCATTCCAGGATCCTGGGATTGAGCCTCCCTGCAGCTCATGCTCTCTCTCAAGTGATAAATAAAATCTTAAAAAAAAAAAAAAAAAAAAGTGGGAAGTGGATTGCTATATTTTTTTGAGGCTTGTGAAATAATCTGGCTGCTGTGGTCAGCTATATTGCATAAGCTAGGGTTAACTTAAAATCTCACAAAGTTTAAGTAAGAAAGTCTACAGTGCGGGGGTGGGGAGGAGAAACTGGGGAAACTGCAGCTTAGAAGGTCATTCTCAAGGCACCTCACAGTTGTTCTAAAAACCAATCACTCTGACACCTAACATGGCCGAATCATGATGGGCAGCTTTTCTTGTAATCAGATGAAGTTCCTTGTTATTTTGTTTTAAAACTTTTATAAACTTTAACACAATATCATGAACAATTAAAACTCCCTAGGTGAAAGCGATTTTTAACTTAAGCTGGTATTTAAACTATAGATCCTAGTTACTTTTTTTTGGAATTCCATAACACTTGACTTGATGTATTAGAAACTAGGGTCCTGTGGAGCCTGTTAGAGGCTCATTCTAATGAGATTCAGAGCATGAGAGATGCTCTGTTTTGTGCCACAAAGAACGTCTAGCACCATCAACTGTAAATGCAATGGTATAAATCTAGCACTTCTAATGAGAAGTTCGCTTAAAGTACACAGTCTGTCAATGGTGAGTCAGCAGCCTTGGAGAAACATACCGGCAGGACATGCTGCTGAGGGATGCAGGCTTTTGGTAGAAGCTACAAGACTTTCAGGTGCCGGGGAACCATCCTGAGTCCTGAAGGTTGCTCCCTGAAAGTCATAACCACCCCTCAGCCCACTGCTCTCTATTGTCCCACCCCACTGCTAATGACCCATGGAATCCTAGAAGTCACACCTGGCCAGGATCTGAATGGTGGAGTTCAGAACTAAGGAAACTGAGGGCCAGAGATGTTTGACTGTAAGATGTCAATATGGCCAATGGGAGGTAAGAATGTAATCAGAGGCCAACGGACACTTTGTTCCACTGTGCGAAAGACAGGACATCAAGACCATAACTAGGTCATATTACCACAACCAAACCTGTACTTAGTATGGCCAATCCACAATGAGTAATGACAACCATAACACTAAACACAGCTTCTAAAGGTACTTCATCTGCTTTCTAGGCATGAATTATATTCTGGGGAAAGCTGGCATGTCCTCGGGTGAAGCGTATATGGACGTTGGATCAGATTCCAGTTCAGGTGGTGGAATGGTCACGTGGTTCAAACTTTAAAGCTCCGTCCTTGGAAGCCCAGACTGTTCTGGTCCATCCCACTGTTCTCCTGGAGCTGGGGTCACAGCCTGACCACGTGGGTCGGGAGGATCTGGGAGCCAGCAGGGTTATGAGGCAGCGCCTGGGAAGGGAAGCAAACGGGCCATGGCAGCTGTGTCTCCAGTGTGAGCAGCCGCATGGGGTAAGGCTCAAGACCACAGCAGGCGGGGCCTGCCCTGTAGGTCTCTGCTCACACACCGCGCCGCTGCCTGGACTCGACTGGAGCAACCCCGCCAGGTCTCCCAGGGATCCCTACTGTGGCTGGCGGCGCTGGAGGAACATAAGCAGGAATGTGAGGCAGATGGAAGCCAGCTTTGTGAGGAGTATCTATTAATATGGGAACGTCAGGATTTCCAATACTTGATATGCCGTGAATTAATTTCCTTGATGGAGAGTATGTCATAATAAATCAGAGTCTCGGTTTTCTGCCTCCTAGAGCCAATGTTTCCCTTCCTTTGGGGTAAACGGAATGGCCAGACACACAGGAGGAAGAGGACCCTCTGGATGCATTTGTGAAGAATGCCGATTTGGAAAAGAAATCCCAAAAGTTACCGTTGTTGTAAGCGTAACACCACGTGGCTTACCTGTGGAAAACGCTTCTGGGAAACAGGCCTCGGGGAACATAGCTGCTCAAGAGAAACGTCTTAGATTTGAGGAGAAGGTTTGTCTTAAAGACCCTTGGTTCTCCTTCATTCTGACTCTTTTCATTTGTTGGTTTCATTTTGATAAAAGCTGTTTTTCCACAGCATTCACGGGTTTGCTAAAATTTGTTTGTCATTTTATTTTTCATTCAAAGGGTTAGGCCTCTCAAGCTCTCTAATGTCTGGTATCCACAGCTTGAAGGTATCCTGACACAGAATGCTTTAGTTTTATCTTCCAAAGAGACATTTAGAAACGATCCTAGGCCTCCCCAGGAGCTGAAGCCATGTTCTCTTATTAAAAAATATATTTTTCTACCACACTGTTGTAGAAAGAAATTGTAAGTACAGTGATGATCTGGTTATCAGACCCCCAGTTTCAGACAAAAGACTTTGGCACTTTGGAAAATGTTTTATATCCCCAAAGCGCCTACAATATTAATCAGAACGTTTGCATTTGGGACAGAAGTGTGCTTCTTTTCTCCTACAAAAATTTACTGGACAAAACGAAGGTATTAACAGAGAGTTAATCCTTGAAATTAGAAACAAAATCTGAAAAAAAAAAATTAGAGTTTTGTCTTTGGCTTCACATCTTTGTATTACTCCCGATACCATTACCACTGGGCATTTATCTCATACTCTTGACATGTATGACCTTGCTTAATCTCCTTCTTTACTTTGTGCATTGGGTATTGTATTAGTTTACTGAGGCTGCCATAATGAAATAGCATAGAATGGGTGCCTTAAGCAACAGAAATAGATTTTTTCACGGTTATGGAAGCTGGAAGTCCTAGATCAAAGTGCAGGCGGGGTTGGGTCCCGCTGAGGGCCTCTCTCCTTGGCTTGCCAAAGGCTGCACTCTTGTTGCTTTTGTCACTGGTCCTTCTTGCAGAAGCACTTGGTGTCTCTTCTTATAAGGGCTCCAGTCAGAGTGAATTGGGGTCCCATCCTAACAGCCTCATTTTAACTTAACCACATCTTTAGCTGTCCTCTCTAAATACAGTAACATGTGGAGGTCCTGGGAATTAAGATTTCAACACCTGAGTTTGGGGGACGTGGGCAATTCAGCCCATGACAGCCGTCATCTCCATTTTACAGTTGTGGAAACTGAGGCCCATGGAAAGAAGTCACCAGATTCTTACTACACTGATTCTACTTAAATATCTAAGAAAAATAAAGTTAGTTTCAGTCTCCTATTTTAAATCACATAGAATATGTATATATGTGTGTGTGTGTGTGTATTTCAAAGATTTTATTTATTTGTTTGACAGACAAGAGATCACAGGTAGGCAGAGAGGCAGGCAGAGAGAGAGGAAGGGAAGCAGGCTCCCTGCTGAGCAGAGAGCCCGATGCGGGGCTCGATCCCAGGACCCTGAGATCATGACCTGAGCAGAGGCTTTAACCCACTGAGCCACCCAGGCGCCCCAGAATGTATTTTAAACCAATCCTGGAAACTAGCTACCCGTTACCTTTACCCTCACCTTACCCTTTACCTTCCCTATTTACTGAGTTTATAGTCGTTTTTTTTTTAATTATTTAGGGTAAAAGAATCTGAGACTTGAACTCACCAAAGTTAACTTCCCTTCAAACTGTAGAATTCATTGGAAACAAAAAATAAAACATTTAAGGTACCAGAATTTCTAATATTAAACATTCTAAAATTCTAAGATTCAGTTTGCTTTTTAATAGATACATATTTTTTTTTCTTGTTTCTTTTTTCTATGCTTATGAAGCCGTAATGATTCTTGCTCTGCGACTTACTAGCCATGTGACCTGGGGCAAGTTATTTAATAGTGTGGTGTGTTAGCTTCTTCATTCACAGAATAGTGATATTAATAATTTCTGCCGTTGAGGATTGTTATAAAAAGCAAATGAGCTAATATATGTAAAATACTTAGAGTTGCTCCTGGCATGCAGAGTAGATACGTATCAACTGTGAACAAATATTATTATAATATCTATGTGTATATATCATATATACCATTTTGTTTACAAAAGCAGGATCGTACACTCTACCAGTAACAATCAATGCATTGTTTTCCATTCTTCTTTGTCCTGCTTAGAGATACTGTAGCTCCCTTATGACAATATCTCCTTTGCCAGGTGGCGAAATTTTAGGTTTTGCTAATAGAGGGCACAGGAGAGACAGCACAGGCTTGATAAGTGAAGGGGTTTCTCTTTCATGGAAAAGCACAGCAAAACCAAAATAATCCAGTTTAAAAAATGGACGTAAGACATGAATACACATTTTTCCAAAGAAGACATACAAATAGCCAGCAGACACATGAAAAGATGCTCAACCTCACTCATCCTCAAAAAAATACAAATCAAAACTGAAATGAGATTACACCTCACACCTGACAGAATGGCTGAAATTAAAAACACAGTAAACAAGAGGTGTTGGCCAAGATGCAGAGAAAGGGGAACCTTCTCGCTCTCTTGGTGGGAATGCAAACCGGTGCAGCCACTCTGGAGAACAGTATGGAGGTTCCTCAAAAAGTTAAAAATAGGGGGCGCCTGGGTGGCTCAGTGGGTTAAGCCGCTGCCTTCGGCTCAGGTCATGATCTCGGGGTCCTGGGATCGAGCCCCACATCGGGCTCTCTGCTCAGCAGGGAGCCTGCTTCTCTCTCTCTCTCTGCCTGCCTCTCTGTCTACTTGTGATTTCTCTCTGTCAAATAAATAAATAAAATCTTTAAAAAAAAAAAAAGTTAAAAATAGAACTTCTCTGTGATTAAGCAATTACACTTCTAGGTATTTACACAAACCATACTAATATATGGTTTGGTATGTATATATACCAAATATACTAATCTGAAGGCACACATGCACCCCGATATTTACAGCACCACTATCAACAATCACCAGATTATAGAATGAGCCCAAATATCCATGAACAGATGAATGAGTAAAGCAGAGATGGTGTATCTATATATAATGGAATACCACTCAGAGACAAAGGGAATGAAATCTTGCCATTTGCAATGACGTGGATGGAACTAGACGGGATCAGGCTAAGTGAAATAAGTCAGTTAGAGAAAGACAATTATATGATTTCACTCATATGTAGAATTTAAGAAACAAAAACAATGAACATGGTGGGAGTGGGGAAGGAGAGGCAAACTAAGGAACAGACTCTTACTGTAGAGAACAACATGGTGGATCCTGAAGGGGAGGTGGACGGGGGTGGGTTGAATAGGTGATGCGGATTAAGAAGGACACTTGTAATGAACACTCAGTGTTGTATGTAAGTGATAAATCACTAAATTCTCTATCTGAAATTGATATTACACCGTTTATTAACTAACTGGAATTTAAATAAAAACTTAGAAAAAAAAGAGAGAGAGAGAAGCACAGCTGCAGGGGCTTGCAGAAGACTCACTGGTACTTCCTCTCTAGGAAATTTTGTGGGCACCCTCGTGGACAGCTTTCTGCTCCACAGCCCCCACTTGCTGATTGCAGACGAGCTCTGGCCTCTGACACCCCCAGAGAACTCCTCTACCATCAGTGGGAAGAACCACACCTTCTTCAGCTCATTCTGATTCCCCACTGTGCTGTGGTGGTGAGGAGAGGAGTCTCACATTTGTTCCTTGGGAACTAATAAATATGTTTTTTATGAACTTATAGTCGTTTCTGAGTGCTGCTGTGACAAATGAGCACAGACTTAGTGACTGAATACAACACCTGTTTGTTATCTTACAGTTCTGGAGGTGAGATGACCAAAATTAACATCCGTGGGCTGAAACCACGATGTAGGGGGGGCTGCCTTCCTTTGCCTTCCTTTGCGGAGGCTCTAGGGAGAGGCTGCTTGCTTGCATTCTCCAGCCTCCTCAGGCTGTCCCATTCCTGGTGGCACCCCCTCCTCTTCCAATCCAGCAATGCCAGGCAGCCTTCCTCTCATGCTGTCATCTCTCCGGTTCTGCATGCCGGCCTCTTTGTCTCACTTAGAAGGACTGTGGTGATTACCTTGGACCCACCTCGATGATCCAGGCTCCTCTCCCCATGTCAGTGTCAAGGGAGGAGCAACCTCATTCCACGGCCACTTTGCTTCTCCTTTGCCAGCTACCCTAACGTACTGTGTTTTCTGGGGTTGGTTAGGACACAGGCGTCCTTGGGAGCCCATTGCTCTGCTACCACAGCTTTCCAGCTTACTTCATCTGTCCTGTTCCCTTTGTTTGTGTCTGTCATTTCCCTTCTATGGTCTCCTTGGAGCTGTCGTCTTCAGCTGGCTTCTAATCCTGGCTATGTCTACATCTATAGGAACACGGCTTTTGTGGAGGTTGATACTTCATTAAATATTTAAGTGGACCATGCTGTCATTTTTCTAGAAATTAAGCATATATTAGACATAAATGCCAACTAAAGACTCTTTTTCTGACACAAGAAGAGCCCATGGTATATTTTTAAGTGGGAAACACCTTTTGCAGAACAGCTAAAATATCACTGAGAAAAGAAATTATTTTTTACTTTAAGCTTAGAAACAGGGACCTTGCCTCCTCATCTCTATACTATTTGTTAAATGTCAACCTCCAGCTGAACCGTCAACCTATTGACATTTTTTACTGTTGTAAAACAAATATTATTCCCCTGTAGTTATACAGGAAAAGCTGCCTGAGCAAGCTGAAATAGCTCAGTTGGGAGAGCGTTAGACTGAAGATCTAAAGGTCCCTGGTTCAATCCCGGGTTTCAGCAGTTTTTTTGATGTTTATGCTAAATGTACTTTCTGGCAGTATTGAACAAAATGTAAGCTGTAAGGGGAAAATTAGGCTCTCATGCAGATTTCTGGGGCGGATCATTGGCTTTTTAGGGAGGGGTGGTGTCCAGTGTCTTGGGGGGCCTTTTTGAATAAACCCACTAGCACTGTTGAACTTCCTGAGTATGATAGTAATAGCTGACTTGTCTAAAGTACTTGCCAAGTGTCAAGATTTCTTCTAAGCTCTATGTAGCTTACTTATTTAAAATGACCACTAAGGGGCACCTGGGTGGCTCAGTCAGTTAAGCCTCAGACCCTTGGTTTGGCTCAGATCATGATCTCTGAGTTCGAGCCCTATGTCAGGCTCCATGCTGAGGTGAGGAACCTGCTCAAGATTCTCTCTTTCCCTCTGTCCCTGCCCCCCCCCCCTTAGAAAAATAGCCCTTAAAATTCTCAATAACTACTTGTTAACTAAACAAAGTGTGTGTCTGAGACCTGATATATATGGTAGGTATAGAGTTAATGATTTTTACTTTGAGCATCATTATTATTTCTATTGGCTAGGAACTTCAAAAGCTAGAACTATGAGACGTGAGTTATTTCTTCTTTTTTGGGGGGGGGGAGGAGGTGGCTCACACATCACTTCCAACTGATGTGAGTTATTTCTAATGACCTTCACCCTGCCATCTGATAAGGTGGTATTAAAGATCATCATTTCCCTCCTGATTATTTTTAAAATCTGTATTAACAATTCCTTGCTTTTATATGGTCAATGCAAAAGCATATTTTCCTACTGGGCTTTAGTTTTGCAGAATGGGATTTAGTTTCTATTCCAAAGGTCTTCCCTGAGTTTATAAGCAGCAGAAGGTGGAGAGGGGTCTCTGAAGTCTCTGAAATGGAGTGCAAACTTGCGTGTTACACGTTTCCCTGGGAATATTGTCCACAGGTATCAGATTCTAGGTTTGTGACCTAGGAAAGGTTTAGAAAAGTGATGCAGAAGATTTCCTCATCACAACAACTTGCTGATAATTTGTGACCCCACCTTTGAATTTTGCTAAGGTGTCGAGTGATAAAACTTTTCTTGATTATTGTGCTTGCCCCTTGCTCAATACTATCTACTGAGAGGTGGATTTCAGGAGGGAGCCCAGACTGTCAACAAACTTTCCTTCTGTCTGGGTGGTGGTCTTGGGGGCAAATTTCCCATAGTGAAGCCGATTTGACCATTTTGGGAGGCCTCCTGCTACTTTGGGGTACCCCTCATGACCCACCCCCATCACTGGATTTAATCTGTTGAGGTGGCTCTCATGCTCCTAATTGTTTCTTTTCTGGGGGAGATTAAGGATGAAATCCCCATGTTTCCTTTATTATTTAACTTTTTAAAAATCTGTCGTTCTTGCTGATGGCATTTGTAGACAATCTGGATGTCCAAAAGCAACACCAGGCAATGACTGCCTGTTCTTCTGTCTTCATATTATTGAATGTCTATCACCTATATGACATCACCATGAATTGGCCATGCTTTGGTCAAGAGGTAGTGTTTTTAGTGAAGGCCAGGCATTCTCTACGCTTTGAGGATTTACATAAAGTACAAGTGTTGCAGGTTTTTCTGTTTCAATTCCTCTTTCCCCCCAAGAATTTAGCCCACTTCCAGAAAATATGCCCCCTGAAGAACGAATTGGCTCAGGAACTGAGCTCTCATGATGAGACTGGAGCAAGAGATAGGGTTCTCATGGACGTCTGACGGCTGAAGGACTGAGTCAAGTGCATGGAGAAACATCTAGGGTCCAAAAACAGTGTCCACTTCCAAATGCGAAGTCCACTGAGGTAGAGGCAGGATCTGGGCCAAAGGGATGAGACCAAGCATTCTAGGCTAGGCCAGGCAGTCTCTGAAAAGTGGGTGAGGAGCAAGCTTTCATGGACAACAGGGTTAGGGTAGTATTAAGGGCTGTGAACAAGATGGAAAATACTTTTCATTCTTCTCAGTAATCGCTACACTTTTATTACATGGGATTCGGGTTCTGTACTATTTGTATGTGTATACACAAACACACACACATACACATACAGAAGTGTTGGTATCTAAAGGGAATGTGGATTGTATTGAACAATATAACTGGAAAGAGAATCAAGTATTTAAAAAAATTTTTATATTGTTTTTATGATTATAAAAAAAGTATAAACTACTGAAACATTAAGATTTTTATGGAACTGTATTGCTTAAAAAGTAAAGATAGGTCTACTCTAATCCCAAATCTAGTATCTATTCCTTTTCCAGACTCTTACTATGCAGTGCATGTAAAATGAATGTATATAAACATAAATGCACTTATATTTTATATAGAATTAGGCCATTAGGTCATAATATTTTTCCATAATTTCCAAACAGCAAGACTGAATACCTAAAATAATAGTGAAACTTTATTTTCTTTGGTATATTTCCTTTTCGAGTTTATTTTAATAGAAATAAAGTAAAATATTAAAGGAGAAGACATGAAAACTCAAGCCCTAACTATAGCATAATCCAAAATTCTAAAAAAAAAAAAATCATACTTTACAAAATCTTAAGTGAGGGGGGCAAATGGGTCTCATTAGTAACAGAAATATTTATTGAATATCTGTTCTGTGTCAAACCCCATTTTGAGCAATTTCCAGGACTTAATTCTTTTATTTTTTTTAATATTGTATTTATTTGACAGAGACAGACATCACAAGTAGGCAGAGAGGCAGGCAGAGAGAGAGAAGGAAGCAGGCTCTCTGCTCAGCAGAGAGCCCGATGTGGGGCTTGATCCCAGGACCCTGAGATCATGACCCAAGCCAAAGGCAGAGGCTTTAACCCACTGAGCCACCCAGGCACCCCAGGACTTAGTTCACTTAATCAGTGATGAAAAATGCAAAAAGCAAGCAGCAAATAAGCATTTATAGCAATTTTAGAGTATTATAGAGGGACCGGTCTAAGTTCTATGACGTTCTATGGAGGAGTTAGAAGTTAACAATGTCACAAAGTCTAAGCAAGAACTCGTGGGGACTGGCAGTGCACAGAGCATTTAGAGAAAATGCATGCTGCCATTATCTTTTTAAGGTCAGAGACCATAAATCGTCTACATGAGTACAATCTGTTCATTAAGATGTATATGTATATTTAGGTAAGTGGTGATAGTTTATATATCTGTCATTTAACTCATATTGATCATAAAAATACCAAACTCATTCTTTTAATTTCTCATTCTTAGTGTGGTGTTTAATTCACAATGATACAAATCACTTTTATAATCTTTATTATTATTAATTATAGTTTTCATGAAATCACTTTAAAAACTCCAAAGGTACTTAGAGTCAGTCGGAATTACCTTTATAAATCATTCTCTTTGAACATGTGTAATGTTGGCTAGAACTGATAACTTGGCTGGTCTAAACTCTCTCCTGCTGGAAAGAATATAACTGTTTAAAGCCTAGTATTTCTTCCAGGACGAATTCATTTTGTTTCTACATTTGGGATCTGTAATCAGCAGAGTGGGAATTAAAATTGTGTTCATGTTTTTCTTTCCCTCAGAGTCTGTGAAACTCTCCAAATTAACTCCAGAATGGATTCAACCTAATTCCTGAGAAGTCTGGTGAGTAATTTTATGGAGGTTGTTCAGTGTCCTAGAGACAACAACAGAGATCTTCAGGTAAGTTAATGGAGGAAGAAAAGGACTGTGAAGTAAAGAAAGAATAGGAAAGAAAAAGTGGGTAATCACTTTTTTTTTTTTAAAGATTTATTTATTTATCCCAGAGAGAGAGAGAGAGAGAAAGAGAGAAAGAGAGAGAGAGAGAGAGAGAGAGCATGTGCATAGGAGCGGGTGTGAGGGACAGAGGGAAAGAATCTTTTAGCAGACTCTGTGCTGAGCAGGGAGCCTGATGCAGGGCTCAATCTGAGATCAGGGCCTGAGCCAAAACCAAAAGTCAGATGCTTAACCGACTGAGCCACCCAGGTGCTGCATGAGAAAGTGAGTATTCTCTTAGGAAAGGGCTCAGAAATCAGGAATAGATTAGAAAAATTAGGCTGGAGAGTCTATATTCCCAGGTACACAGGCTGTAGGCATCTCCTAAGGAAGGAAACTAAGGAACACGGATCTTCAGTTTTGAGAACCTCTCATGGTTTAACTGAATTGGCATAAGTTCAAGGACAAGTACATCTTCTACTATGTTATTCTAAAATTGTACATTTCCATGTTTTGCATTAAAATCTGGAAAAGCTAGGGGCGCCTGGCTGGCTCAGTTGGTAGAGCATGCTCTTGATCTCAAAGCTGTGAGTTTGAGCCCCATGTTGGATGTAGAGATTACTTAAAAAACAAAATCTTTTTTAAAAAGTTTAAAAACTGTAGAAGTTATTTCAAAACCTACAACAGAGATTACTGTGTTCCAAAACAGAACCACTTCTTGGTTTAAAAAAGTTGAGAAAGTGGTGATGACTAAGTAGGAAACCACAAACTTACTCTATTTTTTTTTTTTCCCTTCCAAGGTTGTCTCTTATTCTGCCTTTTAAATAATTTCCAAAAAAAATAAAACAAGATGAAATCAGAGAGGGAGACAAATTTTAAGAGACTCTTAATCCCAGGAAACAAACTGAAAGTTGCTGGAGAGGGGAGGGTGGGGGGGATGGGGTTACTGGGTGAGGAATATTGAGGGCTCATGATACAATGAGCACTGGGGGTTATACAAGATGGATAAATCACTGACCTCTACCTCTGAAATCAGTAATATATTACATGTGAATTAATTGAATTTAAATTAAAAAAAATACAGTTTCCATGTTTAGGTTCTTCTCAAAAGAAAGCTCATAAGAATGATTAAATACAGCCAATGGAAAAGAATGGTGCCATGTACCCAACCCTCTCAAGAACGTCACTCCAAAAATGTGTGAAACCATCTATGTTTACTTCCTTCCAAATGAAATATACCTGGATAATTTTGTTTTTCTGATGAAGATCACAATTATTCTCCTTTTTCTTTTAGAAGTAGCCGTGATGTTTTTCTCCTAGGATCATTAAGGGTAGATCTGACAAACGCTATATAATTTACACATTCTTCACTCAGTCCACATGCTGGGCCTGAGTTTTCCTATCAGTTTAGAGAACTGAGTTGACCTAATATGCCTCTTTTTGGCTCTATGGATATGTAAGATCCGTATCTACCATCAGAGCCTTTCCCTGTCAGTTACACTGGGGAGGATTCTTAGCTTCCTTGATCCACATGCCACTAATTTTATGCCCATCAATCTTGCCTTCTGATGAAAAGGAAAGGGGGTTCACTTACTTTATTTCTGGGACATTACATCTCCCTATCATCTGGCAGTAACTCTCTGCAAAGATGACAATCAATCCAGGACACACTGGCTAGCCTACAGTGATCTGGAAAGCCTTTCAGAGGTTATTTTGCAAAGCTGATAAAATTGTTTTACCAGGAGACCAAGAATACACACCTTGTTCTTTCACCAATTTATTGGGACTTGTGATAAAGTAAATTTGCCCAGAAGTGAACATTTATGCTCCCTGACTAGTTCCATACAGTTAATGAATAATGTCTTCTGTAAACCAGGGCTTAGTTGGCTTCAGCCCTGTCCTCAGTAGTTTCTGTTCTTCCTTCTATAATCCTCCCAACATCCCCATGTCAGCCCCATTTTACAGAGGAGGAACCCAGATGTAAGGAGTTTCAGTGGCTTGCCTCATGGCTCACGGGCGATGGATCAGGTTAGCTTTTAAACTTGTTTGACCTCCAAACCCTGGCTTACTTGCTCTGCCATGTCCCTTCCTGGATGACTGGTCTGTTCATCAATTCTACATGTCATCGGATTAGATTAAAGGTTCTGTATTAATTGCATAATTTCATCCTTACCTTCTTTTCCTAAATTAAATGTTCGCACTGTCATGGAGACAGCACTGATTTACTGGTACTGATTATGTGCTAGGCACTCAGCTGGATAGCTCCACATACTTCCATTTCCTTTTAATGACAGCTCTGGAGGCAAGCATTATTATCTTCAGCTCTAGGGTAAGGACATTGATGTACAGAGAGGTAATCCATCCGTGGTCACACAGTGAACTAGGGACAGGGCCGGGATTCAGCCCATCCATGCTGATGCCACAATAAAGTCTTCCTGGAGCTGATAGTGTCATTTGATGAACCAATGTTCTAATTCACATCTATGCTTTGCCCTTCACCAACCAAGCAGCACATGTTAGCTTGTCTTTTTGTTTTTTTGTTTGTTTGTTTGTTTTTAACAAACCCACACTCCATGATTCTGGGTGGAGTCTTATAGAAAATAACTGAAAGTGACATTTTGAAGGATTGGAATTTTCTCTTTGATCCTTAATTTTTTTTTCTCATTTGCCAAGTCTCCTCCCCCTTCCTCCTCCTTCTATTCCCCTCCCCCTCCTCCTCCTCCTCCCCCTCCCCCTCGCCATCCTCCTCCCCACCCTCCTCTTCTCTCTCTTCTTCCTCCTCCTCCTCCTTCTTCTTCAAGGAAATATATCTTTTGCTTTAGGACATAGAACTCAGAACAGTCTTGAACACGAGGGGGTCAGTAAATGCAAATTTCAAACTTCCATGAAAAAAAAAAATCTTTCTTCTGAGAACACACTCAAGTTACATATGAAAGATCCTCCTGCACTAGAGGATAGAAAGTAGTTTGAACATCTTATGGTTTCCTTTATCTTGACCCAAACATGTATTTCTACTCTGAAAATTGCCCTTTGTTTTTGGAGAGCCCCCAGAGCACTGAGGAAATGCCACTTATTCCAGAATACCTCATCCAGCGCCATTTACACATTATGCACTCAGCAAATATGTTATTGAGACTTCTTCCCCCTGTTCAACCAAAAACATCTTATCCTGTGCCTAGTAAACACGGGTGTCAGTCACACCTTGTCAAGCAACTCTGTGGAGAACCCCGGATATGTAACTTCTGTGCTGGGTGTGAACTTAGCTAGAGTTATGTTTGGCAGCTGAACCCTCTTGAATGGAAGGAAGGAAGCCAAGCTCAGGTTTCAGAGTGTGCCAGACTCATTCAAAACCAGATTTACCCCGTAGCTGAAAAGACACCACCCTGCTTCTGAGAGGAAAGGCAATTTTGGTGCCAGGTCATTTCCTCCCTTCCTTCCGACTGTCTTTAGATCACTGGTCATTCCTGCTGCCAGAAATGTACTCTTTTATGGTCTCCGCACAAACCTCCAGATTTGGCTCAGTTCCTGGTTCCTCCCAAAGCCTCCAATAATTATTCAACCTCATATTCAAGCCTTCAGTGATTATTCCACCTCTTGGATCTCCTGTCTCCAAAGTCCCATCAGCTGCTGATGTTCATGTATTATTTGTTATGGGATATCTCATCATTCCATCTAGACGGGCTTTCCCTGAGACAGGCGTCCTGCCTTACACTTCTATTATGTGCCACTGTCTTGAAGATGTCGCAGGTGACAGTCCCAAGTCTTATGAATTTAGAATCTCTTGCAGATACATTATGTACTCGCAGACCAAAGAGCCCTGGGATCCTGTGCCATTGCCAAAACAAGTTAGCAGTTGTACGAAAATTACACAAGGTGATTTTCAATTTGCTTTTTAATACCACTGGCAACCTACTTAGATGAGTTGGGACGTTTAGGAGACATCGTTGACAAGCGAAAAACCAAATAAGTGATAGTTTTGAAGAGTCATCTTCCAGACCAGTAACCTGGTCATCCTCCAGTGACTTGAAATCCCATCTTATAGACTTTGTATTTTGTATTTTTAAAAAGATTTTACTTACTTGAGAGAGTGAAGAGAAAGAGAACACGAGCACCGGGGGGCGGGGGTGTGTGTGCAGGGATGGGGTGGGCAGAGGGAGACGCAGACACCTTGCTGAGCAGGGAGCCTGATGTGGGGCTCAATTCCAGGACCCTGGAGTCATGACATGAGCTGAAGGCAGACTGACTGAGCCACCCAGGAGTCCCTAGACAAATAAAAAATACAATTTTAAAAAAAATTTATATCTTCCTTGAACAACAGAAATCACTTTAGACATTTACCAGTAAGTTTCAAATTTAAATTTGGCTTAGATATGAGACTAGTCCCATGCATATTATTTTTTAAAAATGTTGTAAAGTTGAGGTAGAATTTACACACAGTAAACTCACTCTTTTTAGTGTATAGTTTTGAGTTTGACAAACAGAAAGTCATGGAACCACCAACACAACTAGGATACTGAAATCTTCCATCACCATCCCACCAAATTCTCCCAGGCCTTTAGAGTTAACCCCTTCTCTCATGTCCAGGAAACCACTAATCAGTTTTCTGTCCCTAGTGTTACCTTTTCCAGAATGTTCTAAATGGAATTAGGCAGTGTGTGGACCTTTAAATTGGCTTTCTTTCACTTAGCGTAACGCGTTTGAGATTCACCCATGCCGTTGTGTGTGTGGATTGTTTACTCCTTTCCGTTGCCAAGCATGCATATTCAATTATGGATTTTGGGTATCTTGGTTTTATAGCGAGTGTGGGGATCTGAGATCACTACTGATGATGTACGCACAACCATGGGCAATGCCTCCCTTTGTTCATCCTCTGTATGATAGATCGGCAATGGCTGCCTCTCTAATGTTTAACAAGGACAGCTATCCATGCCAGGACCCAGGTTACAAGAAATACACCAGCAGACCCTTCTTGGGAAGGCCGGGGTGCAGGAGGAGAGGTTCAAGGGTGGTACAGCTGTCCATAGTAGAGCTATCCATGCCAGGACCCAAGTTACAAGAAATACACCAGTAGACCCTTCTTGGGAAGGCTGGGGTGCAGGAGGAGAAGTTCAAGGGTGGTACAGCTGTCCATAGTAGAGCTATCCATGCCAGGACCCAAGTTACAAGAAATACACCAGCTGACCCTTCTTGGGAAGCTTGGGATGCAGGAGGAGAGGTAAAGTGCTGCCTGGGACATTAGGATTTTACATTTGGGAGTTGAGAAACGTGAACGTAGATCACCATACTGTGCAATAATCAATCCCCTTCTGCCTGTGGGGGTGGAAATAGTATTTTTAAATAAAAAACAAACAACAAAACAAAAACCTCTGCATTCCTGTAGTTTGATTGCATATCCCTGTCAAATTGTACAAATGTAAATATAAAAAGATAATTATGAAGAAGAACGTTGACAGGAAAACAAGAGATGTTTTAGTGTTCTTAATATACTCGCCACACATCAGTTTCCAAATGTCTTGTCTAAGTTAGAGCTGGCAACATTCTCAAGACTATGTTCCAAGGTCGTACGTGCCTGGAAAATCCCAAATCTCTTTCCAAGACTGTTTTTCATCTTTTGGGGCCATGATTTCCCAGACTCCAGCTCTTCCCTGCTCAGCCTCTGTGGCTGCACCTGCTCTCAGGTGGGTCATTAAAGCAGCCTCCTACCCTATCTCCCAGCCTCTGCTCTGACCCCTACATTCTAACCCAGCCGCTGCAGTGATCCCTAAGCAGCAAAGCAGATCTCTCATTCCCCTGCTCGAAACCACACAGTGATTGCCACTTCCCATAAAGGAAAGCCAGTGTCCTTACAATGGCATGCACTGCCCATTCCCTCACCCCAGTCTGATACCACTCACACTATCCACCCCACTCGCTCTGGGGCAGGCACACTGGCACTGTGCTAGTCCACGACATGCTCTTCCTTCCTACCTCATCTCCTTCAGATCTCTGCTCATGGGACCTTCTGAGTGATGCCCATTCCATCCTCCCCATAAAAAATGTAATCTGTCCTTCACCCCATTCCAGCACTCTAGCTCACTTTTATTTATTTATTTTTATTTTTATTTATTTTTCTAAAGATTTTGTTTATTTATTTGACAGACAGAGATCACAAGTAGGCAGAGAAACAGGCAGAGAGAGAGGAGGAAGCAGGCTCCCTGCTGAGCAGAGAGCCCGATGTGGGGCTCGATCCCAGGACTCTGGGATCATGACCTGAGCCAAAGGCAGAGGCTTTAACCCACTGAGCCACCCAGGCGCCCCTCTAGCTCACTTTTAAACTGTATTTTTTTTTTTTCTCTACCTCCCAAGAGCTATAACCTCTTATAACGTCTAGCTTCCTGGTACTAGACTTCAGGTGAGTCACATTTCTAAACTGTTACTTATAATTCCGATTATTTGGTGTAGTTTCCAGCCAGGCACTGTTGTGGAGGCTGGGGATGAGTGCTTTAAGACGAACATGTGCAAGAATGTAAGGGAATGTCTGAAAATGAAGCAGGAAGACAATAGGGAAAAGATAAGGAAAAATTCAGAAGAAGCAATCTTTGAGTTCAGGCAGAAAGATGAGCAGAGGTTTGCAGATTAGATGAGGAGAGGCATGCTGTTCTGTGTAGCCGAGGACAGAAGTGGAAAGGCACAGAGCTGTGGAGCCATCCTGGGGCTAGATTTGAGAAGTGAACCGAGTGTGGGTGGTATCACAGGGTAGGAGAGAAGGTTGGACCTGTGGGTGGGGCCAGACTATTAAAGGCCTTTATACCCTACCAAGGAGTCTGAACTTGATCATTGAGTGTCACTAATGAGACTTAATTTAGAAAGTCGAGCATTTCCCAAATGCTGACTTGTTCAATATTAGGAATCTCTCTCAGCTTGACTGTGACTTCCTGGGTTAAGAAATGTTTAATTTTCTCTGCTTATTCTGAATCCAACATCTGATGTGTCCACAAGGAAGTTGAAGGTCCAGAGAACAGGGTCTCTCAAGTGCATGCTTTTAGCTGATGAAGAAAGAACATTATGTATATAAACATTCTCATGTAAATATACCCACTGGTCAAGTGAAAAGCTATTTTAATGTATCATACTGTCTTTAGGTGTGTGGCAAAGAAATAATAATTTAGCATATTGAAGAGATTTCTCCATGAGAAATAACAATACTGAGGTCTTTGAGTTTTCTTTTCTTTTCTTTTTTTTAAGATTTATTTATTTATGAGATAGAGGGAGGGCAAGCTAGCGTGGTCACTCATGAACCTGTGGGGGGAGGGGCAAAGGGAAGTGGAGAGAGAGTCTTCGTGCCAGGCTGGATACAGGGCTGGATCTCAAAACCCTGAGATCATGACCTGAGCCAAATCCAAGGGTCAGTCACTTAACTGACTGCACCACCCTGGCGCCTAGAGGTTATTGGATTTTCAGTAATTCCTTTCTTAAATCGCGGAGGTTCCTTTAGTCATGTCAATAAACCAAGATTTGCAGAAGACCAAGAAAAAAAATCAATCCCGGCAATCTTTCTCTTCATACTTCCTCATTTCTGCTCCCTGGGATCTAAAATTCAATCTCTCTCCAGCCCCGCATACTTTAATTTTTTTTCTTGCAGTTTTTAAATTCAGCAATGTTCAGGTATCTTTGACCCTGAGTTTTAATAGCTCAGA
This sequence comes from Mustela nigripes, assembly GCF_022355385.1. NCBI lineage: Eukaryota > Metazoa > Chordata > Mammalia > Carnivora > Mustelidae > Mustela > Mustela nigripes. The sequence continues at coordinate 33,049,483 of NC_081559.1, read as the reverse complement.
TTGTTCTGGACACAAATGAGTTCCGTGGTGCCCTAAATGCAACAGGAAGCAAGACCGTCCTTCCCAAGATTCCACCGATCCCTGGAATCATAAAAGATGTCAGTGAAGATTTGCCCGGGCTCTTTACATTGAAGGTGAGACAGTCATGAATATCCAAAGAGATTCAAAATGAACCATCTGGTTAAGTATTGGGTTTAAAAGATTTCTTACAAGTGCTTTTCCTAATCAAGTGACATGAAGTTACTTCCTTTCAGGAAATCTTATAACTTATTCAAATGAGCTGTTTTGTTTAAATAAGTTTGGATGCTAGGCAAAAGGCATTCAATCCATTGAGCATCCGTCCAATGCTCGACGGCCAATGGTGTGTCCGCTTAGTTCTTAGGGCAATAAAGTCTTGGGGGGATGCAAGGATCCATCGACCAAAATCAACTTTTGCTTGTTGGAAATTACTGGTGAGCTTTGTAATACTATAAACAATCCACTTATAGTACTGGACGAGGTGTTCGAGTTTTACCCTCTTGCAAAATCAAAATTTGCTGCTTGTTAAGTGAAGGTGGTATTTGCAAAGCTGTTATGCTGATTTCCAGCTCAAAGGAGGATGATTTCCCTCCTCACCCTGCAACATTTGCAGATCAATCAAAGAACAGTCAGACATCAATATTTGTGGGGGAGGGGCCCCATATCTCTAGATCACTGTCAAGTCAAGCAGATGAGATGGTGGGGTCTGGTGAACAGGGCTCTAGTTCAGGCTTCGTCAACAACTGCACTTACAAGTCACAGAAACTCCCTGAGTCTCCTTTTTTCCTTTTTACATCTGTAAAATAAAGGAACCAAATATACCTTACTTAATTAAAATTAAATATCTTAAAATTCTACAAAACTATAAATCATTCATTTTTAAAAAAAAAGATTTTATTTATTTATTTGACAGACAGAGATCACAAGTAGGCAGAGAGGCAGGCAGAGAGAGAGGAGGAGGCAGGCTCCCTGCTGAGCAGAGAGCCCGATGTGGGGCTCCATCCCCAGGTCCTGGGATCATGACCTGAGCCGAAGGCAGAGGCTTTAATCCACTGAGCCACCCAGGTGCTCCTATAAATCATTCTTTTGTTCTTATTCCTCATAGTTGATAATTTTTGCCAATAACTTCCAGAGAATCAACTCATAACCAGCGGTCTTAAATCATATTAGACTCTGGAGTTAAAGAATGAGATTAATTAAAAACATTAATCTCTAAATTGGCAGGCCTAGGTATTTTTCTATAGGTTTCATTTATTTGTACCACTTAATAATTAATAAAAAAAAATAAGTATTTTTAGGGGCACCTGACTGGCTCAGTTTGTTAAAGCCTCTGCTTCAGCTCAGGTCATGATCCCAGGGTCCTGGGATCAAGCCCTGCTTCAGGCTCTCTGCTCAGTGGGGAATTTGTTTCTCCTTCTGCTTCTCTCCCTGCTTGTGTTCTCTCTCTCTGCAGGAAATAAAAATCTTTTAAAAAGAAAGAATAAGTATTTTTAATAAACACCAGACAATTAAACGAGATTCCTAGGAATTGGCACGGGCGTAATAATTTTGAAATACGTTAATATGCAGCCAGGGTTAGGAAGACTTACTGTATAGGTATCCTGATTTTCCTTTTCGCATTTTAGGTGAAGCCCACTGTGCAAAAATATGTCTAGACCAAAATAATGATTTAGCTGAACTAACTCATGCACAAGAAAAAATCCTTGTGAGTTTCTGCAAAAGTAGCTAATGAACATAAGAGAGCTTTGAGAAAGAAAAGCTCCACTACCTGTGCAGTCTGCCTTCCCATTTTCTGCTAAAACACACAACTGCAAGGATGAAGGAGAACAAGTGGAAGAACAATCAGATTTAGGGAGAGTATGTGAAGTGTTTTATATAAATATTCCCAGTTTGTGTGTTTTATATTTTAAAGACATTTTATCAGGTTCTTTGGGATGCTTAGAAACATTGAATCATCCCAACACATAAGAAATTTGTTATACTGGAGAATCAGGGCCATGGCCTGTTTGCTGGTTGCCATAGAAACGGACTGTATGTACACTGGATTTCCTAGGATACTGTCAATTTCATGTAATTTCATTGTCTTTAATAAAGTCTATTCATGAAATGTACATGTGTACTTCGATTGATTCATTTTGCTAGCTGTCTGCCACGTGTGTATGTGTGTGTGAGTGTGTGTGTGCGTGTGTGTGTGTGTGTGTTTAGGTAGGAAAACACTTTGGGCCCAGGTGCTCCTTTCTATAGTCTTTATACCCAGGGTTCTTGCCATAAATGCTCTGTGACTACATTGGCTTTTCAGCAAATAGTGCATAAAGGGCCTCTGAGAATCTCCAGGAAACACTGGATCCCAGTCTTCTCAGAGCTTACTGAATGAATGGCACACATGTCTGTCACACACTCTCAATGATCTCTGTGGGGACATTTCATCAACATTCTGTCCAGACTAGCTTATTTTCAGTTCTTCTGAAAATGTATCAGTTAACCAAAATGCTATGAATTTTTAAATTTGTTTAAAAAAGTTGAATTTTTTATAACACATAAGTCTTCCATAAAGAGTAATACTTGTTAAGTTACATTTATTCAAAATTCAAGATTTGAGAGCAACTCTTCCAAAACAACATGTTTGAACATGTTATTAGATTATCCTTGTGTCTTTCCTTGAAGATGCATTTTATCCAAGGTAATTTGTATCCTGAAAATAAATGGTCTCTAACCTCCCTTTGCGCTGAGGCCCTCATTCCATGGCTTGCCACTGTTTCCAGGATGAGGGTGGATTTTGTTCATTTTACATGATTCTGAACACTCAACTCTCTACCAGCTTCTCTACCCTCTCCGTACACCAGATTCCCTTTTTTTCTCCTTCCAGTCACACTGTGGGTCTGTCTCTCCTACCCTCTAAGCTACATGGGCTGCAGGAATTCTGTCTACACTATTATTCCACCTGGATAGTTTCTCCTGGCTTTTGTGGCCTCATTAATTCCAATTTACCTTGAGATCTCAGCCAACCAACATCTTGCTCAGGGAATTCTTACCTGACCAACCTCACTAGATGCAATCCCTACTCAGATACTCCAGGATCCTTGATTCTACCAACAACCTTAATTCCCCTTTGCAAGTAACTTAATATAGTCACAGTTTCTGGGAATTAGGTTGTGGACGTCTATGGGGTTCATAATTTTGCTTGTCTATCACAGTTTCCTAGTGTAAGTGGGGCCCTGCTCACAGAGGCTGTCCTGTAGAAGTGCTGTTTTCATGTCTATTTCTGTATCTTTCACTTTATTTCGAGGTTGGATAACAGGACTAGTTAGAAACCAACTGATGTATTGTATGCCAACATGTATTCTGAGAAGAAAATCTTGGCTGGACAATGGAAAAGAAAAGTGTAGATTTACCTAAGCCCGTTGACTCTTGGGACCTCGATTTTAAGATTTTTGAGAGTAAGGATGGAATAAGGTATTTATAAAATATGCGGAGGACTAAATCCTAGGAATCTTCAAATATAGTGTAAGAACAAGATTTATAAGGATTGTGAGTTAGTCACCTTGAGAATTTTAAAATTGCATTATTCTTGAGAACTGGGAACTTAAAAAATGATAAATGTCTATCTGGCTTCTGTTTTTGTCTTACCCATTTTACAATCTGATTCACGGAGAAACTTGGTAAAATAAATGAGCATACTTGGAATCTAATTTTTAAAGATTTATTTATTTATTTTAGAGAGAGTACGAGAGAGCATGTGAGCAAGCAAGGGGAGGGGCAGAGGGAGAAGGAGAGAATTTCAAGCTGACTCTGAGGAGCATGGAGCTTGTTGCTGGGCTGGATCCAGAGCTCATGACCCGAGGCAAAACCAAGAGTCTGATGCTTGACCGACTGAGCCACTCAGGACCCCCTGGAATCTAACCTTCAAAACATGCTTAAATAAGCTTCTAAACTAAGGAAGAATTTAGAAAGCTTATGATACACAAGATACTGAGTTTTCTACTGAGATTTTTTAGCCTGATATTAACTGGTTCTTTGATCCTTGATCAGATCACAGACTCTCCTACCACTAAACCTTCCATAAAAGGGATTCTGCCCCAGCTAGACTTGCAAGGCTAGATTTTCTATCTCTTGTAGCATTCATCAGATTCTCAAGGTTAAATACTTTTTGCCCACTGTTAGATTTCAAAGAACCTAGAGGTTTTATTCCTCGATGCTTCTTCTGTAGACTTTAAACATAAGAGGTGCTTAAGCAAGATTTGTTGAATGAACACATTTATTCTAAATGGTATTTTAGGGAAAGCTGGAGGTAACAAAGAGGCACTTGATTTCAACTCATGGTAGTTAATAGAGGTCACAGCTAGTATCCAACAGCCCATCAGTGCTCTCCAGTGGACAAAGTAAATGAAAATACCCATCGGGGGTTGATCAAGCCTGTAACTTAGTAGATTAAAGAGTTCCTACTTTAAGGTCAAAGAGAGGAAGCCTTTCTTCAGTTGAATATCATGAGTCATGGTCATTACTTGGTGAAACTATTCTTGTGCACATGTCACTGTTAGTTAAGCTTTTTCTTTTCTGCAAGCTTTGTTCCTTCTGTCTGCAGTAAATACCCAACCCCCTTCCCCTGCCCCCAGGTCTTCCAGGCTGGCCTCAGATCACATGCTACTTTGTGTTCAGATCAAAAATCACTTTTTAAGGGACACTGACCCTCACCGTGTAAAGTAGCTCACATCCCCAACCCCGTATGTGGCACACTGTAATTGCTTTTTGACGTTTTGTTTAATTAATGCAGAGCCCAGGGTGGGGAAAGGAAAAGGCTTCCATACCGTGAACGTCAAAGGCAAGCTGTGAACCATTTCACAACTGTCTCTGGGTGCTGGAGCTCTCTGCCCTGCCTGCCAGCTCTCTCCTGCTGCTGCGTCTCCATTTACCCGGCTAGCCTGTCCCTTGCTTTCCTATCAGCTCTAAACGAAGCTAGACACATAGCTTGCCTGGCCCCGTGCAATGTGGAAAGGTGGTCGTCTGGCTTCAAAAGTCAGGAAAGGAGCTTTTTTCCTTTCTCCTGTGGTCCTTCTCCACTAGTCATGGTGGTTTTTATTTGCTAGTTACAGTTGTGATCTCTCAGTACCAGGGTACTTGAGGGGTGAGTGTGGACCTCCCAGGATCCCAGGGTGCCTGCTCAACCCTGAGCTTGTGGTGCCTGGTGTCAGCCCGAGCTCAGGTCCCCAAAGGGAAAGGGCAGCAGAGAGATGGCCCCAACACCTGTTCTTGGGAGATGGGATGCACCTAAAGGAAGGCCCTGGCCCTTGTGCCTAGGTCTGTCGGATTTCACATGTTCGCAAAGATAAGGTTATTTAAGCGTTTCAAGGCAGTGACTGCAGAACATCACACCCCAGGCACAGAGGCCCGAGTCTACCAAGTTGGCCCAGACTCTATACTTAACCCAGCTCAGGAAGTCTCCCTCTTTGTTGTCTTTTTTGGTTCCCCCCCTTACTCCTTTTTGAGCTTAACAGTACATTGCATTCAAGGCTGACAGAGGTCGAATATTTGAAAATCACTTTCATGGCTTGCATTTCTCATTCTTCCACGTCACACCTCCTGACTCTTAAGAAGCTTGCAGTCTGGCAGATCTGTGATCCTCACTCTGATGCTCACAGAGAAGGACTGCCTGGCCCAGGGGGCTGCAAGGGGCCAGGCTTTCCTTGGCCGGGAGATGCAGCCATTCCCTGTCATGTCAATGAGAAAGAGGCTGTTTGAGCTCTCGGGAATGCTCACCATAGCTGATTCAAGTTTGCAGACCCAATGGAGACTAAAGTCCATTTTATATTCCTATCTGAGAGTTTGCGTTTTATTTTCTCTTGCTTCCTGCACTGGTCTATGAATGTCTGTCTTGTTTTGCCGGCCACGGCTGGTGGCGCTTTGGTAGGTAAATTCTAGGTGACTTCGTTCCCCTGGCCCTCCACTGGAGATGGGAATTGGGTGTTATTTATTCTTGTTCCTGGACCTCCTTTTCTCTCCTCTCATGCACAAGGAAGGACTCCAAAAGAGCAGGAGTGAAGGGAAGGCGGAGCTTAGTTCTTGCTGCAAAAGCTGAAAATTTGAGATGCTTGTTTTTTTCCCTTCCCTGGCATGGTGGACTGGGGACACATCCGAAACTTGGTGGATGGAGCAGACCTACCCATGAAAGAGTGAATCTGGAGCTGAAATGGAAGACTGTGAATCAGAGCAGAGATCTCCTCGAAGCTCGTCATAGAGGTGTGGGTGGCCCTGTCCGGAGTGCAGGGCAGGGAGGAAAGGGGACCCGGTCAAGACCTGTGTGCAGCCAGGATGGGGGTCTCTCCAGCCTGACTCTGTCTGCGGTTCCTGCTGTTTATCCTGGCACGTTTCTCTGCCTTTTCAAAGGCTTGTTTCCTGCCTTCTGTTCTGGGAACTCCTTAACATCTTTTTCAAAAAATTATTTTCAGCTTCTGCCCACACTGGACCTCTTACCATTCCTTCAGCAGGCGAGGCACACCCGCTTCTTAGGGCCTTAACCCTGCTCTTTTCTCTGCCTGGAAGGTTCTCTCTCCCCATCCCGCACAGAGCCACATGGCCCACTCCCTCACTCCTTTTGAATTTGCTTCACGTCACTGTCTCAAAGAAATCTATGCTGTCCACACTACACCTTCTTCACAATTTGCAAACTACCTCTGCCTGGAAATTCTGATGGTTTCACCCCGTTTTTCTTATCATTTCCCCATAGCCCTTACCAGTTTCTACTGTGGCAGTGACACATATTAGGTCTCGTCACATGAAATGGACGATATCTTTTGTTTTTTGCCTACAGAGCAAAACCTATGGTTCAACTTAATAAAATATCTTTTATTGTACCCCTTTGCAAGTAAGCTACAGAAAAGCAGAGAGCTCTGCCTATTTTAACAAACTTATTGAGGTATAATTGGGACCATAAAGTACATCTAATTAAAAGGTATAATTGGACGAGCTTTGACATGTGAAACGATTGTCATCATCAAGATAATGAGCACGCTATTACCCGTGAAGGGTTTCCTGTGCTCTTCTATTATTCCCCCTTCCTGCATTTCCCCAAACCACGACCCTCTCCTGCCCCCAACACAGTCACTGAGGTGCTTTCTGTCACTACAGAGGCTTGCATTTCCTAGAATTTTATATAAATGGACTTGTTTAGTATGCACACTTTTGCCTGTCTTTTTTCACTCAGCAGAATTATTATTATTATTTTTTTATTTATTTATTTTTTACTCAGCAGAATTATTTTGAGAATAGTTCATGTTGTTTTCTGTACCAGGAGCTCACTGATTTTCACTGTTGACCAGTGGGTCATTGTACGAATGTACCAGTTTGTCTACTCACCCCTTTGTTGATGGGGATTTGCCTTGCTTCTAGTTTTTGCCTATAGCAGATAAAGCTGCTAGGAACATTCATGGAAAATCTTCGTATAGATATATGCTTTCATTTGTCTTAGGGAAAATACCTAGAAGTTGGGTAGCTGGAGCATATGGTAGGCAGATGTTACCTTTTTAAGCAATTGCCAAACTGATTTTCCCTCATGGTTGAGCCATTTTTCATTCTCACCAGCAGTGAGTGTGTGTGTCAGTCTCTCTACGTCTTTGCCAACACTTGATCGGGCCAGTCTATTTCGTAAGTAGTGTTGAAGCAGGAGAGGAGATTCCTGTCTCACCGAGAGGAAGAATGAACCTCGAGGACAAAGGGGCGTGAGTAAAGTGAGAGAGTTTTATGAACCAAGGATACAGGATACACAACCGCCTGGGGCTTTTGGCCTAGAGGTCACTGGAAGCACTCGCCCTGAAGAGAGAGTGTCACCCACCCTGCCAAAGGTGTCTGCCTTTTAAAAAAAATTTTTTTTCTGCCTGTGTGCTCACAGGCTTTTTCTTTATCTGAGAGGAAGGAGGAGAGAGGATGAAGGTGGTGGAGCTGAGGGGAGAAATGAACAGAAAGGTTCCTCCTCTTTCTCTTGCCACGGACCCCAGGGAACTCCAGCTTCAGAGGAGGCCTCTGAGGGAGGCTTAGGGGCCTCTAGGAGGCCCGGCAGTTGTTGTCTGGGGTCAGGATCCCCACAGGGGCACGTCCCAGGCTCGGAATGGCTTTTGTGTACACAGAATATCTCTCTGCAAAAGGCACTGGTGGGGGAATGATGGGGCAGCTGGGAGGTTACCCCATCACAGGCAGGAGCCACTGTGTCCTGAGTCTGGGTCCCAGTCCCAAGACCATCCCAGACTCCCTTAGAGGCTGGGACTCCAATCTCTTATTCCTTTCCAATCCCTTCCCTCAGCCCAGTGGTGAGCAGGCAGTCAGCGGAGGGCCGGGTCAGGCCAGGTGGCAGACACCCTCTCTTCAGGGCGAGTGCTTCCAGTGACCTCTAGGCCAAAAGCCCCAGGCGGGTGTGTATCCTTGTGTATCCTCTCAGGAGCGAGAGGGATCCCGAACGGGTTGCCAACATGGGCCTGCACGGACCATCTTTTATTTAGAACTGACCACAGAGGGGCACCTGGGTGGCTCAGCCAGTTAAGCGTCTGCCTTCGGCTCAGGTCAAGATCTCAAGGTCTTGGAACTGAGCCCAGCATCAGGTTCCCTCCTTGGCGGGGAGGCTGCCTCTCCCTCATTCTCTCTCTTGAATACATAAATAAAGTCTTTAATTAAAAAAAAAGAACTGACTGGGAGCTTGCGACCTTACCATTCTTATGATGTCTTGGTTTGAAGAAGGACTGGTGATAACATCTTTAATGCCTTACTACTTCTTTGGGGTCTGGTTATTCTTTGGTGATCTCAATGTGACTGCCGTTAACAGACCTGATTTCTGACCCCCAGGGCAGGGTGGTCTGTTTCATTACCCCTCAGCATTTCTGGGATTTCTGTGAGCATGATCAGGTAGCCTCCTACCTATGTCTCCCTACCTAGCCCTGCCTGTCCCTTACTCAACGAGACCCTTCAGGTGTAGATCCATGAGTCATACACTCGGAGGCAAGATACATGATTGCCAACATGTATCTTGGGAGGGCGTCGTGATAAAAGAAGTTTCCAAGGAATTTTTATATGTAAAATTAGATTTACAGGATCCTGGGGGTCAGACTAAGATTGCCTTTTGCCTTTGACAGTGTCCGCAGCCGGGCAATTGAGTTCCTCCGGGAATGCCACTCTGCCTCTTTCAAGGACTTGTCAACGGACTGTAAGTTGTAAAGAAATTTAATAATTTTTCTTCTGTCTTTGCTTCCCACATCAGTGACATTTCCAGTTTGTTTGTAGCAGTATCTCATTGTGGTTTTAATTTGTATTTCCCTAATGACTAGCGATGCTAAGCCTTTGTTAATGTACTCATTGTTAATGAACTCCTTTGCCAACCATGTATCTTCTTTAGTAAGTATCTGTTCAAATCTTATCCCCATTTGGTTTACTAGGCTTGTTTTCATATTAAAGTTATTACAGTTTTTATATGTTCTACATTCAAATGTTGTGTCTGTTTATTTTTATTGTATTTATACATTTTATATATAATTGTTTTTATATTGATATTTATATATTTTACATATAATTTCTATTTATAATATATTTATGTGTGTTAAATATTTACAATTATAATTATAGACCTAATTTTTAGTCATAACATGTATGTTAACTATTTATAATACATATATAATTATAAATATAATTTATATTATATTTTTATATATTATATTCTATATTATATGTTCCATGTTCAGGTAGGAGATTTGCAAATACTTTCTCCTGGACTGTGGCTTGTTTTTTCATTTTATTAATAGTGTCTTCCAGAGTAGAAAGAATAGAAGTTCCTCATTTTGATGAAGTTCAATTTTTTCTTTCATGGCTCATGGCTTTGGTCATCTCTGAGAAATCTTTCCCTAACCAAGTTCATAAAGATTTTCTTTCTTTTTTTTCAAGATTTTTTTTTTTTTTTAATTTATTTGACAGAGAGAGACACAGTGAGAGAGGGAACACAATAGGGAGAGAGGGAGAGGGAGAAGCAGGCTTCCTGCCCGTCAGGGAGCCTGATGCGGGACTCGATCCCAGGATCCTGGGATCATGACCTTAGCCGAAGGCAGATGCTTCATGACTGAGCCATCCAGGAACCATAAAGATTTTCACTTAATGTTTCTTCTAGAAGTTTTACAGAGTTGGATTCTGCATTTAGGTCTGCAATTCATTTTGGATTTAGTTATGTGTGTATCATATGGCTTGAAGTTCTACACAGGAAACAAGAGCCCTGGGGATGGTAACTATGTGAATAAAAATACTTTTTTTATTATCTTAATTTCTTGTTGAAAGCAAAAATATTAACAATGCAGTATGGTGTTTAAGACAATAATAGAAGTAAAATTTATGACAATAGAATAGAGCCTGGGATGCTTAGCGAAATAAGTCAAGCAGAGAAAGACAACTATCATATGATCTCCCTGATATGAGGAAGTGGAGATGCAACATGGGGGGTTAAGGGGGTAGGAGAAGAATCAATGAAACAAGATAGGATTGGGAGGGAGACAAACCATAAGTGACTCTTAATCTCACAAAACAAACTGAGGGTTGCTGGGGGGAGGGGGGTTGGGAGAAGGGGGTGGGGTTATGGACATTGGGGAGGGTATGTGCTATGGTGAGTGCTGTGAAGTGTGTAAACCTGGCGATTCACAGACCTGTACCCCTGGGGATAAAAATATATTATATGTTTATAAAAAAAAAAAAAAAAAAAGAATAGAGCGGGGGAGTGAGGAGAGAAATGAAAGCACATTGTTTCAAAATTCTTGTCCCATCCAGGAAATCTACTAGAAGACAGACTGATAAATAACTTAAAGAGGGTCCTGCGGAGCCAAAGGAAGCTGCTCAGTAACAATATACAGAGAGATACAGCTAATGCCCCAGCGAGAGCTCCAAAGGCAGACAGGAGAAGAGGAAAAAGAGAACAAAGAACAGATGGAACAAATGGAAAACAGATAGTAGCTTTCAACTGTATCAGTCATCACATTAAACATAAGCCACAGTTTATAACCTGATGTTGAATATCCATCGTTAACAAGAGGGATGTGGGTAGGTGCATAGATACAGTCTGTTGGAGACAGGAGAAGTTTTCTTTTGATTCCTTTAATTTTATCAGTGAAGTTGGATGTTAGATCATTAGCCAAGAAACTCCGTCTTAATTTAGCTCTCTACCTTCAAGCCAAGCATCATCCTGAATCATTTTTTTTTCTTCTTAATTTGGCTCTCAGCAGGTGAGGCATAAAAACGAAATTCCAGATAAACGTGAAATTGATTTTAATTAAACAGAAAAACAGGAAGAAAAACAGGAAGCTAAATATTTTCCCCCCAACTGCCTTAAATCTAAGAGGTTAAAAATATTAATAATTAACACACAGCTAGGAATCTGCACACGGCGCAGCTGCCTCATTCATTTAGAATGCTAGCTGGGAATTAATATTAATGGGGTAGTTTTCATTTAGACTTTTACAGCAGCAAAGACAATGACAGCACCACGGCAGTGCCCCCCGGCGGCTCGGAGACTTGTGGGTGTGTTGTGTTTCCAAAGGAGCCCATCTGCAGGGACTTCTGGAGCTCTGGCCATGCACACAGCACCATGCTAGATCCTTTAATATTCCTCTGGCTCCAGATCCAGGGGTGTTAAATTAATTGCTACAGCTTCCTTCAAGAGTATCTGTCACAAAGTCAAAAGTGATACAAAAACACTGGAGAGCTCTGTTTCGGTTGTTTTTCACGCCATCATGCCAAACAGGCAGTGCTGGAAAATGGCTGTACACCTCCCCCTAGGAGTCGGAACGCAGCACTCTTACAGAATAAAAAATAGCAATGGGATCAGAACTCTGTGGAAAGGTGTATACAATTAGTGGGACGGTCATTTACGTGACTCTTGTCAGCTATGATGGGCCAAATTTGCTTTTCACTTACACCCGAGAGGGTTTCAGTCCATTTGGAGCAAAGGTAATTGAGCACATCATTTAGCCACAGGAATATTTGCACTTTGCAAATGGAAAGGAGGTCTTTCAATGTGGGCGATGAAGTCTGCTTCTTAAGACGAACTTGCCCTTAATTATGATCCCATAATTTAGGAAAGAAACAAAAGTGTAGATATCTCCTGGATTGTCTCTGTTCCTTTTCGCAACGCTCTGTCGACCACCTCTTGGTCTATGAAGAGGGGACCCAATTCCGTTACCCTCAAATCTGTGCTGCTCTGTCCCACTGTGCACCAAAATTAAGATCATAAATATCTTAGGCTTTAGGCGGGGGAGTATCTGTGTGTCTTCTCCTCTGTGTGTTTGTGTGTGTGCATGAATTCCTTTTTAGGGAATATGGGCATGACAAATTTAATAAACGGGTGTTTTTCTCTGTGACAGGAAGCCCACTGATGCTTAGGGAAGGGTCCAGCAATCAGGGAGAGCCAAGCTGTAAGAAATGTGTTGCAGCCTCTCAGTTTTTATCTTGTTAAAGTGACTGCTTCTGGGGAACCTGGGTGGCTCAGTTGGTTAAGTGTCTGCCTTTGGCTCAGGTCATGATCCCAGGGTCCTAGGATCGAGCCTCGCATCATTGGGCTCCTTACTCAGTGGAGAGTCTGCTTCTCCCTCTCCCACTGCCCCTGCCCCCAACTTGTACTCTCTCTGTCAAATAAATAAATAAAATCTTTAAAAATAATAATAAAAAAAATCAAGCAAAGTGACTGCTTCCTACTTTCTGCTCATATCAGTCTCCAGAGGGTCCCAGGATGAATGAGAAGCTGGCCGTGGTGCTGTTTGGGTCAATTCCTTCCCACAAGAAAGATGTAAAGAGGAGAAGCACTGAGTCTCTGGCCTGGCGAGTTTCTTAGCTGGAGGAGGAATGAGTGACTCTCTGATCCTTTCTCTGAGAAGAGCAGCTGCGGAGTGAGGAGGAAGCTCCTAGCCTGGCCCTGCCAGGAAGTGGCCCATGGCCGAGCAGCCATCTTTTCCATACATGGAGAAAGCAGCCAACCGATGTTCCCTGGGGCTCTGTGGAAGTTGCCCGATGTCTAGACAGCTTTCGTGGTCCCTTCGGGGTGTGCAGACTTCAGTGGTGTGACAGTGCTAGCTAGCGTGTCTCCTGGACTTACCATGTGCCAGGCTATGCTCTGGGCCTTACGGGTTTTCACTCATTTGGTCTTCGCACACAACAGCTCTAAGAGGTGGGCATTAGGAGTCCCTTTCACAGATGTGGAACTGAGGCCCTGAGAGGTTACATAGCTCGCATGAGGTCACACAGCTGCAAGAGGGCAAAGTCAGGATTCGAACACAGGATCACAGGACACACAAAACTGGTGGCATTCACAAAGGGCACACGGCCAACCATGATGCTGACACTAATACGACCTGCATTTTTCACAAGTGGGACTCCACTTAGGATTTTACGGATGTTGTCACCGCAGTTTAAACAGTACTAGTGCTTTAATGAGTAATATTACCTCAACCAAATGGCCATTATCAATAAGGCTAACAAAAGTGTATTAAAATAAACAGAACATGGCCTTCTTTGATTATTAAATAATACGCTGTGTTTGTAATTTTAAGAATATATTAATGTGAGGAATGATAGCATGGCAAATCTCTTTTACCACATGGGGCTGCGCAGAAAACCCCAGGAGGGTGCTGTGGTAGAGAGTGACTACTGTAGACTGGGCCTCAGAGAAGACTTCCCAGGGGAGGTGATCTTTTGGGCTGTCGTCTAACTATCAAACAACGCTGAGTCATGCTGAGGTCAGGAGGAAGGGTCATGGCAAAAGGATGGACTGGTGCACACAAATTCTTTAACAAATAAATAAACAAGATACTTACAGAGGATGACATAAATCTTTCACAAGTAATATACGTAAATAAAGTTCGTAGAGTATCACCCACAGCCGGTCGGTTAGTAGAACACCATCATGAAACACTCTGCATGTGTCTCCCCCCACCCTCTTAAAAACTATTTCCACACTTAGCTTCCCTTCTCAGATCTCTGCTTTGTTGGCAGGTAAAACTAACTTCCCAGGACAGGTTGCCATCCTCCTGTTTTTCCCATAAGAGGATCTTTAGCGCAGGAAATGCATTTTTCTAAATAAGGACTCCAGCCATCAGTAGCACTCATTAAATCTTTATGACACCTATGAAATTTTTATCTGTCTATTTTATTGTGAAAAATCTTGATTTCTCTGGCTTTCCTAGCTACATTGTTTTCAGCAAATCAAGTGGGTGGGGTGACCCCGGGAAAGCTGGGGATTCCAGGAGAATGTAGACTACACTCTATGGAGAGTGTAGAGTGCGGTTTGGAGGCCTGGTTTGGTGCATGTAGGGAAGGGGAAAGGCCTGGCTTTTGATGGGCAGCCTCCTGGAACAAGCAGAGAAAGGGATTGGGGAGGTAAGCAGGCCCCAGAGCATGAAGGAGCTAGCAGGTCACGGCAGGGGACTGGATTTTGTTCCAGGTGAAGATGGATGTGTTAAGAAGGTAAATGTACAAAAAGGCCCTGCATACTCTTATTTGTGGAGAGGGAAATGAAACAGTATATTTAACCGGAGGAAAAAAATATAGCACAAAATTTTTATCTAGACAAAAAATTTTTTTCTATGTCGTTTATTCTATCCTACTGTATTTTTCTTTATGCAACTGGACTCCAATTAATTACTTTATATGCATTTTTTTTAAAAACTTTATTTATTTGAGATAGAGTGAGAATGAGAGAGAGAGAGAGAGAGAGAGAGCGCATAAGCTAGGGGAGCAGCAGACAGAGGGAGATGCAGGCTTTCTACTGAGCAGGGAGCCCGACATGGGGCTCATCCCAGGACTCCGAGATCATGACCTGAGCTGAAAGCAGATGCCTACCAGAATGAGCCACTCAGGTGCCCCTAGATCCATTTTTTTTTTTTTTAAAGATTTTATTTGTTTATTTGACAGACAGAGATCACAAGCAGGCAGAGAGGCAGGCAGAGAGAGAGAGAGGAGGAAGCAGGCTCCCCGCCAGCAGAGAGCCCGATGCGGGACTCGATCCCAGGACCCTGGGACCATGACCTGAGCCGAAGGCAGCGGCTTAACCCACTGAGCCAAGGGAAATGGTGCGAAGGCTCAGCAGAGGTTTGCTGTGCCGGTTGTCCAAGTTCCAGAGCATGCTGGAAAAAAAAGGAATAGTAAGTAAGCTCAGGCAGAACCTGGAGGCCATTCCCACGTACATGCAGAGCTGTGACTGGAAGCATGACTTGGATGGAAAGGGGGCAGGCAAATCCCAAACCAAAGTTCCTGAGCAGGTGCTGCTAATACCTCACAGGTACAACTCCCTAGGTCTGAGCGGGGGGAAAGAGGGGTGTCTGTGTAGATGACAACTGTGCAGAAGCAGTGAGGCCATGGAATCTTGGCCACAGAACCTTGGCCACTGTGACATACCATAAGACACACGTGCAATGTAAAATTCTCTAATATCCACAGGAAAGTTACAAAGGAGACAAGGATGAAATTAAATTTAGAAATCCATTTCATTTAACCTACCCTATCCCAAAGAGGTTCATCTCAACATATTAATGATATAATGGGATCTTTTACATTCACTCTTTCCCTACAAAGCCAGCATATTTATCACACATTTCAATTTGCCCCAGGCATATCTCACGTGCTCAAGAGCCACTGTGCTGCCTGAGGACTTTCAGGAACTGGGTTACCCAGCCTGTTGGGGTAGGAGGCCATAGAGGAGACTTTCCTGCCACACTGTGGTTACAATAGAGGTAGCTTGTCAGAAAAAAAGAAAAGGTCCCTTCGAGGTGGTGTTCATCAGAAAAATCCCCAGGTTGTGCCTATTACGGAACTCTAAGCCACTTCTACAGTTAATAACCCCAGGTGCCTTCTGCAGATCTGACCTCGCTCTAGAAGCCGTGATCTTGGGCTGGTAGAGCTGAAGGCAAGTATGAAAGGACCGCACCCCTGAGTCTCCCTTGCCTTCCAGTCAAAATTCCTTCCACTAATTCAATTACATTGAAAAACTTAAGCTTCAGCAAGAAAAAGGTGTCGCCTATTTATAATAACTCTGCCTATTCTAATAAGCACTCTCAGTTCATTTTTGTAGTATTTAACCTTTGCAAATTCCCTTTGAATTGAGTTCATCTGCATGGAGAGAGAGCGCTGCGTCATTATGCGCTGGGGAAAGGTCATCATGTAATACCTACCAAAAGCACATTATCCTGTCTCCTTAGGTTTCTTTTCTTCATTTTCCTGCTTGAGTCTTAGAAGAATTTGCAAGCTTTTAGGTTAAGAACTCAAGGACTTTACTCCCTGAAAGGGTCAAATAATAAGATGACAAACCTTGGGTGTAGACCAGATATTTAGAGAAAAGTGAGTTCGTGGTCTATCTGCCCACCCCAAAGGCTCACAGACCAGCGAGCATCTCTTCACCCCACATCTCCACACCTCTACACACTGTCTCTCCTTTGATAGCTTTAGGGCAGACAGCCAAGCCCTTGAGTTATTAAAATAAACCTGATTTTTAAATTCATTTACAGGCAAATCTTTCAAATTTCCTTGTGGGAAATCACCAGAATTCCATTTGCAGCTTGCATCTCTCTTGTGAGCAAGGAAATCAAAATCCCACCATAGCAGTTCTTTGGTGAGACAGGTTCAGGCCAAACCCAGCTATTCCTAGGAAATGCTCCTCTGAAGTCAACATTTCTCACCGACTGAAGTGAAACAGACGTGCAAATACGCCCTTCAGAGCAATAATACCACATTCATCTGAAAGGAATAGAAACTTTTGAGGCACCCAACTCTTGATTTCGGCTTAGGTCATAATCTCGGGGGCTTGAGATTGAGCCCTGTGTCACTCAAGGGGAAGGCAGTTTGAGGATTCTCTCTGCCCGCCACCCCCCACCCCTGCTCCTACCTTCCCCCTCATGACCTCTCTCTCCATTTCTCAAATAAATAAATAATTGGAAAAAAAAAAGGAATATAAACTTTTTATTTATTGAGGAAAGTGTCAGGGCCAGAGACTCATCCATCCATACTGGAAAGATATTACTTATATTATTGGGGCTATAGACAAAGTGTGCTAAATTCTTCTCATCTTGAGGCCTCCTGGGTGGCTCAGTTGGTTAAGTGATGACTGCCTTCAGCTCAGGTCATGATCCTCGAGTCCCAGGATCGAGTCCCGCATTAGACTCTCAGCTCAGCCCAGGAGTCTGCTTCTCCCTCTGACCCGTGCCCCTCTTGTGCTCACGCTCTCTCTCTCAAATAAATACATAAAATCTTAAAAAAAAAAATTCTTCTCATCTTCTGTGGACATGCACCTGTATTGTGTGATGGTGCCTGCCTCTTTGAGACCTTTACCAGGTGGTAGTCATTAATTTTGGTGGTTGCTAGCCTTTTACTATTTTTTCATGCTCTTTTTTCCACCAAGCTTGGCCCGTTTTATGCCCTCCCTTTAATGCTCTAGACTCTAGAACTTACCATGGTTTTTTGGCTGGTGGCGATTTATTATTTTTAAGATTTATATTCTTACTGAGTTAACGTCTATAGTTGATCAAATTTCCACATCCTAAGAATTCTCTTCTATGAATTTCTTAAATTAGCATTATTGTGGAATAATTTGCATACAATAAAACTAACCAATTTTAAGTAAACAATTCCACATGCATTGACAAATGGTCACAGTTATATAATCCTCACTGTAATCAAGATCTAGAACATTCTTTTTACCACTAAAATTTCCCCCATAACACCCAGAACTTTTAGTGGTATTTTCTAATATCGGGCAGGAAATAGTCTTGCCAAGCCTGTGAAGTGTGGGTGGGGGGAATGTGGGGTCATTCTATTTTTAATAGTTAAAAATCAGATCAAAGGCTTATTCAGATATTCTTAGCAGTAAGTACTGTAGGGAATGAAGAGGGTACTTATCACAATTTTCTAATCTTATTATTAAAAAAAAAAAAAGAGCTATCTGGTTTAGAGCAGAAAGAATTGCTTGATCGGATGATTGACACAGTCAGAAATTTTAGGCAGAATTCTGTCTCCAAACAGCTATGTAAGCTTGAACTTCATGGAGAGAAAAATTAAAAGACCAAGACAAGAAATTTTCCTGAGATCAGTTCCCAAATCCTTACTTCCAGCATCTGTGAGTATCCAAGCCTGTGTGAAACTGGGACTAAGAAGATGCAAATCGTTTAATGATCCATGATATAAATTAAATAATAAAAGATGCACTTTCTTGAGAAGAAAGCATATATTACTGCTCTTGATTTCTTTCTTTCTTGGGGAGGGCTTGATATCTGGATATATATTTCAGGAAATCAAAATCAATGCCAGGAGAACATGTATAAGATTTTTAGTATAAGCACTATTCTTTCATATACTTGGAATACTAGCTAATGCTTATATAAGGCTTACTTACTATATGCTTGACACAGGACTCCCCAAACCCTTGTGAGTTCCTAAGTGATAAGAACACTGGGAGCGTGTTTGGTTCTAATGAGGTGACTCTGGGTGGTCTCCGGGATGGGGACTGGCTGGTCACCAGAAAAACCAAGCCATGATTAGAAGCTTGGAATTTTTAGCTCCCACCCACCTTCCCTAGAGAGGATAAAGGGGTGAAAGTAGAGCCCCTTCTTCCTCCCCTACTTCCCTTCCTTCCTTTTTGCGTAGTCTCCCTCTAGCGCTTTTTATTCCTGAGCATTACAAGGCATCCCTGAGCAGAGCTGCTCTGATGGCTCCTTGGCTCTGCTGGAGGCCATTAGGGGTTGGGTGTTCAGCACACGTTTGCAGTGGGTAGTGACACTGTTCAGAAAGTGACAATGATGGAGATGACAAGGATCAGGGGGAGAGAGCAGTAGCCACAACGGTTTTGCAATGAAAGAATCAGAGGGGACCAAGAGAATGAAAGAGAGACTGGGGGTTCAAATGCTTAGACTTCTCTCCAGCAGCACCACAGGAACCTGAACTAACAACACATTCATTTTTACCCTGACCTTGTGGTCCCGGAGTCCTATGAGAAGACCACAGAGGCAAAGCAACAAGGAGAAGGGAATTGTTCAGCAGAGGCAAGAGGGAAGATTTGCAGAATCTCCCACTTTCATTGTTTTTCAGTGCATCCCTAAAGGGCTCTTTGCAGCCCCATGGAGCCATGGTCAAGGCTGAGGGTCAAGGTGGAAGCACTCCTCTGTTTAAGCTTTCTGCTGGAAAATACCCATTAGAGCAGGGGAGGGTAGGTGGCGGCAGTGAGTGTTTCTTGCTAAGAGAGCCCATCAGACAATCCCAGGGCCTTTGGGCCAATGACCCATGCCTGGTGGGGTCTCACTTCCAGCCAGGCAGCCATGGCTGTGCTCCTGGGGGCTGCTGCTGTTGCTGCTGCTGCTGTTCTGTTTAGATGCTGAGTTTCCTTTGCGGACAGATTTGGTCCAGCCTGTCGTCCTCAAAGAAACCCCCTACTGATGGCTGGCTTCAGCCGATGCTCGGCTATTTTAGCAGCCAGTGTATGCCTGTTCGGTCACAGGTAAGAAAAAAATCAATGAGCAAGACAGGTGGTGACAGGAGGGAGGATGGCATAAGCCTGAGGTCGCTGTGAAATACGGAGTTCTGAAGGTAATGGAGGGGGTAGAAGATGGTTTCTTAATGCTCCTGCTTTTGCTAGGCGTTTTATGTCATACTGAACTTTTTAAATATTTTTATATCTTTTGTTTGATTATAAAATATCTAAAATATATGGACATATAAAATAATGATGTGTGTGCCTCTTGGATGTAACAGCTGGGACCTTTCTGTCATCCCGATTCACAGCTCTTCTGTGGTCCTTCCTGGATCTGCACCTTAAGTCTCTTGAGGGGGGTGCTTGGGGGCATCTGATCAAACTGAATGAACCAAATTGGTTCATTTAAGAATAAGATGATCACACCCATGTTCTGAGCAGCATTATTCATAATAACCAAGGTGGAAATAAACCACTGGATAAAGAAATAAAATGTGGTGCATATATACAATTGGGTATCATCCAGCCTTAGAAAGGAAGGAAATTCTGGCACATGCTACAACATGGATGAAGCCTGAGGCCATTATGCTGAATGCAATATGCCAGACACCAAAGGACAAAGATTCACAGAAACAGGGGCGCCAGCGTGGCTCTGTCGGCTAAGCATCTGCTTTTGGCTCAGGTCATGGTCTCAGCATCCTGGGATCGAGCCCCGCATTAGGCTCTGTGCTCAGCGGGGAGCCTGCTTCTCTCTCTCTCCTTTCCCCTGCTTGTGCTCTCTCTCTGTGTCAAATAAAATAAAATAAAATAAAAAGATTCGTAGAAACAGAAAGTAAATGGTGGTTACCATGGGCTAGGGCTAGGGGAAAACAGTAATTATTGTTCAGTGGGTACAGAGATGAAGAGTTCTAGAGATAGAGGGAAGTGCCTATTGTTCAACAACGTGAATGTACTTAGTGCTACTAAATTGTATGCTTAAAAATGGCTCAGATAGGGGCGCCTGGGTGGCTCAGTGGGTTAAGCCGCTGCCTTCGGCTCAGGTCATGATCTCAGGGTCCTGGGATCGAGTCCCGCATCGGGCTCTCTGCTCAGCAGGGAGCCTGCTTCCTTCTCTCTCTCTCTGCCTGCCTCTCAGTGTACTTGTAATTTCTCTCTGTCAAATAAATAAATAAAATCTTTTAAAAAAATGGCTCAGATAGTGAATATTATGGTATGTGTATTTTGTCACAATTTAAAAAACAATCAGATGAGCAAGCAAGCTGAAACCCAGAGAGGTTTATTATAAAAACCAATTATGATGGGTCTCTCCATTTATTTTTAGTTTGTGTTTTTGTCAATATTCATTCTTATATTTATGTTATTTATTTTAAAAACTTTCTGTCACTAAAGGTAATTTCATCCATAATCCCACAGCCATCTATAAAGCCCACAGGTTTGGGATATTTCTGTGAGTTTTTTATTGTGCATTTTTATCTTTTGTTTGACATTTTACTCAGTTGAAACAGGATACTTTGCACTCTTTCCAAAACTAGTTCTCTGTATTTTATTTACTTATTTATTAAAAGATTTTATTTATTTATTTGACAGACAGAGATCACAAGTAGGCAGAGAGGCAGGCAGAGAGAGAGAGAGGAGGAGGAAGCAGGTTCCCCGCAGAGCAGAGAGCCCGATGTGGGGCTCGATCCCAGGACCCTGGGACCATGACCTGAGCCAAAGGCAGAGGCTTTAACCCACTGAGCCACCCAGGCGCCCCTAGTTCTCTGTATTTTAATTTGCTACTTTTATTTATGCTTTATAATCTTAGCAGTTGTTTTTAATGGCCTGAGAATATTTCATTCAGCCAGTATGCCACCTTTGGTGGAGTCATTTATTTCTGGAGGATTATTTTTAGTATTACTTGTTTGTGTGTGTGTGTGGCTTTTTTTGTTTTGTTTTGTTTTTTATAAGTTGAAATCACGACTATCACCACTTTATATGTGTTTTAATTAAATATTTAAAAACTCAATGAGTTGAAAAACCTAAAAATTATTTATTTTTTAATCTCCTATGAATCTAGTTGGCTATGCTCCTCAATTTAGGACATAACCTCAGTTTGTATGTGGGTTTTAAAAATTTGACTTCTCCCTTCATTTATGAAACCCAGTCGCATTTCTGCTTCTTCGCCGTCTTCTTTTTCTTCTCCTCCTCTTCCTCCCTTTTCTTCTTCCTCTTCTTCTCGCCGTGTGCCCACTTCCAACTCACCTTCCATCATTTTCTTTTTTTTTTTTTTAAAGATTTTATTTATTTATTTGAGAGAGAGAGAGTATGAGAGGGGAGAGAGTCAGAGAGAGAAGCAGACTCCCCACTGAGCTGGGTGCAGGACTCCATCCTGGGACTCCAGGATCATGAGCTGAGCTGAAGGCAGTTGCTTAAACAACTGAGCCACCCAGGCACCTGACCTTCCAATATTTTATTTACATGTATATATATATATATATACTTCCAATGCATAGTGTTTTGTGTTTTGAAAAGCCTACTTCAATAGCATTGTGCTTTAAATCTCGCTTTGTTCCTTTCTCATTCACTGTAGTATTTTTTTTTAAAAGATTTTATTTATTTATTTGACAGACAGAGATCACAAGCAGGCAGAGAGGCAGGCAGAGAGAGGGGTGTGGGAAGCAGGCTCCCCGCTGAGCAGAGAGCCCGATGCGGAGCTCGATCCCACGACCCTGAGATCATGACCTGAGCCGAAGGCAGTGGCTTAACCCACTGAGCCACCCAGGCGCCCCCAGTGTAGTATTTTTGATACCTATCCATGAAGCTAGTGATTCCTTCTGACTGTTGCATAGTGTTTTATTTTATGGACAGTTCACATTTGGACAGACACCTAGTTGTCTAGCCCCTTGCTACTGGAAGCAATTCTTTGCCTGCTCTTGAGTTTACATCTCCCTTTGCATTTGTGAGGTAGTATTTGTGGGGAGGACTTGCATGCTGACTTGGAACTGCCATGCCCTGGGGCATCCTGAGTACTCAGTTCCGAGAACACTGCCAAGTCGCTCTCTAACGACTGAGCATGCTGAAGTCCCACTAGCTGAGTCCGAGCACTCTTACTTGGCAACATCCTCACCAGAGTTTCGTGGGTGGTAGGTTTCTAATTATTGAATTATTAACAACCTCAAGACAGTGCATTAGTGTTTTAACTTGCTTTTCCTTGATAATTAGAAAAGTGGAAGATCACTCTGGCTAGTTTTTATGTGAATTAAACTATGAATATCCTTTATCTTTTTTAAAAATTGTATTTCCTATCTTTCTTGCTGACTTACAGGATTTTTTTTTTTTAACGTATTCTAGAAGTGCTGAATCTGGTTATTTCCTTTCTAGTCCTATTAGGAATGGGCTAATTAGACCATGATTAGTCTCTGCTGAGATATGTCAACATATGGGTTAGATATAATCCCTAAACAACAATTCTTTTGACAAGTCCGGTTGGATTCTGAAAAACTTTCAAAGCTTGATCTGTTTCTGTAAACACAATTCAAAGGTCTGACACTTTGCAGGATGGAATCCCCCCCACCCCCTCAGGAGCATCAGCAAAAATCTAGGGCCAAGATCTCAGAGGCTTACGTTGTGTCCAAGCCTTTTCTGACTACCCCACTCAGGAATATGGAACATTCTGGTTGAATAGGTCTTGAAAGAGGCTTCCCTTTGGCATGCCATCAGATGGTTCTTTTTTACAGAGGATATAACTCTGCAGAGACACATAAATAAATAAGCACATTTATGTCATTACGATGTATATATTTTAGGGGCATCTGGATAGCTCAGTCTGTTAAGCATGGGACTCCTGATTTTGGCTCAGGTCATGATCTCAGGATCATGAGATCCATCTCTGTGTGGAGCTCCACACTGAGTGTGGAGTCTGCTTAGGATTGTCTCTCCCTCTCTCTCTGGCCCTCCTCCCCAACCTCTCTCTTTCCCTCTCGAAAACAAAAAACATGTATATATTCTATTCCAATATTAAGACAATACCCATCTCTCCTTTCCTGTTAAATAATTTTATCCAATTCATTTTATCCAATGCATTTTAGCAACTATGGGGATGATAATCTTTCTATTTCTACCTTGACTTATTAAAATGCCAAAATACATTATTTCCTGTAATGAAACTTCCTGGCATTCCTGCTCTGAATCCCACCTGCTTATCGGGTAATGTTATTTTAATGTGACACTGAGACCTATTTTCAAATATGAAGAATTTACTAATTTTGCTTTGAGAATCATAATTGAAAATTTCTCTAAATTTCTTTTTTGTGTACTCTGTCAAATGTTAGTGTTATGCTCTATGAAAAGAATGTAGAAGATTCTTACTTCTTATCCCTGCCATGCCCTGGAGGAGTTGAAATAGCATTGGCATTAGTGCCGCTTAATATTTTCATAGAATTAACTGTGAAATTATCTGGTGACTCCACAGTCAGGTTCATTTTTTTTTTTTTTTAAGTTTCAGGATTTTCCCCCCACTTGTATTAATTTGTTTTTATTTTCTGAAGATGCAAAATATTAACATAGGTCAAAAGTCAAAACTATTTTAAAAGGTATATTCCGAGGAGCCTTCTGTCCACCTGTATTTTTTCCACCTCTTCCCACCCACACTCAGAAGGTAGCACATTGTATTAGCTTCTGATTTATCTGTATACAAAACCAAACACAAACATAGTAAATTCTTATTTCCACCTTTCCCTATGCAAATGGTGCAGCTTCTCTATTGTGCATTTTTCTTTTTCAACCTTAACAATACATCATTGAAATTAGTCCATAACAGTTTATACAAATTTTTTCCTTTTTTAAATACCAGCATCATTTCTCATTGAGTGAATGATGGCTATTATTCATTCAATCCCCAATGTATGGTTAGGGTCTTTCCAACATTTTGCTATTACAAATAACACCACAATGCATACTCTTGTGTATGTGGTTTTTTTCTGGTGATATTCAGGGGAAGTTCCCATAAATAGAATGCCTAGTATTCAAAGGCTTTGAAAAGAAGGTGAATTCTTAGTTTTTAGTGTCTAGAATTTGATACATATTAATCAGATACATGTTAATCAGATCTACACTATTATTATGTGACTTAGATTTTTTTTTTTCACTCAACCTGTCATGATCTGAAAGATGTATTCAGGTCCCCTTTTGTTCCTTTATTTCTTCATGCGTTTCCTATAGATTTTTGTCTGTGCATTTTGATCCAATGTCATGTAGCACACAGACGCACACACACTTTTCTTGATGGATTTAACACGTTGGTACCTGAATCCCACCTCGTCTGATGCTATGACCACAACCCTTGCTTTCCCTGGTCTGCCTTTCCATGTATGTGCCTTTGGTTTTCAACCTGTCTGAAATAGGCATCGTTCTGTTGGGTTCCACTTAGAACCCAATCTGAGAGCTTTGCTTTTCATAGATGAATTTATCCTGTTACAATTTTGATATGACAATGACATTTATCTTAGTCATGTTATGTCATTTGGTTTTTTTTTAAACATGATCTTTATTTTCCTTTATTTTATTGTATTTCTCAAAGTGAAATATTTTTTCCTGTGTGTGCAACTGTGTGTGTGTGTGTGTGTTCATGTGCACACAGCTTCTAGTAATTTGGAATGTTCATACTCGGTTTTCGGTTTTTCTAGGGATTACTTTATAAATTTGTGTAATATACTTAATCCTTTAAATTTTTAATTTTGACTAACTTCTCATTATGACGAAATTCGTTTTTTTCACGTTCTTCGGTCTTCTCTCTTTCTTCCTTCTTTTTCCTCCTCCTCCATTCCTTCCTCCCTCCCTTCTATTTTTTTCCTTCCTTCCATTTGTTCCTTCCTTTCCTCTACTCTATTTTGGAATTATATCATAAATGATATAAAAACTTTGTTTAAATAATGATTCAAATAAGATCCAGGTACTTTGGCGGATTACTATGTTTTAAGTCTCCTTTAATCTATCAGCTCTCAGATCCCGGCTTCAGTTCTCAAAGTCTTAGTTTCATCAAATTTAATTTTGTTTTATAATTCTCTAGAATATTTTCACGGTCATAAGGTCAAATCTACAAAGCAAGATAATTTAATAAACCCAATTTTGACTGGATCTATTATTATTCTTTGTGCCTATTTTTTAAGACTCTATAAAAGATGAAACTCTTTGTTTATTTGCACGTTAACTTTCCACTCCCTGGCCCACCCGTCTTTACTTCCCTGCTTTTGTTAGTGATCATTCTGTTTCTCATCTTCAGATTTTATGGCATTGACATTCTGTTTGATAACCAGACTCTCAAGATGGTTTTAGGCTTAGTCTTATATACAAATGGATCTGTCTCACTTACCTTCTTTTCTTTATTTTAAAGATTTTATGTATTTACTTGACAGAGAGAGTGAGAGAGCACAGGCTAGAGCAGGACACTAGGGGGAGAGACAGAGAGGGACAGAGAAGCAGACCCCGATGAGCACGAAGCCCAACAAGGGGCTAGATCGCAGGATCCTGGGATCATGACCTGAGCCAAAGGCAGACACTTAACCAACTGAGCCACCCAGGCACCCCTCTTAAAAAAGGATTTGTCTATTTCATGAATTTTAATGCTTGCCTATTGTCTGGTTAGGATGTAATTCAAATGTGTTGGATTCTCTTCCTCAAGCTCTAATGCACTGCTGGAATTTTTTCTAGTACTGCATGCAGGAAGTGGAGTTCAGCCACATAGGGACTTTCTGTCTTAATGCCTGACACATTTCCTGGAGCACATCTTAGTGTGCAGGGGTTGAAATACGCTGTTGTTGTTGTTGTTTAACATTTTATTTATTCATTTGCGAGAGAAAGAGAGAGAGCACAAGCAGGGGATGAGGCAGAGGGAGAAGGAGAAGCAGCCTCCCCGCTGAGCCAGGAGCCAGATGTAGAGCTGGATCCCAGGACCTGGAGATCATGATCAGAGCAGAGGGCAGACGCTCAACCATCTGAGCCACCCAGCCGTCCCCAAATCAGTTTCTCCTGAGATACCGTCTGTCTTTCCAATCAAGAGATTAAATCTTCCATTTTACAAAACTTTGCTGATTTCTATATTTTCTCTGTTCTGTATGGGGAGTTTCCCTCTTCGAAGTCATCAAATATGCCTGGGCTGCATCTCCTTTGTCTCTTCCCCCCAGCTTTCATTTACTGTATTTCTTTTAAGCACCTTCCATTGATTCTGCTGATTCTCCTCCAGTTTGTCTTCTCGAGTCTTTACTTTTGCAAATAACTTATTTCTATGACAAGCTTGTTTTTTTGTTCCACTTAGCTTCTGAGCGTGATCTTTGTAGTTTTCACCTCCTTATGTCATTTTTTTTTTTTCATTTTCTGGAACATTTTTTTCTGTTCTCTGATTTTCTTTTTTAATAGTGGGCTAAAAATCAAGGTGTCTGCAAGACAACCCTCCCTATGGAGGCTTGAAGCAAGAATCCATTTCTTGGCCTTTCCCTGCATCATGAGTACATGCCTTGGCTCAGATCCCCTCTCTCTGTCTTCAAAGCCAGCCACACAGCACCTGCTTCCCTCTGCTTCTATCACATGGCCTCCTTCTCCTTTGTCTGAAGGGAAATTTCTCTCTGCCTCCCTCTTATAAGGATACCTGTGATTATTGATAGGACCTGCCTGGATTATACAGAATAATCACTTTATCTTAAGATCCTTAATTAAGTTAAGCACATCTGAAAAGACCCTTTTTTCCATATAAAGAAATATTTCCAGAATCTATAAACATATATAAATATGTTTGTATATATATATATATATGTATGTGTGTGTGTTTGTGTGTGTGTGTGTGTACCTGTGTATACATACATACACACACACACATATATATATATAAAGGCTTTTCTTTTAAAAGAGATTTTTAAGTAATCTCTACACCCAATATAGGGCTTGAACTCACAATCCTGAGATCAAGAATCTCACGCTCCTCTGACTGAGCCAGCCAGGCACCTTTATTTTCAAGGTTTCATTTCCAGATTTTATAGATTAAGGACCCAGGTATCTTTGGGGTTACTATCCAGCCTATCAAACTGGATGATGGGCACTTGGGAGATTCATTATCTTATTCTCTGTACTGTAGCAGAGTTTGGAAATTTTTCTAATTAAAAAGCAAAAAATAAATTTGTCCAATGTGTAGGCCCAGTGGCTTGTGCAAGATCATTGATTTAGATGGGCTCTTGGGACCCATAACCCAGATCTTTGTTCTGATAAACCAGATTGTGTTGCCATTCACTTATCAAGCTGCAGGGCTTGGGGAGTTAGTGACCTATAAGAATGCTTTCTTCTTACAGAATTATTTCATTTATCATGACTTCTATAAACCTGGAGGCCCAGCTGTTCTAGTGATTGGAGGGGAGATAACTGCCAGTGGAGGCTCATGTTACTGACTGTTACCTAGTTACCAAGACACTGGAAGCCTCCTGCTTACTTCTGGAACACAGATTTTATGGACATAGCCAAACAGTGGGGTAAATCTCAGCGTTCCTTTTTTGTGGCTGTTCCAGTTGCTACTGTTATTTTTCCTCATTTCTTGTAACTTAACTCTAAATGTACTCCTTTTTCAGAAATAAGTTTATGAAAATTCAAATGGTAAAAAGGAAAAACTCTAGGTAAATGATGGGGATGGGGTGGCTTTCTTGACACAAAGACTCACATGAAGTTTCTTTTTGAATAAAATATACTCCTCTTATACTATAATTTCATGTTGAAATTTTAGATTTCCCTGGACGTAGTTGAGCAAAATGATATGCCTATAATTTTTTTTTGTACTCTGATGGAATTTACATAAAAATTAGTCTCCCCATGGAAGCTGGGGTGACCCTTTTATTAAAACAATTTATCAGTGGTAACTGATGTCTTACTAAGTTTCAGCCTGCAGTGGCAGAATGAGAAGCAGGAATACGAGGTCTATTTTTGCCTCAATAGCTTATTCTTGCTTCCTACATTTTGTTTTTGTCAGTTGAAAGATATATCTTTAGCTTACTTGCTTATAATTACAAACTGTTCATTGCATGAAGTCAAGCAAATAGAATAGAGTTTAAAAAGTGTCTCTGAAGGTTGTGGAAAAAAAAACCCCACATAATGTCAAAGTCTTTTATTCTCATTTAAATAAGAAGCAAGGATTGCTCCTTACAACCTTGAGAATGTGATTAGTGTCAGTGAAGTGATACATTTATTATATGAGGCATAATTCTTGGGACTACTTATTATGACAGACCAATAATTACTTAAGATTCTACCAACCTCTTTCTAGCTGTGACTCAACAAAAGTGATTTTGGATTCTAAGTTGCTTACTTTTTGGTGGTAACATAACTATTCCAGTGTACAAGAGGGAAAAAATCCTTTTTCTTTCTGCTCTCCTGGATTCTCTAGGTGGGGCCCTGTAAAATTAGACTGGCAATAGACAGACCAGTTGGGGGGGGGGGGGAGGAGAGAAGTTTCTTAGTATATGCGTGTGTACACACACACACACACACACACACACACACACACACACACACACACATGGTAGCCCGCAGAGATGAGTAACTCAAAAGGATGGTTAGAACTTGGGCTTAGGCATCATCTTAACAAAAACCAGGAAAATTGCAGAGAAGTTCACAAGACAAAGAAAAAGTACTGTAAGTTTCTAGAGTGGCCTAGTGACTCCACAGTTGTCTGGGACCCAGGCTATGTCCAGTTTTCCGACCTGACACTAATAGAACAGGGAGCTCATCTCCTGGTTCAGGATCCACATTCCAAGTCACACAACAGGACAGAGAATACCCTTACATCAGTTGTCTTTATAGAACATTTTTTGGAAGCTTGCAGAGAATATTTCCAGTATCTCCTTATTGGCCTGAACTTAACCAGGAAGCCCCTCGTCTGGCTGTAAGGGTGGCTGAGGCATGGAGTATTCATTCCAGGCAGCCATGTGGCCAGCTAAAATTCAGGAATTTAAGTACCTAAGAATGTCAGGGAGAATAGATATTAGAGGGAAATCACCAAGTCTGTTAGGGCTTCTCAGCAGTGGAATTCCTGAGCCAAGCTCTATTTTTTGTCTTTTTTTTTTTTTTTTAAAGATTTTATTTATTTATTTGACAGACGGAGAACACAAGTAGACAGAGGCAGTCAGATAGAGAGAGAGGGAAGCAGGCCCCCTGCCGAGCAGAGAGCCCGATGCGGGACTCGATCCCAGGAACCTGAGATCATGACCTGAGCCGAAGGCAGCGGCTTAACCCACTGAGCCACCCAGGCGCCCATATTTTTTGTCTTTTGAAACCCTTGTTACATGAGGACAGATTGCTTCCAGATAGGTTCTACCACTCAGTGCTTCCACAAGTGGTGCACGAGAAAGCCTGCCTCATTACATCCATGCCCACACGGAGTGTGATCATCTGAGATAAAAATCTTTACCAGCTTGATAGAAGGAAAAAATATCTCAATTATATTTGCATTACTTTGATAATAAGAAGAGCTGAACTTTTTCCTTTTTGTGAAAGTCGTAAGTTCCTTGCCCACTTTTAAATTAAAATTCAGCTAGTTGTAGAATAGCTTATACAATTTGAATTGGGTGGGTCAGGGATGAGGGATTTTTTCCTTTCAATAATTAGGATTTAAAAAAGACAATCCTAGGCTAACAAGAAATCTTCTTATGAGAGAACAGCACTGGAAAGTAAATAGTACATTTTTTAAAAAAAGATTTTATTTATTTATTTGACAGACAGAGATCACAAGTAGGCAGAGAGGCAGGCAGAGAGAGAGGAAGGGAAGCAGGCTCCCTGCTGAGCAGAGAGCCCGATGCGGGGCTCGATCCGAGGACCCTGGGATCATGACCTGAGCCGAAGGCAGAGGCTTTAACCTACTGAGCCACCCAGGTGCCCCTAAATAGTACATTTTTATTTAGGTTTTGTTTTTTTTTTTTTTTTGACTGAGGAAACTCAGACTTTAATACGACTCTGTCTGATATAGCAGGTAAACCACAAAGACTGGAAAATAGCATCAAGTACAATTAACTAAGTTTTCTTGACTCCTTGGAAAGAATTAAATCACTGACAATTTAGCCCTTATAGAAATAGGTTATTTTCTGAGTCAAGGTGATAATTTGGTGGTCATGGTTCTGTTCAGTATATAAGAAAATGTCACCATAGGGATAAAATGGTCACTTGAAGCTCCTTCATTGTGGTGACAGGGGAGAGACAATCAAAGTGAGACTTTGAAAAATGACAGTGATTATTGCCAGTCCCTGAATTTACGTCTCACTGTCATCCCAATGATCTGAATCAAATTGTCACGTGGGGCCTCGTAGCAACATGCTTATAAAAATATACATTTTTATTTTGGAATTGAGCCTTTGTCAGGCAGCTTATTGTTCTGTTTTCATAAAGAGTGTTTGTGCTTGGTTTGGAAAAATCTGAGAATCTGCAGCTTTTAGCTCAGCAACAGGCAGACCTTGGCCAGCATTGTCAACATCCAAATGGCAATAGTAAGAGGGCAGGAAGCTCACCCATGACACGTGAGAGGCATTTGGCGGTTCTTACCAGGAGTCCCTGTCAGGTGGTTGAGAAGAAAATACACCAACTTCTTCTCTGCACTGCTCCAAGTGAAAGCTGATTTTTATAGTGAGTATTCACTTATTAATGAACTCAGCGAATGAGTTACCTTAACAAGTGGACCAGTGAGAAACACAGGGTGACCTCAACTCGAGTTGGGTCTATGCTTAAGACTTTCCAGGAGAGAGTCCTAACCTAGTTGTTATCTATATTACAGCTGTATGATCAGTGATAGCTTTTGGATAGAGGAGAGGGTGAGGTAAGTCTCAGCTGCTGATTTGACAGTGAAGGAATCCATGATTTAGCTATTTCCAAAGAAGTGAAGGGAAAAGCTCTTATTTTTTGAGGAGCAAAATCTCCGATCTCAAAGTTGCCTTTCAACGATCTGACATGTTGTTAAGCCATTTATAATTAATGTCCTTAGGATTTTCCCATGTGGGTAAATACTCTTGATTGGCAATTTTGGCCTCTGCATGCATGTTCCTGTCAAAATGAGTAAGGGGTTAAAATGACTTAGTAAAGTTTTCCTTGCCAAACAAAACAAAACAGAACAGAACAAAACAAAACAAAACAAAAAAACAAACCACGAAACCCAGAGATATGTTCTGGGTAATATTTGGTAGAATATTTGAATTTTTCAAAGGTGACTAAGTATTCAGCCAGCATTCCAGGTCTTGTTTCTGTAACTTTGATGTAATCTCATCTGTCCCGATGACTCTGAAAGCTGGCACATTGAGGTATTTCTCTCCCTGCCTCTTTTAAAGTGTAAAACCATGTCCCCGTTGATTAACAGATCAGGATTTGCAAAATGTGGTCAATAAGCCTCTGTTTGCTACTGATTTCTTGGCATCCTGGCAGAATCCTGTAATTTGCAGTTTCTTCGATTTGTTATATTTTTAAAAAGAGAAAATTTCAAACTTAAAAGAATTCCATTCTATAAATGAACACAATTAAACCATCCTAAATGCACTGACTTATTATTATCATCGTTATTATTTTGTTTTCTTAGAGTACCTTGAAGAAGACCAGAAGCCTACGGTCACTCAGAACAGGGAACAACCACCAGTACTGGGAGAGATTTCAGACACTATCTGGAGCTGCTGACCTATCTGGAAAACTTTATAAAGCTTATAGCCGCTCTCACCTAAGTGGACTAATTAGTGTATGGAAGGATCTGTGCCGTAACAGTCTTGCTTTTCTTGAATTTGTATCAATGTCCTTTCCTTAAGTGAAGGTGATCTTATCTGGGAAGAAAAGAGGATTTTGAACAGTTTATTTCCTTTTTCATATTGTTTATGTTGAGTAGTTTTGTATTGTGTAAGAAGGGGAACTGGGACCACAGTGGATGTTTTTTTAAAGTCTGGTGAGAGTGGATATTGGAGAAATAAACTGTGGGCACAACAGACAGGGCTCACAAGGGACAGGAGAGGGAGGGAGCCAGTACTGGGGTCCTTAGGCAGCCAAGAGACACCACAAAACACTCCCCCCTGGAGAAGGAGTATTAACCCAACTGGAGGGAACCCTGAGGATGAAACTAGCCATGACCATGAAGCAAATAAGGGTGAAGTTTTCCATAGGATTTGGACAGTCATGACATGATGTGGTTTGGGAACATTTCAAGAACTGAACTAAAGTGTATTTGCGTTTAGATTTCCTTTCTCCCCTTGAGTAGAGAGGACTTTGTTGTTCTACATCTAGGCTGGAGATTCTCACAGTATGGTTGATTTTTTTTAAAGAGGACAGTTCCCTGAAAAGTGAATTTGGGAAAAGAAGATAATCTACAAGTGAAGGATAAGAAATTATGGCATTTGTCCTTACCTCCAAAAATAAAAGATTAGATGTAGTGGGAGACTGGCTTCCAAAGGCATCCCATGGTTTTGCTCTTATAGGTACTTAGATTAGAGAAAAGAAAGGAGGTGGTGACTGCCTGAAGATAAACAATGCACCGAGCCAAATGTTAAAGAATGGCAAGGTGGATCTCTGGAACTTTCAGAGGACTTGTTGGAAGGAATCACAGTTTTGCATGAATGTTTCACGTTAACCATGCCTCATCTGATGAACAGCTCTTCTCAACCATTCCTTTGGCACAGACACAAAGTCCTGGTGATAATAAAATTGACCAGCAGGGGGTGCTATCCCCTCAAATTTCCTTTCCTGGATGCTAGAGGTCATCTCAGGGCTTTCCGTCTTTGCAGTTAAGTGAAGACTAAGAGTAAGTTTATCAAATAATTGAGTTGTCTCAGGCATGGCACTGTCTAGATTGGGTATTATCCTAACAAGATGGGAGCACTAGCTTTCATCCCCACCTGCTCTCCTTTGTACCATGAAAGTTACCCCAGGCAACTGGCACTCAAATGTCCTCCTTTGGCCACAAGGGGACAGGAGAAGATCATGCGAACAGGTTAATAGCACTCCAGCACCTTTAATGGAAAACCATCTCAACATAGGCCAACGGAAAGTCAAGACACTTTTTCCTTTAAATCAAAAGTATTTAGATTCCTATTGTGTTTATAGACTTTAAATGCTATTTAAGGAAGAAGATCTTTCAACATTAACTCAATCACATTTTATCTTCAGACGACAGAGTTGAAATAAGGCATGTTTGTTGCTATATATTCCAATATTTTGTTAACTTACTAGCAGCTACATTTTTTTTCCAAGTCTTTTCAATTCGCTTCACGTAAACTGTTTAGTTCTTCCATTGTCAGCCAACGGTAGGGATCACATGGAGGACCTGGCCAGATCGCTCCAGGCTAGTCCAGGCAGCCCTGCAGACCTACAGGGCGGGCCCCGCCTGCTGCAATTTTGAGTCTCGCTCCATGGACTGCTCACGCTAGACACACAGTTGCCATGGCCTTGCCCAGATGCTGCCTCAGAACCCTGCTGGCTCCCAGATC
The DNA here is from genome assembly GCF_022355385.1 of Mustela nigripes. NCBI lineage: Eukaryota > Metazoa > Chordata > Mammalia > Carnivora > Mustelidae > Mustela > Mustela nigripes. Next base: position 33,015,559 of record NC_081559.1, on the reverse strand, counting down.
CTCCTGACTCACATGGTCAGCCTGTAACTCCAGGTCCAAGAGCAAAACAAGAGGGACTAGATCTTTCTGGGCTTCCAGAACCCAAGCTCCCGATGTACACCCACATGCCTCCCAATACCTACTTCCTCTGACCGCACCAGAGCTGGAATCTGATTCAGGCTTGGTTTACCCTTCAAAACACTCTAGGTTAAAAAAAAAAACAGTGGACTAAGGTTCAGAAGTGCCAGGCTCCAGTATAGGCTATCCTTGCCTGGCTGAAACAAGGCGTGCCACCCCAGGCCTCACACACGCTGAAGCCCTTTGCATGACTCAAGCTCCTGAGGACCCTAGATGAGACCTTCTTACCTTTTCTTGTTCCCATTTACTATTCTCCCCCCATGTCAGAGCTGATTTCTCCTTTTACTTCCTTCTATTCTGTCAGCCCTTCCGCTATTTTGGCTAGAATAAGATATCCAAGAGACACTTGACATAAGAAAATGGTAATTCTCAGGCCTACATAGAGGTTAGGCTCCAGGATACTTTTCAAAAATACAGAGCTTACTGCTCCTCACCTCCCACCACGGGCTTATGGGATTAGACGCCAGTATTTCTAGAAAGCTTACCAGGCCATTCAATGCACAGCCAGGTTGAGAACCACTGAAGTGAGCAAAGAGATTCGAGAGGAAGGAAAGCTGGTGACAGAGGGAAGTAAACCTCTTCTTCCCACTGATAAAAACCAGCACAGATACATTTTTTCTTTTTTTTTTCTAAAGATTTTATTTATTTATTTGACACAGAAAGAGAAATCACAAGTAGGCAGAGAGGCAGGCAGAGGGGGAGGGGGAAGCAGGCTCCCTGCTGAGCAGAGAGTCTGATGTGGGGCTCGATCCCAGGACCCCGGGATCACGACCTGAGCCACCCAGGCGCCCCCAGATACATCTTTTTCGTTGATATTTTTTCTCTTAGGTGTTTTTCTTTTCTTACTTTCCTCCTCCTCCTAGAAGGAGAGAGAGGGCAATGAACATCAGCTTGGAGGAGACTGGGCTGGGAAGGGTTAGGGAGGCTTATGAGAACCTGAGGACTGCGGGTAGGTGACAAGTCTTGACGTCCCAGCTCGGCCACCAGCCACCCAGGCAAGAGGCACAGGAGAGATTTTCTGCAACACAGCATCGGTGTACGGGGTTTGGGGCAACACCACCGAGTCATAGAAGTGCTTCTCAGATGCGTTCACGCCTTCCAGTATTCCAAAATCCTCTGCCTTCAAAATTGGCCCCTTCCTAAAGTCCCTTCTTTCCAGAACAATTCCTTCCTTCTGGCGCTTTCCAAAGAAAAACGTACTTGCCAAGACCTCATCACCGCCCAGACGTAAGAAGCCTGAGTTGACAGGTAGTAAATTGTGGTCTTTGCTGCGTGGGAGGTCATGGGGTATGCTGTGCACAAATGTCCCCCAACTTTAGTGTCTTTCTGGATGTGAGTCAATTTCAGTGCGCCCCCAGAGGTGGTGAGAGAACGTGAGAGATCCATGGGGCAGATATCAGTGATGAACTCGATCTAGGGTGTGAGAAATGGGCAGGAGTTTTCAGGAATAACTCTCGGGCTTCTGACTTACCTGACTGGCACCAATCTGTCCAAATTTCAGAGATCAGTGTGATTTAACAAAATGTAGTCAACCTTCGTTATTCTTAGGCACCACAAAGGATAAAAGATGACTGAGACTGTGACTTCAGTCCAGCAAGGTCACCTTATCCTAAAAAAAGACAATAGTCTGAAGACTAGAGTAAGTATATCCCTTATATTTACATATTCTAGAAATATAGCAGTTAATAGAACATTCCGATTTAAGGTAGTTATAAACCAAAAGTGGGTAGTGAGAGAGTTATGTTACAGGATAGATCTGTAATGAGTGTCCAGTGTTATGAAGGTCTGTTTTTGTTTTTATTTAGATATATGGAATTGCTAAGGTCCCCTCTTGTGTCATTGCGAGGGCTGAATTTAGGTCTAAATATGCCCAGTTCCCAAGAGTCTGTTCGATTCCTACTTTACCTGGGGACTGGTTGGTGAAATCCTCATGCTTTCTCACCGTGGATTCTGGTTGCCTATTTCAATGCGTGTCAAAGTGCATTACAAGGTCATTTGTTTGTCCACTGAGACCTTCTATAACACCTCTGATGGAGTTCAAATGAAATCAGTATCTGTTTTCTTAAATACATTTCAGGACCTTGTCTCTGCATGTGCAGAAGCACCATTTTTTAGCAAGTCTGTAGGCTCCTGGCCTTTCCATTATGCAACCGCTTTCTTGCATACTGAACAATACTGAATACCTTAAACTGCTTATGCAAAGTGATAGACCAGACTTTTTCTCATCCAAGGTCTCTGATATTACAGCTACTGGAAATCTTTGAATTCCTTTGGGTCTCAGTGTTTTCATCTGCAAAATAAAGGGGTGTATCTAAGGTCACTGCCACAATTCTGGGATCCTATCTGTGCTTTCCAGCTCAGCTTAACTACTCCAAACTCTGTTGAGAAGGTGCAGTCTTGAGTGATCCATTTTTTTTTATTAGCATATAACAATTTATGTTAAAATAAGGTTTCATCCACAATACTTCAATAATTGATTTTTTTAAAATGTGCTTTCATAGAAACATCATTTCTGCCTCTGAGTTTGTTCATGTGACACTCCCTGTTCTGAAATGTTCTCTCCCTTTATCATAACAAAATCCTATCCATCAGTCAAAGCCTTGATCAAGCCCTGTCTGCTAGGTATTGGCTCATAGCCAAGCATCACTTCCAGCAAACTTCATGATAACCCATGAGGATGCTAATGTTCCTCTCCTCTTTACACAGCCAAGGACATGGAGGCTTAGAAAAGTGAGCTGGCTCACCTAACCATTATTCTGCAAGCAGGTGACTGTCATGGGGTCTGAACATGCTATGATACCAGCGTGACATTCATCTGTCACCTCTACAGAGACCCCTTTCCTTGCTAAGGGCACAGGACAACTCCCAAGCATTCATCTTTTAATTCCCCCTAAATGTGCAGTCTAACCCCCACGAATGAGCCTTCACTTATGTTTTTTTCCCATGTGCCAACTCTCTGCCCCCAAAAGATCTGAAATCCAGCAGACACAGGGCTGATTTCTATAGGTCCACACAGTAGTCCCAACTAATATCTGACAATTGATTAAAGATGGACGAAACATGTGAATTGTAAAAAATGTGCAAGATGATGTTAGTGTTTATAAAAGAATATCAAGTGAGAAGAGCTTCACTCTTTGTGAAAGAAATGCATTTTTTTCCCTACATGAATTTAATGATAGGAAGGAGATAGAATGATGGAATCCTGAACATGTCAACTGAAAGAGACCCATTTCCCTGAGGCCAGATTTAGGTTCTTGGAGATGTTGGTCCATGCCTCTGGGACCACTCTACGCTATGGGATTGTGCTGACCTGGAAAATATGAAAATGTTGGTCTTGTAAAACCTTTTTTGGCTCAGATCAATTCCATAGGAGCAGAGCAGTATGAGGTCCCTTGCAGAATTTACACCCTGAAAAGACATATCCCTAATCTTTTAACAGATGGATCTGCTGATGCAGTCACAAATCAGAGTTAGGTTATTTTATTAAACGGATGAAGTAAAGTGTGTTTTCCTTTGTCTTTGGAAGAAAAACCATGTATCAGTGCTTACCGTATTTGCCTTAAGAGTAATGTTGGCTTCAATATTAGTAACTAAGGTTAAATTTAGAGAAATGTTTTTAGATGGCTTCTGACCTGGAGTAAATTCTATTTGAGGGCATTTAAGTTCTCTTAAGTGGACACTAAAGATAGTTGCCAGAATAAATGTATGAAGTGTCTTCTTGGAAGACTTACACTAGTGTTAAAAGATGATCATCTTAACTGTTCTCTTGTCTTCTCCCATTTTTTAGTAGTTTTAAAAATTTACCTCCGCATATACATTAATTTGGGGGGGGGGGTAAGTAAATTACCAGTCTTTTTTCCCAAGCATCCTCAGCATTTAAAATTACTGAGGAAATTTTTGTTCCCACTGTCCTTTGGGTAATTCCAGGCGAGAAAGCTAGCATGCTAAAACACACCATTATTTTTTTTTAAGATTTTATCTATTTATTTAGAGAAAGAGCACGTGAACCCCTGCAAGTGAGGGGGGAGGGACAAGAGAGACAATCTCAACGCAGGCTCTGCACTGGGTGAGGAGCCCCAGATGGGGCTGGATCTCATGACGCTGAAAACATGACCTGAGCTGAAACCAAGAGTTGGAGGGTTAACCAACTAAGCCACCCAGGCACCCCTAAAATAGATTACCTTTTATTAGAGCTTAAAAAACGAACAACTTATAAGTTTCTTTGAATTTTTGTGATGATTTATACTGACAAAGCATCTCTTCCCCCAGGGGTAAAAATGGATTGTGGGGCACCTGGGTGGCTCAGTCCCTGCCTTTGGCTCAGGTCATGATCCCCGGGTCTTGGGATTGAGCCCCTCATTGGGCTTTCTGCTCAGCGAGAAGCCTGCTTCTCCCTCTCCCACTCCCTTTTCTTGTGTTTCCTTTCTTGTCATCTCTCTGTCAAATAAATAAATTTTTAAAAAATTTTTTAAAAATTTAAAAATGTATTGTGAACTAATGTGAGGTTTGAATGTTATTTGAATGTTACTAATTCAATTGTAAAGAGTACAAGTGGTGGCGGTAAACATGTAGGAAAGATAATAGACAATTTAGATTTCTTAAATTCTCACAGAATTTTGGTTTGAGGCTTAGGGGTAATATGAAGCTATGGATTTATTCAAAGATGTTACACCAAATATAATTTAGGAAACTTGTTTCTCAAGCGTAGAATCAATACAGTTGGTTGGATTCTATTAATTTTTCAAAATGTTGTTCAGAAATTAAGTTTAATTTCTTGAAAGCCCCATCACTATAGTCTTGAATTTTCATGCTATTGTCACTGCTTATTGCCAGATACTCTCTTTTTGGGGTCCTGTGAAAGGAATGTAAACTCAAGGACAAGCTCTGGTTCTTATTTGCTTCTGTCCTGCTTTGAAATTAACAATGGTGCCAATTTTTATTTTATTTTATTTTATTTATTTGTCAAAGAGATAGAGCAAAAGCAAGAGAGCAAGGAGCCTGATGTGGGACTTGATCCCAGGACCCTGGGATCATGACCTGAGAAGAAGGCAGATGCTTAACCAACTGAGCCATCCAGATGTCCCAGTGCTTATTCTTTGAGTGCCTGTTGTGTACAGGGCATGGCTCATGCTGTAGGCTCTGAGATTTTTTATTTAGAATGATGAATTCGCAGAGAATTATGGGAGGGATCCCCAATGGTAATTCCACATGTCTTCAAATTTGTATTACAGGGGATTGAGACACAATCGATGTGTCAGTAGACCTGGAATTTGTGCTTGAGTAGTCATCCTAGCAGGAGACACACTTACTCTCAAGAGACGCCATCATTCAAAACTTTTCTCTTTTTAGATCTTAAGTGGAACTGTGCTAGCGTCAGTTTGAAGAGACAGAACTCACTGCTTCATGTCTCAGGTCAAGTGGAATTCTGCAGCTTGATTATTCACTTTGTTCATCTGACTTGGAGCTAAGCACCTTATCATTGTTTTAAAAGTCTTCCGAAGGACAAATTGAATCACTATTAAGGGTAGTCAAAAGAACAAGCAGTGTCTCCAAAGGCAATTAAAAAAAAAAAAATCGTTTCCAAAAATACCTTGTGTGTGGTTCAGCAAGTGTCTGGGATGAGGTATCATTTCCCATAGGACTTCTTTGAAAGAGACCTTTTTACCTGGTATATTTGTTTTGAAGCCAGACATATTATTTTATACTTGTACTTCATGTATTTAATTTAATTTCCTATCATTCCTCCATCCAGACACATTTCTGTGAATTACTCTGGGAGAGTCATTTGATTTTTTAGAAGCATCACACTGTGCCAACATTCTACACTCTACCATGGAAAACATGGGCTTGAGCTCCTATCTTTCTTTAAAAGTCAAGTTCTCTAGGTAACTTACAGTCCTACGAATGCAGAATAGTCTGTGAAAAGGCCCTCATGAAACAGGAATGCAGGAAAGTGAGTCCTCAGTTGGTCTGAATGATACTTCCATATGTCAAAATTAAGCTTTGACGAGCTAGACTGAAGATGCATCATAAAATTTAATTAGTGCAAGAGCTCTTAGAGACCCTCTAGTTACAACGCTTTTAGATTTAAAAAATCAATGTCTAAAAACTAATATGACTTTTCTAATACCACTAACAGAATTTTTAGTCCTTGGGAACACCTGAAGAGTCAACCCTTCAGTAGAATACCATTCTACCATCTAAACTGCCCTAACAGTGTCAGGTCTTTAGAGACTCATCACACACACGATCTTTGACATTGTATATTTATGAACACTTCTACATTTCTTAAGGTGTCTCCTTTATATAAAATTTATCATTGTTTACATAAATTAATATATCTCACATTTTAAAAAATCTACAGATACCTCGATTTCCATGTAATGTGTATCCTTGACTTTGCTCTTCTGATATTGCCTGTTCTCCTCGTCAACTCAAAATTGCCTTTTGTATAGTGTATAGAATAAGAATTTTGCTGAAGGATTTTCTATCCATGAAAGAATTCAGAGTTTTTTGGTGTGGTCTCTTTCAACCAGAAGAACTCTTTTTGATCCTTCATATCTTGGAGTAAGTGTCTCTTCATTGGTGAAGTCTTCCTTGATCTTGCAGACCAAGTGCAATGCATCTATTATTAAACTTGAACCTTGGACACCTGAACTCCTCCCTTATGACTCCTAATACATTATAGTGAGCTGTTCATTTCAGGCTTCCTTAGTGGACTCTGGGCTGCAGGAGGACAGGCTCCTCATCCCTCTAAGACCCTGGTATTTCTCTAGCACACAGCATGCACTTAGCAAACCCTTCAGGCTAGGACTCTGGTTTGGAAGCTACAGAAATGCAATTCATAACAACTTATGCAAGAAAAAGGAACCACTGAGTCATGTAACTAAAAAAGATAGAGATAGCAATGGGCGGTTTCATCTTAGCTGTGTTCCTGGACTCAAACTTTGTCCATTGGGTGATTTTTCCTTTTCTTTTTAGACAGGTTCTATCTTTATAAGGACCAAGATGGCTCTGGTTTCTCCAGGCTTATCTGATCCTCAGTGCTGTATGCCTTAGATAGCATATCAGCATATATCCTAAGGAGGGTTTTCATTGGTCTGCTTAGGACACAGGTCCATCCACGAGTTTGTCCCCGTGACTGAGGGATGTGCCGCTCTGACTGTCTTAGTCAGGATCAGAAGACCTTTCAGAAACTAGGAGCAGAGGTCAGCCCCATCCCATCCACACAGACAAAGAATGACTTCCAAAGGGAGAAAAGGGACCCAGGTACTACAATGAACGCTCCATAAGCAGAAACATTGTCATAATGTTAATAATTAATAAGTAGTGAGTGCTTTAGGTGGATTTACTTATTTCAGGTGTCCACTAAATTACGCTGACAATTGGTGTTGATGGAATGAACAAATGAAAACAAAGTGTCATGATTAGGGTTTGTGTTTCATGCCTATGGCATATTGGTAATACTGTGAGTATTGCTATTTTTGTCATCATTATTATTGATGGCTAGAAACTCAGCAAACTCAATTCCTCAATAACAAAACAGTTATGAGTTTTGTTAAGAGATTTTTTTTTTAAATCAGTGGTTATTCAAAAGCAATTTGAAAGGTCAACATCCCTGTAGCGATCTCTCATGACTTCTATATTTAAAGAACTTTGTACAGTTCTTTGTTTGTATCTTTGCAATTTGCATCTCATTTCTGCCTTTTATTTTTCTGGTTTTAGCTCAACTGCCTCCAATCTCCCTTGTGTTCTCTTGGGTAAACTAGCCAAGTTTCTTTTTGTCATTTTAATTTGTATCTGGGGTGTCTGCAGAGTCCATCTTTCCTCTTCCCACTCCTCTGTTTCAGAGAAGATAGCTTTCCAATCTCATCACTGACCCATGGGGTCTTCTTATTGTTCCTTTGAAGAAACATTCAGCTTTACTAGATGACTTCTCTGTTCAAATTCCGGCCCAAAGAGAATTTGCTATTTCACTAAGCCTATTAATTTTGGCTTCTGTTTCGTTATTAATTTTCCTACCCTCCCCCCATATTTATCTTACATATTTTAAATTCCACACTAAGCACTTTCTGATTTTCCACTGAGTTTTAGCCTCTTTCAAGGAAACTTAATGATTTGCAAGTCCCTAAACAGGGTTCTTGAAATTCCTGAGACTGTGCAAATATCTGTGTGTGGTTTTAGTTTTAGAGGGGGCAATGGTCCTCATCAGAGTTCAGATTTATGACTCATGCACGTTTCAGAGCTGTGATCCCCTCACCACAATATTGATGACCATTATTTGCTGTCATCTCTGGCTTCTCCCACAGAAGGAAACGGCTGTGATTTTCTTCATGATTGGGTCTTAACTTTTGACTCCATTCTGTATGTATCCTGGGGCGGGGTGGGGAGCAGGCAGGGAACATTCTGGAGAAGGGAGTCCAGACTGCCAAGAGATTTATCCACTGTCCAGTGTCGGTGACCGCCAAAGGGCCAACTTCTCAGCATGACACAGTCCTTGAAGGCTTGCCTGCTGTGCTGAGGCACATTCTTAGGATGTGACCCCTCCCTTTCCTCCATACTTTATCTGCAAAGGTAGCACCTGCTTCTTTTCCATGTTTCCCCTATTTGGGAGATTGGTGACACATTGTGTTTATTCCCCTTTCCTCAATTCATGGAGAACTTGAGTCTCCCCTTAATTCTTAGACTTCAATATATGTGTGTTGAACTTGGATGTACAAAAGCCACACCAGGCAGTGACCTCCTCTTCCTTCTTCTTGAGGTCCTCAATTCTTTCACATAAATGATGGCACCATGTTTTGGTTACGCTTTATTCAAGAACAAGCATCCTCATGGCGTCTGTATGCTTGCCAGGCTGCTGACCACTTATAGCCCTCTTCTTCCTCACAGTTTATCCGTGCTTCTAGGCATCTTTTGCCCTGGCCATTGCTAGCAGAACAGAAAGGCTCGGGGACTGAGAAGAATGGTGCTAGGGGGAAGAATTCCCACAAGGTCTCAGTGCCAAAGGAGTAAAACAAGCTAAGGTTTAATCACAACAGACTCCTTATAAACACCAAGTGCTTAGGACTAGAGGGGGGTATGGAGGTCAGTGTTATAACTGCAATGGTTTTGAGGCAGACAAAGAGACCAAAGGAACAGGATGTAAAGGACCAGCAGGCTTGAGACATATGGCTAGGTTAGGCTGGATTCAAATGCAAGAGATAAGAAGGACACTGTCTATGATTTCCCCCTATAATCTAAACTTTCATGTGCATCATTATTGCAGGGTGAGTGATATGCTAATATACATTCTGTGTGTGTATGTGTGTGTGTGTGTGTGTGTGTAGTGATGTGGGAATGGGATCAATATATGCATAGTGTTAGCCAGTATGATTGAGAAGAGCATCAATTATAATTTAATCCTTATTGATTAAATATTATGGAAACATATTCCTCAGAAAATGAGTCTCCTGCAATTTCAGTCCTTTGGAGATAAGCGTGGTTAACAGCATGGAGTCTGTTCTCTAAGATTCTTTCCATGCATATATTAAAATAAATGCAACGTGCGTGTGCCCACGCACTTATATTTCATCCAGAAATGTGACCATCCATAGTCCTAGTCTCTACCTTGTTTATTCAGTTACCAAGTATGCTAAGTTCCATCATTTTAAAAATAAATCTTGAAAACAGAATATATGAACAGTGCCTGGAAATGGTACTGAAGAGCACTAGATCTGATTAGATCTCTAAAGAAACACCAGGGAGAAATTTAGAAGACACTAATGACTAAGTCTGGTACCATGTATCAGAATCAATTATTTCATTTTTTAAAAAAATTAAAAATAATGCCGGTACAGGATTAGAGATAATCTGCACTTGGTAATTGCAGCTACTGCCAGCTGACAGCTGATTAAACACGATGTCACTTCGGAGTGCATCTGTGTCACAGTTCCAAGAAAGCTCCATTTTTATATTATTTTCAACTATTTAGCAGGGTTCAAATTAGACCAGAAATTATTAGAGAGGGTTAAATCAATATTGCATTAGGAACTGAAATTCTAAAGTTTCACAATACTTGCTCAATAGTTTGCTGTCTCTGCCCTTGAAATCTGTCCTCCAGGATTGGTTGGGATCATTCAGATATTCAGATCATCTGATAATGAGTTAAGAGCTGGTTAAACCGCACCGCTGATGTCAAAGGCTGATGCCATGTGAGTAGTAGAAATGAAAGAAAGGAAAAATCTCCGTCCCATCTCTCAGCCAACTTCTCTTTTTGGTAAAACATGTATTATTTTGAAATATTTATAGACACATAAAATTGCAAAAATGTGACAGAGAGGACCAGTGTACCCATCAACCAGCTCCCTCCAAGGGTACCTAACATCTTATGTAACCCCAAGAAGCTGATGTTAGAACAATGCAACTAATTAGATTGTAGATGTTAGTTGAATTTCATGAGCGTTTGAGAACACTTATTATTTTGGGTGTGTGTGTGTGCAGAGTTCTATTACATTTGATTCCACGTACGGATCTGTATAAGCACCAAAGCCAGGGACTGCTGGGCCACCACTAGGGAACTCCCTAGACTTCTTCATTGTCACACCCTTCCTTCCTTCTTTAAGACTGGGAACCCTGATCCTGTCTCCATTCCTCTCATTTTTGTCATCGTCATAATTTTGTCTTTACACTCTCCCTCACTACCTTGCAATCAGTATTTTCAGAGCAGTTCCTCTCGAAATGCCCATCTGGTCCCCCTTAGTCTTTCCTCTTTGGAAGACGAGCTCTTCAATCAACCATGAATGTCCCAGATGACCAGTGGCTACTAAAGCAGCAACTAAATAAAGTGTGCGTCATCTAATGCCAACGAGAACTGGCTTTAGCCTGTTTCACCGAAGTATTTCTGGAGCTGTTGTAACAAAGGACCGCAAGCTGCTGGCTTAGACAACAGAATTATCTTGTCTGACCGTTCTGCAGGCTGGAAGTCTGAGGTCGCGGTCGTGGCAGGACTATGTTCCCTGGTGCTAGGGAGGGATCTGTTTCATGCTTTTATCCAGCTTCTGGTAGTTTCTCAGATGCTGGTACCCTACATTCTTTTACAACTGGTCCTGGGGAGCTTGCTAGGGCACATTCACATGGTGTCCTTCTATGTGCATGTCTTTACATCATCTTCCCCATATATTGCTCTCTGTGTCCAAATTTCCCCCTTTTATAAGGATACCAGTCATACTGGATTAAAGCCCACTCTAATGACCTCGTTTTAACTTGACTACCTCTGTAAAGACTTTCTCTCCAAGAAAAGGTCATATTCTGAGAGATGAAACCCAAGGGAAATAAATGGAGAAATACCACTAGAAAAGTGAGGGATTATGGAAAATACTTCCTAACTTATTAAACTAATAACCTCTGAACCTTCAGGATTTGACCCATGGGAGATGCTCCAGATGGGGTTCCTGCTTTGGTCATAAAAGACCTCCCTCCCAGTTAACTTTGGAAATGACCTCACCCTTCCAAGGTGTGGCCCTCTTCTCCAAAGTAGACCAAGAAAATGAGAATTCTTTACCTCTATAGTAAACACAATCTCTAGGCAACAAGACCAGAAAGACAAAAATGAAAAAAATGGAAGGCCTGGTTTTCCAATAGGGTGAGTCAGGTTTTTGTTTATTTGTTTAAACTAATTTGCTCTAAGAGACTGGAGACTAATAGAAGTATACCACATCCTTTGGGACCTTGTTTAGAGGCGGTGTGAGCTAAAGATTAGAGAATTTTTTTAAATCCTTTTTTTTCCCCTGAAAACTAGTTTTAAGTACAAGAGACTGTTTTGGTATTTTTTCTGTTTTTGGTATTTTCTACCTTTGCATACTTTGCTTTCATTAGATTTAAATTAAAACAAAATACTTAATAACATCAAAAATAAAAATTGAAAGTCTAAGCCAAAGAATTTTTAAAAATCTCACTTGTAGGATGTGAGGGCAAGATGGCTGTGACATCTGTCATCCCATCGATCACCAGGGCTGATCTGGCTGGCTAGGCGGGTGGCCCTAGCAAGCTCCCCAGGACCATTTGTAAAAGAATGTAGGGTGCCAAGCTTCCAAGACTCCAGACACATCCAAATGAGGCTCTGCATGTTGCAGCCTGCCTTTCTTTAAAAACGAAACAAAACAAAACAAAACAAAAACTACACTTCTAAAAGGCAATAACGGGAGGTGGCAAATACAACGTATTTTTAATTGACTAAGTACTAATGTGCACAGACACTGTTGTAAGCATCTCATATGAATATGCTTATTTCATCATATAATCAAGGAGTCTTAAAAATAGGAAGTGGCAAGTAGGAATTTATAGCATACTAAGCGTTCTGCAGAAAAATGGGTTTTGTGTTGCAAAGTAGGGGGCCGAAATTATCGCAGAGATATGAAAGAGAATCAGAAAAGAATAAGGACCTATAGAGCATTCCAAGAATAATGTATAATGATTTGAGCAACTCTGAGATACAGAAAATTTAAAAGAAAATGTGAATAGAAAGTAACTTTTTTTTTTTTTTTTTTTTTTGCTCCTTTGTTGTACTGGGTCACAGAATAAGAAAGGCTTTGAAATGCAAGACTTGTGAACATCGATACATCTAGAAAAAAATAACAACTCTATTTTGGGAGATTAGTGTAGTACAGGGTTTTGAGGAATGTCAGAGATTACGGGCATGTCCCTGAGACTGGGACAGGTTTCCCAGGCAGTCCCACACCCCCAGGTCGCCCTGTTCTAGCTCAGCATGGTAAACTGCCAGAGCGAGCAAGGCCAAGGACAGCTGTCTGATAGAACAAGGGGAGAAAGTATACAATGTGCACTGACTTTTGCAAAAAACCTTTTATTTGACATTAATTATGAACTCGCAAGAAGTTGACAAAATGCAAGGAGAAGTCCCACGTTCCTTTGGGCAGCCTTCTCCAAAGTTTGAGTCCTACCTCCTGTGGTAGGTACATCATCAAACCCAGGGAATGGACATTGGCAGAGCACAATTAACTAGACAACAGATCTTGAATTTAACCAGTTTTTACCTGCACTCTTTTTGTTTTGGGGTTGATATTTACAAGTTGATAATAGTCATTACAAGTTCCCAAAGTCTTAAGTGGCAACGTATCCTCACCTCCCTTCTCTCACTCTCCCTGGCTTTTCCTTTCTGGCTTCTATCCTCCCACACTGAGAACCCAGTTAGTACCAGGCACAGCGCTATGTGCTGGAAAGTTGGTGAAGGTAGTCAGTCCTGGCTGGTCCGTCCCTTCTCCCTACTACTCCTTCGGATGATTTTTCCCACCTGCCATGTGCCCCCAGCCTGCTCACTCCTATACACAGCTCCAGCTGAGGCTTCCTGAAGGACAGCCCTGACTGCACTGCTTCTCTTGCTAGAGTCCTTTCAGAAGACTCTTATTCACCAAAGGAATTGACCAGTTAAATACTTGTGCGGTCTACTCCTCCAGAATGCTCACAACTTAGGTTCTCGCCAGATTCTACCTTGAGCTGTTTGGGAAGTCCCCCTATCTGTTTTCACCTCCTGCTCATGTAGCCCTCTGGAATGCACTGCTTCCAGGAGTCTCTCCTGATAGCTCCCAGCAGATGCAACATCTCCCTCAACCCCCATTCCTGCTACTAGATCATACCCCCAGCCTCTAGGACAGATGTTCTAAATCACTCTTTCAGTTTTTCTTTAATGTCTGGAGAAGGAACATGGATTTGGAGTCAAAACAGATCTTCGCAATCCACCAGCCACTCAGCATCTGATTTGTCATCTTTATGACCTATAACAGGATACCCTATGGGGTAGGTATTACTAGTTCCAAGTCTCTTGGGGCAGATGTGCCTACATTATGGGTCATTCAATGAAATAATGCAGGCGAGTGTCTCACACAGGACCTGGCATGGGAAATGCTTATAAAAGAAAATGGGTAGAAAACTATATCTCTAAAAAAGAGAAAATCGATTTTATGAATATCCTTGTCTTCTACTGAATTAGAGGTGCCTGGGTTAGCGATCATTCCAAAACACCCAAAACGAGTGTTGAGTGCAGAAAATCAGAGCCACTGTGAAAAAGGAGCTGCCACTAACTTCTGACAACAAGTGTTGGGAGTTACAAGGTCAGGCTTAGGGAGAGAGACTCCCAAGAACTTCTCTGCTCAGACATTGTTTCTAATAATCTAAAGTAGCAGGATCATAGATATCTACTTTCTGCGCCCCCTCCCCTCCTCACACTTGGAAAATTTCATTGCATGGAATCAAATGAGGATTACACTTTCTTCCCCATCCTCTTTGGAAATAACTGGTGGAGCCAATTCCTAATTGTTTCTAAATCAAAAAAAGACTTGGTTTATGGTTTGCATATCTGTTACCTAATTTGCATATAGTGTGTAAGTTTTTTCTTGTATTACCCACCTAAATAGTTGAGTTGACTCAATATACATTTTTAAATTCTTTTTAAAGGTATAGAAACCCCACATTTTATCAGAATTGAACGGATTCTTGTGAGTACATGTATTTCCCTGTGATTTAAACCATATTGGTTAATTCCTTGCCACCTTTTTACTCAAGGGCCTGGGGGATTTGCTTGCTTTCTAAGGAGTGCGCCAGGTCTCCAATTTGGCTGGCTGGGGCTCTCTGCAAAGATGACAATCATTCCAGGACTTGGAAGCCAAATGCTATGTGGCTGGCCTCCAGTGATCTGGAAAACAGTTTAGAGGTTACTATTGATGCTGATAAAGTTGTTCTGCCAGAAAGCCAAGATCATATCATTTGACCTTTTGCAGACTTACTGGACTTGTACCAAATATGGTTGTCTAGAAATGAACATTCAAGCATCTGGATCTATTCTGCCTTGTTAATAATAATGATAATAATGAGATAATAGTGTGGAGAATGGCCACTGAGAACCAAGGACTTACCTTGTCCCAGACCTTATGCTAAGTAACTTATATTTTTTTTCTCCTGGAAATTCTCACAGTATCTCTATGATATGAGATATGAGCCCAGAGCCCAGATATGAGTGTTTCCTGCAGGAAACAGTAGAGTAGTGTCTTCCTGGAAGACTCTTTAAAGAGGACCTAGGCGGTCACTAAGACTCAGAGCTTACCCTTCACACTCTAGATTCTTTTTCTCAGCACCTATCGGCCTGGTGATTTTAATAAATTGTCTCCAGTAATTTCTTGAGGTGGGCTTTGGAGCTAGGAAATGTGGTCAAGGAGCGATGTTTCTCTTTGAGGCCCAAGATATTTTTAAGTTCCCAAGATTACTGTTATTTACAAGAGGATTTATTATACCTTTTTGCTTTATGACTAAAATTTCACAACATTCTTAGAAATATGTGGGTTGGTAACTACAAATTTAAAATCTGTACAGCATGAAATTTTCTTAGGTAAAAATTTAACTTTTATTCTGAGAAGAGACAAAAAAAAAAAAATAGATCGGGGGGGGGATTTTTATGTACCCTAAGCTTGAAATTCATGTGGTTCTCTTTTTTCCTGAACCCGATGTATGGGTTTAGGGTGAAAAAGAGTACCTGTCCTTTGAAGGGCCTGCTAGAAACGGGGAATGTTTGTTAATTCCCTGATATCTAATGTCATGTCATCTACAAATCCTGAATTTGGCCAATCATGGATATTTAGGCTTTTTCCCCTCACTCAAGCCAGCACTGCTAATCCGTGCCTTGCAGTGATGGGCTTGCATGATACCCAACAGAAATCAAATCCCCTGAAACCCCGGCACAGAAGCCGCGTGGCAGGAGTAGGTTCTATCTTTCAATGCCAGCTTCTCAAGTGGTTCAACTGGCGAGCATTCCTCCAACTGTGGATGGAAGGCAATTGCTTCGAGATCAGCTGGCTCGTTAAAATGCGGAGTCCTTGGCCTCCCGTTCCTCCGGGGATTTTTGCACAGAGTGGAATGTTCAGACCCCGTCCTCTGTACTCCCCACTCACATCTGTCCCTACCCCTCACCTTAATGCCGCAAAGGGGAAGTCTTACCACTGCATGCAAAAGCGCAGATTTGGAAAGGGTGATTACACTTCCTGTCCCCATATTCTGTTCCTCTAGCAACCCTGGTTCTCCAGGAGGCTTCTGATTTTCTCTGCAGAGGTGGCAGATGCCTAAACCCACAGGCAATCCAGCAAGCCCCAGTCCAACAGTCTCATCCAGCCCACTCTTTTGACCTTCCTCCACAAGAAAACATTTACAGTTTTTAATAAGCAGCAAATTTGCAATATTGTTTTATCACTCCTTTCAAAAAGTTCCTACCAAAGCCTTTTATTCTTCTGATGCGTATGATCAACAAAAGCGTCAATTGTAGGCATTAGGATGAGAGAGGAAAAGCTGAGGATTCTTTAGGCACGTGTTTGCGTCCTGCCTCAGTTGTTCCTGGTGGGAACGCATGGCATCGGGTGTAATTGGACAGGAATTCGGTGTGCATTTCTCTGTCCAAAGTAATTTATTTAGTTTCTTTCTTTCTTTCTTTTTTAAAGATTTTATTTATCTATTTGACAGAGATCACAAGTAGGTAGAGAGAGAGGAGGAAGCAGGCTCCCTGCCAAGCAGAAAGCCCGTTGCGAGGCTCAAACCCAGGACCCCGGGATCATGACCTGAGCCAAAGGCAGAGGCTTTAACCCACTGAGCCACCCAGGCCCCCCGCCCTTTTTTTTTTCTATGTGAAACTACAAGAGATTGGTTTTGGGCCCTTTGTAATTTCTGAGACTCTTTCCCCTGGAGATAACAGATGTTGACCTGAGCCCTTCCCTGTTGAATGAGTCAAAATGCCAAGGGTGGAGAGAATTATTAAGCCCGAAAGGGATCCAGAGCCTCCATAGGATGTAGCTGGCTGTATTTTGTGACATTTGCTGGTAGGAGTGGAGTGGAGAGTGATTGGAAATCCAAGCCTTGCTCTGCACTCGGGTCTGAAGTTGATGCAAAGACTTAGCGGTCAGCTTCTCCAGAACGTGGAGAAGCCGCACTTCAGCTCTCGGAGCTTGCTGGACACCCGGAGTCTTGATTTTTTGCTCAGGTGAACAGACACTACACCGCCTCCTAATGAAAGTCATGGGAGCTGCTTCTATTAGGCAGGAGGGTTTTACTCTCAACTCACTTCCTCTCTTTTCTGGCTCAGAAAGCCAACCCAAACCAAACCCAAGCAACCACCACCATCCTAGGATTCCCGAAATAGATAACTCCGCATGTCCTAGTAACATAATGCCCTTGCTACAAGGAACAAATACTCCCAGTCCCTGAATAGCATGTTGTTGGAAAAACATATTTTTCTTTCTAATAATAACTGAAAAGGGACTTTTATGACTTTTAACAAGTGAGGTGAGAAAAGTCACACCGTCCTGCCCAAATCTCTTTACAGGTGAGTGATGGCATTTCACAGAGTCATACTCTCATGAAAGGATGTCTTTAAGTCAATAAATGAGTCAGTAAGAGAGAGTCAGAAGGTTTCTCACCTTCTCGTAAGTACCACCCAAACCCTCCTTGGGGCTTCCTTGACTCTCTTCCATACAGTTAGTTAATCGCCAGCTCAACAACTGAGTTCTCATTATTCCTTCTTTTCAAACTTACAGTAGTCCATAATCTAAATGCTTAACTATGGTCCATAGTATCTCCCACTTTTCTTCTTATTGGATACTTCTCTTGATTAAATAACAATGATAATAATTAATAATAAGCATAATGACAATGCTACTTTTTACCGAATGCCCTTTGTTCTAGATAGGCCTCTAAGGGCTGATTTCACTTAATCCTCGCAGAGGATTATCACAAGATAAAAACTCTTTGTGAGTTATTCTGATTATCTGATTCTTATCACCTGCAGTGAAGACAATGGCAAAGTCAGGCTCGGCACTGGCAGGGAGCGGGCTCGGGTCACATATCCAGGTCTGCCTAGTTGTCTTGAACACTGCCCATTCCTGCCTTCACTTTTTCAGAGAGGTAGCTCCTCTGGCCTGAAATGCGCTCTTTATCTCTCTGTTTAAATCTTACACAGATTTCTGTGCTCATCTCAGCTCCTGCCTCCTTTAAGAAGCCTTCCCTGGGGGCGCCTGGGTGGCTCAGTGGATTAAAGCCTCTGTCTTCGGCGCAGGTCATGATCCCAGAGTCCTGGGATCAAGCCCCACATCAGGGCTCTCTGCTTGGCAGGGAGCCTGCTTCCCCCCCACTGCCTGCCTCTCTGCCGACTTGTGATCTCTGTCAAATAAAAAAATAAAATCTTAAAAAAATAAAAATAAAAAGAAGAAGAAGAAGCCTTCCCACATGCTAGCTAGCTCTCACTGACCTCCCTCTCCTCAGAATCCCCATGTGCCTTGGGGTGCCTGGATGTCTCTTAATATCAGCTTTTTATGTCAGCTCGGGTCACAATATTAGGATGGTGAGATCAAGCTTCACATCTGGCTCTGCATGCTGGACGTGGAGCCGCCTTAAGATTCTCTCTCTCTCCCTCTGTGCCTCCCTCTGCTCGCTCGAGTGCTCTCTCTCTCTCTCTCTCTCTCATTAAAAAAAAAAAAAATCCTCATGTGTCTCATTACTGTTTTCATGTTGTCTGTGTCTCTTCTTCGACCAAGCTTATATGTTCTGTCCTTGCAAAAGGCTCTAGCACTAGCCCAGCAGCACAGTAAGTGCTCTTATTTGTAAACCCTTCAAAACCAAATATCTACTGAATGCCAATAAGCCCTCACAAAAACAAGCATTTTTATGAACTATATGCATGCACAATGTGGCTTCTAGTAGAATCTACAACACATTCAGGCAAGTTAGTTGTATTCATGTCTTGATCTTCAGGCAAGACAGTAAAGAATATTTGCCCCCTACTTTGATAAAAAGCAATCAATCAGTTTAAGTCTTAAATGCTTAAAAAAGTTTTAGAGCTGAATTCAACTCAGAGCCAATATACCTTCAATGTGTATATATATTTTTTAAGATTTTATTTATTTATTTGACAGACAGAGATCACAAGTAGGCAGAGAGGCAGGCAGAGAGAGAGAGAGAGGAGGAAGCAGGCTCCCTGCAGAGCAGAGAGCTCGATGTGGGGCTCGATCCCAGGACTCCGGGATCATGACCTGAGCCGAAGGCAGAGGCTTAACCCACTCAGCCACCCAGGCGCCCCTCAATGTGCATATTTTTTAAAGGATATTGGGAGTCTGGGTTTTTGCAAGGAGTACTGAGGTCTGAGGTTGACACTGATCTTCTTTATGGACTGAATAACACTTCACTGGGTTCCCCATTTGCAGCAATTTTAAGTATAGTGCTCCAAAAGAATCACACATCTTTCCGTTAAGGTATAATCCATCTGTGGATTTCCTGTCTGAATCCTGGAACCAACAAAATTTGGGAGCAGGTAAAAGGGTCACCTGGCAAAAATTACAGTTTTCCTTTTGGACTGAGAAATCTGATCATAGAGAACCAACAACATCCACTGAACACTGCAAAGTGTTAGGTCACAGTAAGCCCCACGAGTAATGACAAAGAAGCAGCAGATAAGGGCTTTACACAGGGCGGTGGTATTTTCGCCAGCTTGGGCAGCTGTAACAAACCCATAGATCGGGCAACTTAACACACATTTATTTCTCACAGTTCTGGAGTCTAGGATCAAGGTGCCTGCAGCTTCAGTTTCAGGTGAGAACAGTAGACAGCCACTTTTTTCAGGTTACTCCAGGCATTAACTCCATCGTGGAGGCTCAACCCTCAGGACTTAATGTAAATCTAATTACCTCCCAAAGGCTCCAAATACTGCCACATTGGGAATTAGAGCTTCAACACAGGAATACTGGGAGGATACAAAGGTTCGGTCTATGACAGGCAGGCAGAGCAAGTGGGTGAGTCAAGGAGCTGGTCGTACACAAATCAAACCCTTTTATTGGAGATGCAGAAATATCAGGTGCTCAGGGGTTCAGGAAGCAGGATAAAGAAAGATCCCCTCCTTGGTACTTTTCAATATCAGTCAAGCATCACTCACGCTGAGAGAATTCTTCACCCCATCTCAAGTTCTGTCTAGAGCAGTTCTCAAACCTGGCTGTCCCCTAGAATGATCTAGAAATTAATTTTTTTTTAATTTTTTTTTTAATTTAAAAAACAATGCCTGAAGTCATCCTGACTGACTGAACTGGATTGTCTAGAAGGAACATCTGGGAATCCGTATGTCTTTAACTTCCCTCTCCCGACTCTGATGCCCAGTGACCATGGATCATAATTACCAGGATCTGGATGCTTGCAGGTTGATATTTAATGCTTCTTCCCTGCAAATTTCTGACAAGTGCCACCCAGGTGTAGCTTTGAGGATTGGGATTAAGCACATTTCTCTTGAAAAAGCTCGTACAGCTTTTAGGTGCAAAGGAACCTCTAGAGCCTAAGTCGTAATTGGGGTTTCATGCCAGTAGGTTCTTGAAAGACTTTATTCAAAAGGATTTTCAGAAGGGTGTGAGAACGGGGTACACCCTAGAAGGGGTCCAGGTCTCCAAGGTGGGAGTTTGGAAGTGACAACTGGTACCAGTAGAAGAAGGGATCAGAATTAGTGGAGGGGGGCACCTGGGTGGCTCAGTGGGTTAAAGCCTCTGCCTTTGGCTCAGGTCATGATTTCAGGGTCCTGGGATGGAGCCCCACATGGGGCTCTCTGCTCAGCGAGGAGCCTGCTTCTCCTCTATCTCTGCCTGCTGCTCTGCCTACTTGTGATCTCTCACTCTGTGTCAAATAAATAAATAAAATCTTAAAAAAAAAAAAAAAAAGAATTAGTGGAAGTATGAGGTTTAAATTTAAAAAGCCTTCTTGGGGTGCCTGGGTGGCTCAGTGGGTTAAGCCTCTGCCTTCAGCTTGGGTCATGATCTCAGGGTCCTGGGATCGAGCCCCACGTGGGGCTCCCTGCTCAGCGGGGAGCCTGCTTCCCCTTCTCTCTCTCTGTGCCTCTCTACTTGTGATCTCTGTCAAATAAATAAACAAAATCTTTTTAAAAGCCTTCTTGAGACAGGTCAGCCTAAAGCCCAGAGTTTCTGTTTGTCTCGGGTATATTCTACAGGCTTCTGGGGAATATAGTACTTAATACTTCAGTGCATATAAAATGAACCATTTGTGGGGCCCCTGGGTGGCTCAATCCATTAAGCATCAGACTCTTGATTTCAGCTGATGTCATGATCTTCGGGTTGGGGGATTCAGCCCTGCCTCAAGCCCTGAGTCCAGCGCAGTGCTCAGCTGAGCTCAGCTCAGTCTGCTTTCCTTCTCCCTCCCACTCTGCCCCTCCCCATGCTCACGATCACTGCCTCTCTCTCTCTCTCTCTAAAATAAAATCTTTTAAAAAAAGGAATTTAAAAAAAAGGAACCATTTGTTTACTGCTGTCCTTCTTGCTTTTCTTCCAAGACAATTATGTAATTTCAGATAATCAAGTGAGATGAGGTCCTTTTCTTTTGTGAATCTTATTATGAATTAAAAGAAGCTATTTTGTCTGAGAGGTCTGAAAGCTAGGTAAACAATGTGTCCAGTGGCACACCTGCTTAGTTCTCAGAGCTGGGAACTCCCTCAGAA
Organism: Mustela nigripes; assembly: GCF_022355385.1. Classification (NCBI taxonomy): domain Eukaryota; kingdom Metazoa; phylum Chordata; class Mammalia; order Carnivora; family Mustelidae; genus Mustela; species Mustela nigripes. Next base: position 32,993,937 of record NC_081559.1, on the reverse strand, counting down.
CACAAGATTTTTCCATATGATCCATTTTATGTGCTAGGATTACTGAAGTTCGTTTCAAGATAATCTCAATAATCTATTTTTAGTACTGGATAACATGTGTATTCCCACTGCAAAACCAAAATCTGCTGCTTATTATGCTAATGTGATATTTACAAAAGCCATTCCCATGATTTCCAGCCCAAAGTCCCTCAAAGCCTTAAGACCTGCTCAATAAAAAGTCGGACGTATACACATGCAACTCTTAATTTTAAAAAAGCTTTCTTAAAAAATGCGAAAAAGGGTCCAGGGAAAAACATTTTTGGCCGTGGAAATGTAGCAAATGTATCAATCACCAAAAGACATTCAAATGATAACTCAGATCAACTCTTAGATGTTTAGTAATAAGATCATTAGAGAGCAATAGGGTGTTTTATTCCAAAAAGTGTATTTGCTCAAAATAATGTTCTGTTTGATACTTTCTCCATGATTCTATATTTCTTAATAACAACTGTAAATTGAGTAAAAACCTTCTACTTTCTACCCAGAAATTCTTTGCTTTGTCATAGTAATATCATATTATGTTCTCAAGCTTGCATTTGGTTCAGTAATATTCTGGGCTGTCAAAGTTGGCAGTCATTTGGGGATCCCATGTCAGACGGTTGTTCTGGGTGAAATACCGTCCCGTCCTTAAGGACAGCACTGATGGAGCCGTGGTGCCCACGTGGAGTGGCGTGCTACCTTAGCTTGACAATTTGCTCCACAGATCAAGCTAGCTCACTGGAGACAACTTCCTAAGTGGAAGATAGCAATGACATGGTCTCCATTTTTTCAGCCCTCTGACAGTCAATTTAAGGGTGCTTATTAATTTGTTGATGTTCCTTGTTATCTTGAGACAATCCCTCTAACTCATAAATTCTCAACAGAGGTAATATTACTCCAAAGGAAACCATGATTTATGAAATTTTTTTACTTTTTCATGAAAAACCTTTACTTTTTAATGCATAAAACATGTATATACAGGCTGTACAGAGATATATATAGTGTATCCAAGATATTAAAATGTCTTGAGATGAGAGGATGAGTAGATTAAAACTGTCTAAAGTGACTCCTAGGGGCACCTGGGTGGTGCAGTGGGTTAAGCCTCTGCCTTCGGCTCAGGTCATGGTCTCAGGGTCCTGGGATCGAGCCCCGAATCCAGCTCTCTGCTTAGCAGGGAGCCTACTTCTCCCTCTCTCTCTGCCTGCCTGTCTGCCTTCTTGTGATCTCTCTCTTTGTCAAATAAATAAATAAATCTTAAAAAAAAAAAAATGGTTCCTAAAGGGGCAATAATAAAAAAAAAAAAAAAAAAAAGGTTGTATTTGAAGGGATTAAATTAAGTTACCGATATTTGTCCGTCTCAGGAAAACACATAGCAGGAAAGTTGTCAATAATGGTTTAGTACTGCAACTATTACTGTTATTGATTTTTAAAATTCTTCCTTTGTTCTCTGTTCTACTAATTTGGCCCCTTCTGTTTGACTGTGATGGTAGTAGGTCATAAATAACTGAAGATTTATGTAATCATGGGTTGACTTCAGAAATCCTTTCATTGTTCAAATTTCTACTTAACTATCTGTAACTTCATTTAAAACTCACTGAAAAATAAAAGATGAAGCATGTAATATTGTAGACATATATTTAAGAAAATTCTTATCATCTCTCTATGCCCTCTGGATGTTGGTTATTCATTAAACAGGTATTTATGAAATAACTTCTACGTGCTGTGTACAGAGAGTCGGCAGTAAAACAAACAAACAATTTTCTGTCTTCATGGAGAGAAGAAATGAGCACTGAAATACTAATTTTATAATTAGTACTTTAATGTGCTCACTTTAGCAGCACATATATCATTGCTAATTTAACTAAAATTCTTCTGAGGCTTAAAAGATCAGAGAGTGAAGATTCAAATACTTATATGAGAGAGCATGTATTATAGGAACGGGTCTCGTTGGGGGATACAAATGAATGCACTTCAACACACACACACGCACACACATGAATTCAGCTGAGATCTGAAGGGTGCACAGGCAAAGGGAGGGGAGTGGGAAGAAAGGAAGGATTAAATGTGTGAGGATTCTGAGCAGAAATGAGCTTGGCTTTGTGGAGGAGCCTACAAATGGGTGTGGTGGGAGAGAGGGGAGGTAGGGGGAGATGGGTATGAAGAAGCCTAGTGGACAGTGGGCCAGATAATATAAGGGCTTGTGAGCTCTTTTAAGGATTGGGGACATCCCCAAAGAGAAATAAAATAAAAGACAACTTTAGGGTTTTATGTAAGAGAACGAATTAATATGTGTGAATGTTTGAGATTCATCCGGGCTATATTGTGGAATTTAATTGGAGGAGCTTGGGTATGGGACACCAGTAGAAAGGCTTTTTGCATGAGCCTAGTAAGCTTGTTCAGATAAAGCAATATTTAGAAATTGATGATTGATTGGATAGGAGGGGTGAGGAAGAAAAAAATACAAAATATGAGGCTTGGGTTTCTGCTTATGTTTTGGGTGGATGGTGGAACCATCCATTAGATAGCATGTGCTGGGAGAGAACCAGTGTATTCTATCTCAGCAGGACCAGGACAGGGTGGCATAAGAAGAAGGACATGACAGAGACTGGAGATTTGAAAGGACTCAGATATTCAAGTGGAAAAACTGAATAGGTAGTTGGATATACCACCTGAAGATCTCGGAAGAGAGATCTAAGCTGGAGACACAATTTGGAGTGCATAATTGGACAGGTGGAGGCCCAGGCATGGTTAAGATAGCCTTGGAAAGAATCATCAAGGAAGAAGACAGTCAGGCCTAGTGGTGAACCTTATATTCTTCCGGTATTAAAAGTCCAGCGAAGGGGCGCCTGGGTGGCTCAGTGAGTTAAGCCGCTGCCTTCGGCTCAGGTCATGATCCCAGGGTCCTGGGATCGAGCCCTGCATCGGGCTCTCAGCTCAGCAGGGAGCCTGCTTCCTCCCCTCTCTCTGCCTGCCTCTCTGCCTGCTTGTCATCTCTCTCTGTCAAATAAATAAATAAATAATCTTAAAAAAAAAAGTCCAGCGAAAAAGTCTGAGGTGGGCAGGAAGTTTACTGGAAAGCCAAAAGAGTGTTGTGCCACAGGGGAAGAAATATTCCAAGGTGGTGGGAGTCAATCGGAACATTACTAGGATTCCAAACAATATGGAAATGGGAAAACAGTCCTTGGATTTGGCCACCTGGGTCTCTCTCCCTGAGAACTACTCAGGTAGAGGCAGTAGAAGTGATATTCCAGGGAGACAGAGCAGGTGGAGAAGCAGAAAGAACAAGCACAGACAACTCTGCCATGAAGGGGAGAAGAAAGAAAGAGCAGCTCCTGGGACAGGAAGGAAGGTCCCAGAGGAACCACACTGTAAAGGGAAGACTGGAAGAAAACAAAACCAATCTGAGTATGGAGGACTGGCCTTTAGGGGTGCAAGGGCCATCTGCCTGTTCTACAGAAGAGAAGACGTTAAGGAGGGGGAAAAAGGTAGCAAGTCTATAGACTTGGTCATGAAATTTGAGAAATTTCCCTGATAAAATATTCCCATTCTTACAAATACCCAACCCAAATGAAAAGCAGTCAATTTCATGATACCCAGCTCTTGAACTTACCTGGGCCCTCTCTGCGGACACTGAAAAAAAGGTATCTAGCCTCTCTGTTTTATCTACTCTCACTCCAGTAGCCCCAGCCAGTTCTTTTACTCTCATTCTATCCTAAAATAAGAAAGAAGAGGTTGTTCTGGTTCCCAATGAAAATGGAAAGAGGGACGATCTCTTTGTTACTTTCTGAAGATAACGCCGTAAAGCCTCATCCAAAACTCACCATGGTTTTGTTCCTTTTGGCTCAGGGACTACAAACTCAATGCCAAGAAAATCTCATGCCCCATCTTATTTCTGCAAAGAGTACACAGCTTAGATGTCATCCCAACACAGACAAGATTGACACTTGGTTCTTAACTTTCTCTTGCCTCTGCATAGATGCCACGGCTTTATATCACCTATCAATGGGAGATGACAGATCCTTTAGGGATTAATTCAATTGAAACATAAAAGAAATTGGGTGGGGAGGATTTTTTCAGCACCTCAACTCAAAAGAGAAGAAATGCTCTTTAAGTTGATTTCTATCTCAAGTCTGGAGGGCATGGAGTTTAAGGTTTAAGGGTCAGTGATGCTTCCAGGAAATGCCAGCCTTTAGAACATTTTTTAGTCTTTTGTTCTTTATCCAGAAGGGATTTTGGGCTTTTTCCCACTAAGATGAAGCAGAAAATGTTCAGATCTGAATCACATTCCCAAAGACATACCGAGGTCAGAAGTGTACACTATGGCTATGACAGAGACACATTTGCTGTCAATGCCATTTCTTTTCTACTCCAGAGGGATTATCATTGTTCAAGAGCAAGACATGTATATTAACATAATAGAAACCTTGACATCAGCTCTTAATAACATATTATGTATCATAAGCTATATATGTCATTCACAAATCATAGGACTGTATTATTCAAGAGGACAATGAGTGCAAAATAGTATAGAGCCTGATGCATAGCAAGTGCTCACTTACTCGTAACTGAGGAAGAACAGCAAATGACTTGAGAGAGGCATCTCTAGTGGCCCAATAACACTACAGAATCTTTGTTATGCACAGAATTATTTCATTGCACCCACATTAATCTTTTATATCCTGCTTCCTTTTTAAAAAGGTTTTACTTATTTGAGAAGAGAGCACGAGGAGGGGGAGAGGGAGGGGCAGGGGAAGAAGCAGACCCCTGCTGATCAGGGAGCTCAATGTGGGGCTCCATCCCAGAACTCTGGGATCATGACCTGAGCTGAAAACTGACACTTAACCAACTGAGCCACCCAGGCATTCCCTATATCTTGCTTCTGGGTCAGTATCCAACACTAAAATTTTATAATGATTTTGCATATTTTTGAATGGAAATAATTTTGTTTGTGCTCAGATACCATGTATTCCAGGGCTGTCCGATAACGTAAGCTGTGCATTTGAACAATATATGTGACTTTAAATTTTCTAGCAGATACACACACAAACACTCATTCACACAACAGATTAAGTTAACTTTAATAGTATATTTCCTTGGATCCAATACATTAAAAATACTCTCAACATGTGATTAATATAAAAGGGATACTAACAAGATGCATGTGTTCTCTTCTTCATACAAGGCATTCAAAATCTGGTGCGAATTTTCATTAAAGTACAGCTCAGTTTGGAGGAGCCATTATTTCAAATGTTCAGTAGCCACATATGGTTCATGGCTTTATGTTCAATAGTGCAGGTTCATACCTTATGTGTCTATTCTCATTAACTCTTCTTCATAATCAAGGATAGTGATGATCACTTTTCTCATTTTACAGATGTGGAAACTGAGCACACAGAGGTTAAGTCACTGGCCTGACATTGCAAGGGTAGCAAGTGGTAGGACCAGGATTCAAGTCCAGAAAGTCTGGTAGGAAGTCTTGATGCTTAACTACTGTGCCATATGCCTTCCAAGTTTCTTGGAGACCTAGGTTCTTAATGTATTCAAAAAGTTCTTGAAAACTTGAGAAAGCCACTGCAAATTTTCCCTTCTCTTTTTTTCCCTTGACTCTTCCCAACTTCTAGTGGATTCTGGCAATCCTTGACTTTTTTTTTTCTTGCAGTGATTTCACCCCACTCCCCGTCTCTGTCATCATGTGAATGCTCTCCTTCCATGTGCATGCCTTTGTGTATCTTCTTTTCTCAAAAGGACACCAGTCATACTGGATTGAAGGTTTACTCAATTCAGTATGACCTTATCTTATCGAACTACCTCTGTGAAGACCCTATTTCCAAATAAAGTCACATTCTCAGGTTCTGGGTGGACATGAACCCTGGAGGGACCTTTTTCAACCCACTACAAGGGTCTACTTGTTTTGTTGGGTGCCAGAAATGTGGTCCCTGTCTTCCAAGAGTCACTAGTTATACTTGGAGGCAGAAGGCAGACACTGATCAAGTAACTGCAGACAAGTTTTTCTGGGTAGTAGATGTCTGAACAGAATTGAGAAGGAGGAGGAGGAATAAGGAAGGCTCACCCTTTGGGAAGCAAATTCTGGGATCAGATCCTATTCATCTTTGAATCCTTCATTTTTGGTACAGAGTTGATGTTCAGAGACTGGGTACAGAATGAAAAATACCGCTCATCTCAGTGCAGAGATGAAGACAAAAGAGTCTGGCAAGAATGTCAAATACTTATTTTGAGCTTATTCATATTGGCCAAAGAAAAGACCGTTTATTTGTAACTAGAGAAGATTTCAAGCTGTGAGCTAAATTTTGTAAACAAATGTATCTTTCTCACTTTACTTCCATTTCATCATCTCTTACACCATTTCTGATTGGTATGATGTTTACTTCGTTTCTTTGTACTCATTGAAAATACGGTGATATGGGTCATTATATTAGATAACAATAAAATCAAGTTGGCATAAACCTGTTTTCTCTTTTATTAATTTGTTATGTATTCATAGCTATTCATAAGCTCTGTGCCTTCTAGAATGATCATGCTTTGGGCTGTTCAAACCTAACCAGTGGCCAAGTTAGGTGCTAGAACACAATGGCGACCATTCAGTGATTGAGAATTTTTAATCTAGGAGGCAGGAGGAGTGAAAGGAAGCTAGAATTGTTATGGGACAGAAAGACTAGTTACTCCTGTGAGTGGGGAGAGAAGGATATTTTGTTGCTTTTGTGGTTTCATGATGTCCTTGTTTTTTTTTTGTCTCTGCTCAGACATGCTATAGAATGGTCTTATTTGGGCTTGGTTCCATCATGATCATGGTATGACCCCATCTGATATTGAAATTCTGTGAAATTGTTTATGTTTATAGGGAACACTGTGGGTTGTTACCAGCTGTTAGTTGTCAAAACATTCATCTGGTTTTCAACACAGAGACATCTTGTCTCTGCTGCCCTGTTTCCTTAGCATCCCATTGAACCATTTTTATTAGGTTCTTACTTATCCTCAGTATTTCTTTCTTTTTTTTTTTTTTTTTTTGCAAATACAGTCATATATTCTTATTTCTCCCTTTCTCAACAAAAAATAGTACATTACTAAACCAATCTATACCTTGTGTACTTCTTTTACCAATGGACACAGGAGATCTTCCCGTATCAGTACACAGAAATCTCTCATACTTTTTTTTTTTTTTTATGGATGTATCATATTCCATTGTCCAGATGATTTATGGTTTTTCTAGGATTTTGGCATCTTAATGACAAATACCTTGGGCCCCTAAAACAATATTGTATGGATGGATGATTATTTGTAAAATTCTCAACTTACATTTCAAAGCACTGTATGGACTTGAATCAGACAGATGTGAAGAGAGACACTCTTGTGAACCGACTTTTATTCTTGGGTTCACCAACAATTTTCTTGAGTCATTTAAACTCTCTGAGTCTCAATTTCCATGTCTGTAAAAACAAGGAATTGAGAAATATTTGAAGCCCAGTCATATTTTGGCCCTTTGATCTTACCCTCATAGTTGAAAACCAGTTTACATGTAGATATTTAATAACTCTCCAGAAGAAATGAAGCTCTGATTTGTAAACATTTGCTAATTACCATGGTGTAAATATCTTAACCAGGGCCACTTTCAGGCTACTAACAATTTAACAGCCAGCTAGCAAAATTTCTGAAAATTTTGTAATTGAATCTTGGAGCTGGTATGGTCTGGGCCCAGCATAAAGGTGGGAAAACTTTCTAAAATGAGGCTCACTGAGATTCAGACATTTAACTTCCTCATATGAAAGATATATCCCCAAAACTTAAATTATATCACACTTGGATTGGAAAAGAAAAAACAAACCCCAAAGTGGAAAGAACATAATCTTTTAAATCTACTACCTGAACCATTTCCTGAAGCCTTCATTAGATTGTGGCACAGAAGGAATATTAAGTAACAAAAAGTAACTCACTTTAATAAATATTATATATTTATCCAATCTTTACCTACAAAGAATTTACTTCGATGGGTCAAAGCTAACTAACTTAGTATAGATACTATCTAATCCTGATTCTTAACTATGATTACACATTTGAATCAGCTTTTGAAAATTTCTGGTACTGGGCCCCATCCCAGATGAATTAAGTCATAATTTCTGAAGGATGGGGCTCAGATACTGGTTTGTTTTTAAAGAGTTTGAGGTGATCCTAAGGTGCCATCATAGCTAAAGGTAACCAGTTTTTGGATATTTGGTAAATAGATCCCTGACGTTTCCCTTTCTCATTTTAGGTGAAGCACATTGTGCAGATATATATCCGTGAATAGGTATTGATTTAGCTGAACTAATTCAAGCAGGGAAAAAAATCCTTTAGATCCTACAAATATGGCTTGAAAAACAAGCTCAACAAGCTCAACAAAACTCAAAATCTGGCCTCTCATTTTGTTACTCAAATGTAAAACCCACTGCAAGAGTGAAATTGGAGCATACCCCAAAGTCTAATTCCTCTATGTGAGATTTAAGTTTGTTTTGTTTTAAAGAAAGGTCATCTTGTTTCTTTTTTGCTGGCCTTGAGAAGCAGCAGACCATCCCAGCACACAAGAAATTAATTACCCTGGAGGACCAGGTGCAACCAGTTAGTTGGTTGCCATGGAGACAAAAGCTATACATCCCTGATTTTCCACCATGCTATTTCATGAAATCTTATTCTTTTCAATAAAGTCCATTCACAAAAAGTGAATGTAAGTGTGGTTTGATTACTTTTATGTGTGCATTAATACATAAATAGAAAAAAATGTTTCACCAAGTAATGAACACTTGTCTTTTTGAAGAAAACATAAGGATAAGTGCAATTTGAGCCAATTACAATTTACTCAAATTTTTATTGCATTAAAAAAAGAAGTAAATCCAAAGTGTTTCAAAATCCTGTTGGAAAAACTGGAAAACCAACTTCCCTGGAGTTATCTGACACTTACTAGTGCTGCTGTGCCCGTTTCACCCCATCCCCCATTTTTTTGGTTGTTGTTGTTGTTTTGTTTTTAAGATTTTATTTATTTATTTATCTGAGCGAGAGCAAGCTGGGAAAGGAGCAGAGGGAGAGGGATGAGCATGGAGCCTGATGTGGGGCTTGATCCCACCCTGCACGTGACCTGAGCTGAAACCAAGAGCTGGATGCTTTAGCTGAATGAGCCACCCAGGCACCCTGCTGCCATTCCTCTGAAGTGCAAATTTAGCCCACAGGAGAGTCACCACAGCTCTCATCTGAGATTTCATTTTAGGTTCTATCCAAATCTATTTATTTTTAACTCTTCTAAAAAGAACCCAGTGAAAAGCTACAACTCTAGAACTTAACTCAAAGGTAATATTTCTTAGCTAACATGGTAGTAGTTTTTCCTTAAAAAAAAAAAAAGAGAGAGAGAAAAGAAAATAAAAGCTTAGGTTTACACCCATTTCAATAATTTTTTAGTTATTCCACACAACTGACATTTAGTTACTAGTTATGTGCCTATGTTTTGTTCCTTATTTTGGAACATGTACCGTAGTAGTTTATGAAAAAGGTTAACATTAAGGGAGATTATCTGGGGGGAGGTGGTATATGAGAACTCTCTGCCTTGTCTGCAGTTTTTCTGTAAGCTTAAAATTATTCTAAAATAAAGAGTCTATTAATAAGCAATTTGTGACCATTAATTGTAGCAAATGACTTAATGATAGTGGATATTGATATGCATTGTGTTAGTTGTGTTAGGTTGGCAATGAAAATAATTAGGTGAAATTTGGAGAATCTGGCTATACTCTGGGATTTTATACTGAAATTTAAGTGTATTCTAATGAGTAATCCAAACCTACAATTTTTGGACTATTTTTACCCTTGGGTAAAATATCTATAACTTTGGAAATGTCATGACTTTCATTCTGAACAAAGTACTATGGAGATTTAAATGGCAGAATTAGTCATCTTTGAAGTACTGAATTTCTTAACTTGATATCTGATACACTGATACTATTTGCTATGGGCCAAATATTTCCATATTTTCTTTTATTAAGCTAATTCTTAAACATTTATTTATTTATTTATTTAAATCACTTAATTACCATTTAATGTATGATTAGTTTCAGAGGTAGAGTTTAGTGATTCACCAGTTGCATAGAACACCCAGTGCTCCTGACATCAAGTGCCTCCTTACCACCCATCCCACAGTTCCCCCTCCCCCGCCCACCTTCTTTTGATAGTTAAGTGACATATTTACAATAAACTCTTATTTGCCCTCATTTGAAAACAATCTGCTTTTATTTTTCTTCAACCTCTCAGGGCAAACAGCAACTGAAAACAGGTCTGTCTGTGTATCACAGGGTTGAAAGATCTCCTGATATTTGCTACTACTCACATGTTTAGAGAAATTTAGCAAATGACAGTGATGTACCTTCCTCTGGACATGTGTCAAGGGAAGTGTATGTAATTCATATTTAATATCAAATGATATTAATTGTATTCTTAAAAATGCTGGACACATAGTAAATGCTTAATATGTTTATTAGATGAAGAAATGAATTAAATACTTAAATTCAATGATTTCATATTTAGCTGCTTTTATTCAGTTTTTAATTTGCTTGAACATTTAGACCTGACCTATTTCCAGGAAAGTTTATTCCTAGGTGTATATTTATCAAAGTCTCCTATTACATAGCAATCCAATTGAATACATGACATATCACTGTGACACAACTTCCCGACCAGAGAACCAATTTAGCTTTTGTCTAACTCAGACTTTGGACCCATATGAGTTTTGCACTTTCTTGGTTTTCTTCCTTTTGACCTGGGCTCTGGGACTGACTCCACAAAGACTGTTCAATATTGCTTCCAGCCCTCAATATATAAGACAGATGAAAGGTTGAGGTTCTTAATATATAAAGTAATTTAAAAATCAATAAAAAGGGTACTTCAAGTCAAGATGGAGTGACAGGAACTGGACTTACCCTCTGGCCTGAAACAACCAAAACCTGGAAAACTATATAGGAAACAAAGCTTTCTAAGACTTTACAAAGTAGGGAGATCCTTGTGAAACAGAAAGCAGGGAGGTGAGGTCACTGGTCACTCCAGCTTACTGTGTACATAGAGGTTTCAGGAAGCAGCCCAGGAAGGGGAACTGAGGCAGAGCCCAGAGGTCAACCTGAGTAAAGGAACTGGAAATAGGAGCCTGAGAGGGCCAAGGTGCGTAGAGCTTGCTTGGGAATATCCCAGAGAGGAGAGAGAAGCACAGAAGGGGAACTCTGCAGAAGGATCTGCCTTCAGTCTTCACCTGAGTACTGATTAGGGTATGTGTGTGAAGAAATTACCTGAGACCTGGAAAAGAACCACTGACAAGATATGGAAGAAATAGCCTGTTCTCATATAGTCAGGAATAGATCCTGTTCCAACAAGCCAAAGTAGAATACCTCATAATTCATGAAATTATGGTAGAGTTCTCAGAAGGCTTATCTCAGTGACATTACTGGGGTAGCATGTGCCCTCAGTAGTAGAGAAAAAGTAGGATCAGACTAAACACTGTTCTGGACCTGCTTGACAAAACTTAAGTTAGATCTGAAAGAGTTAAAACTGTCTTCAAGTACCTTAACTGTGTTCCAGACCAAAGCTCAGGAATACTTACAAGAATACAAAAATATCCAGGACCCAACAAGCTAAAAATCACAATGTTAGGCATTTGATGAAAGCATATGAAGAAGCGGGAAAATGCAACCTCTAATAATAAAAAAGAAATGTACAATAAGCCAGGAATGAGCATATGATATGTTGTTATAACTATTCTATATGCTCAAGAAGCTAAAGAAACTTATTCCTGGAGGACATAAAGATACAAAGATATAAGATACCAAAAAGAGACAGGAGCCAAATTTCTCTTTCATTTCTAATGAAAATGATAATGTCTGAGGTTAAAAACATACTAGTTGAGATTAGCAAATCAGAAATTGTGCCCCAGACAATGATTAGTGCCATGGACTGAATTGTGTGCCTCCCCGCCACCAACCACCACCACCACCACATTTGTAGAGTGAAGCCCCGACCCCTGATGTGAGGGTTTGTGGAGGTGGGCCCTTTGGGAGGTAATTAGGGTTAAGTGAGACCACAGGGTGGGGCCCCCATGATGGTATTTGTGACTTTCTAAAAAGAGAATGAGAGAAGGGTCATTCCCTCTCCATCAGGTGAGGACACAGTGAGGCCTCTGTGCACCAGGGAGAGGATTTTCTGGAGGAATCAAATCAACTTCTCGGCCTCCAAATTGTGAGAAACAAAGGCTTGTCATTTAAACCAGTCAGTCTATGGCATTTTGTTATGGCAGCCCAAGCTAAGACAATTGGTGAACTTGAAAACACTCCAAGGAAACTACTGGAAATACAGAGAGAAATTAATTTCTTGAAAATGAAAAGAGAGCATCAGGGAACTGTAGAATGTGATTAAGTGGTGTTATAGCTGCATAGAACCAGAGTCTGTGAAAGAGAATGAGGGAGCACAGGAAACATATTTGAAAAGTAATAGCTGAAACCCTGATAAAAACTGGAAGCCCATGGATTTAAGAAGCCCAACAAACCTCTAGGACAGTAACATAAAGAAAAATACAAGGTCATCATAATGATATTGTTGAAAAATAGTGAGACAGATACATCTTAAAAGCAGTCAAAGGAAGAGAAACACATAACACACAAAGAAATAGGGAAGAGGATGATGGAAGATTTCTTACTAGAAGCAATTCATGCCAAAGACAGTGCATTGTATTTAATGTATTGAAAGAAAAAAATCTTTCAACCTTGTGTTCTATACCCAGTGAAATTATCCTTCAAACACAAAGGCCAAAGACATTTTGAGATACACAAAAAGAGAAAGGTGTGATTACCATTAGATAAGCTCTACAAGAGATGCTGAGGAAGGTCCCTTAGACAGAAGGAAAATGAGATTGCGTGGAAATCTTGATCTAAACAAAGGAATCTGAACAAAGAACAATAGAAATGGTAACAAAAAATACTGAAACATACATATGTGGATAAGCATAAAAGACTTTATTTTTTTTTTAATCAATGAAGTCTCTTTTAAAGATAATTGTGCAAAGCAAAAATCATGACTATGTATGTGAGTTTCTGCCATATATAGAAGTGAAATGTATACACAAAGGTAGCACAAAGGCCAGGAGGACAGAAATGTGAGATTTTCCACTATGTATCTCTTGAAAGTACACCTTGAGCAGTAAAATATGTATACTAGAAGACTTATTTTTTAAGGATTTTATTTATTTATTTATTTGAGAAAGAGAGCACATGAAGAGGGGAGAGGGAGAGGGAGAACCAGACTCCCTGCTGAACAGGGAGCCAGATGTGGGACTTGATCCTAGGACCCTGGGATCATGATCTGAGCCAAAAGCAGATGCTTAACTGACTGAGCCACCCAGGCACCTATAAACTATAAATCTTAAACAACTACTATAGTAACACTACAAACAGAGGTAATAAACCAATAAAGGAGATTGAGTGTAATCATGAAAATATTCAATACAATAAAAGGGAGAAAAATAAGAGAAAGGAAACAAAACACAAAGGGATAAGTAGAAAACAAAGACAAGATGGTAGATTTAAAACACAACCATATCAATAATAACATTAAACATGAACAGTCTAGCACTCCAATTAAAAGGCAGAGATTATAGATTGGATTAAAAAGTGAGATCAAGTATGTATGTCTACAAAAATCACACTCTATAAAAACACAAAGAGATTAAAGTAAAAAGATAAAAAGTTATGATATATATAAATAACCTAGATACTCAACAGATGCATATTGGTTAAACAAATTATAGACTATTCATAAAATGGAATATTCTGCAGCTATTAATGCTGTTGATGGAGAAGTGTATTTATTGACCTTGAGAGATAATCATGATGTATTAAGTGAACTGCATGATGTAGGAAACTATTTAGAAAATCTTTCCTCAAAATATTAGTATGACTATCTGTGGATGATATGATTTGGGGTAATTTATTGAAATTTATGTGCTACTCACTATTAGTAACCAATTTTGAAAATTAGCAGCCAGACTGGCCATTGGGCTATGTGTCCTTCCTTTGACTAGACCATACATTCCAAATACAGAAGGTGGATGGTGTCTTAGAAGTTCCCATTGTCCTTTAGAAATTTCTTAATTTAAACACACACACACACACACACACACACACTTTGAGGTCATCAAAGTATTTCTCCCCTTTTCATCTGGCATCTTCCTGTCCCCGCGTGCAGACTCATGGTATAGGATTCTATCTCCCGATTCAATGTAGACCAGTGCTTCTCAATTACTTATGGGGAGAGACTTTTAAAAAACAATTCTGATCCATCTTTGATTACTTTGCTCCATTTGTAGTTGAGCAAGATGCTCCTTGATGGTTAATCTGAGCTTCTGCACCAAGACAGGTACCAAAAGGTTTGAGACCACAGCTTATAAGCAGCACAGATGTAAATAGTCATCGCTGCACAGTGGCTCATTCACATAGTGCTAATAACTGGTCCTAAACAATTTAATGATCATGGAGCACTAAATTCATGCAAACTCAACTGACAGAAGTCAGTAAGTGATAGCAAGCCTTAAAACAAGCCAGAAACTGGAAACTTGAAACAGACTCGTATCCATGGGAATTAGGACCATATTGGTAACCCTGGGATGCTTGTAAATGCCACACCCTTGTGCCATGGCTTCCCATTTCATTAACTTTCACTTGTGGCATTTTTATTTTTGTGTTAATATGAGTAACATAGCCAATTTAATTTACTTTAAATTAATGCTATAGAGGAGATGTGTGGCATTCTTGGGTTCAATTTTTATTTCCTTTGGAAGTCATTTGTGTTTTGAAGCAGTTGAATATATCAATTCCATTTTAAGAAGAAAGTCAGCGGAAAAAAGTTTGCTATATAAAACCTTGCTTTGCAGTTAACTTTCATATTTGTTTCACATATTGAGGGTTTTTAAAATGTATTCTCCTTCCAAAACTTTTGTATAGATTTACAGAATGTTGAGGGTAAAAGAGAAGGAATGCACATTCTCTCTGGTGAAGCAATTGGACATTTCTGTTTCCAATTATTTTCATAGGATTTCCATAAAGTAGTTGAATAAGAAATATTTTTGCCAATTCTGGTGTCCAATCTTACTAAGTAATATCAACAGAGTTGGGCTAAATCTTATTTTTCAAGGATATGTAACTAATTCTCATTGCTGTTTCTATTGGCAGATATTTCCTTTCTGAATCTGACTCTACATTTTATCTTCAAAGAATGAAATATTTTTCTGTCTACTAAGAACACCATGAGACAGAAAGGCATTTTTTAAAAATTTTCCTTTCCTTATAATCAAAGCTAGAACCTCTCAGACTGCCAAAATAATTTGTCTCTTTCCTAAATTGATGTTGTTAAAGAGTTACATATGGGGCTTGTAGTTTTTCTTAAAAGTTTAAATGGCTAATTTAAGATTCACAAATCAATCATATAGTAAGTGCTAGAATATTAATAGATACCTAAAGGAGTACCACAGTTGTATAGCTGAATGTGAGGTCAAAGAAAGGACGCTAAATCTACTTACTGGGAAACACACTATTTCTGAACTTTTGCAAAGACACTCCTTACTTTGATCTAGGAAAAACACATTTATAAAATCAAGATCATTTCAATTTCTGACAATTCTACTGTGCTTTGCTGTAGTGGATTATTGAAAAGATTTCGATTGCCTAATTAAGACCAAGGATATAAAGGTGTTTCTCCTGTATCCCGGCAATGATTTGGGGCACCAAGCCCTTTGCAGTATCCTGGTGCCTAACTCTGTTCTTAAGCCTCAAATCTGCTTTTCATCCATTTTTCCTTTCATTCAAAAATTTTTATAAATGATACGTTTAAATATTTTCCTCCTTATCTTTTTCTGTTCTGCTTTTCCCAATCCTAGGCTAAAACTTCCTTATACTTATTACCTTTGTGTGCTTTCTGCTTATTAATATTTTTCTCTAGTAAGATTCCTTCCAACGACTAGTTAAGAAGCTGCTGACTAAAGACATTTTTATAAATAATTTTTAGTAGTATTTGATGATGGTTTGGATTGGAGTGCAATCACAGGATTTGGAATTTTCACTAAAATTTACTCCCTCACTCAGAGGTGTATCTTGATGTTTGAAAAATAGAGAATAAGGAGCAAGAGGAAGAGGAAGAAGTGGAAAAAATGGTAGGAGCCTTCCTTCCTGGAGGTGTCTCTGAGTTAAAGGCATGTTTCCCAATCCCATTTGCCTTCAGACAACTTCTAGCAACTGAGGCCTGAAGATGTAATTTTTTAATTAGCCCCCTTTGCTTCACACCCAGAGGCATTGCTTAATTCAGACCCTCATCATTTCTCACCTGAATTTTTGCAGTAGACTGTTAACTTGTCTTCTTGCCTTGTGATCTTGCCCTGAAGCAAACCATCTCCTACATGTTATCAGGAGAAATTTACTCGTAACAAATTTGATCATGTCCAGCCCCCTGTTAAAAACTTCTTCAGGGATGGGTCTCACTTTCCACCTTCATTCTTTGTGATAAAATCCAATCTGTTACACATGCTGAGGTAATCAAGAAACTGGTCAGAGAAGGTATAGCCACTTATTAAAAGTTCTCAGCCCAGAAACAACTCCTTACTTTTGATTACATGGCATTGGCTAGAACTCAATCACATGCTCACACTTATTTGCAAAGGGAACTGGGAAGTGTAATCTATTAATATGCCTGGTCAGAGGAGATGAGGACGTATTTGGGGGAGAGCTAGCCTTCTCTCCCACAGTATATTATTTTTAGAAACCCTTAGCCATCCATAATAAATATTCATTAGTTCAGAATTTCTCTCACTAGCAGAAAAAAGAGAACTGACATTTATTGAATGTTTACTGTGTGCTTAACATAGTTTTTCTAGGAGAGAGATTTGGTCTTACTCATCTTTCTATTTCCTGAATTTAGCAGATTGCCTAGCACACAATAAACCCCCCAGAAAATCTTTGGTGAATGGAATTTCGTATAAAAATATAATTTTTTTAAAAAAACTGAGCTGTAACATCAGGCTTTCAAAGCCTTATTAATTTTTTTTTACTTTTCTTCAGCTTTCCCCCATCCCTGTACTGTTATTTTTTCCTTTGGTTTCTTGTAGTATTCACCTTGATTATTAATATAGATGCTCCCCAATTCATGATTGTCTGACTAATGATTTTTCAAGTTTATGGTGGTGCAGAAGCAATCTGCATTTGGTAGAAACCGTATTTCAGAACATGGATTTTGATCTTTTTGCAGGCTAGTGATATGCCATGTGATACTCTAGTGAGGCTGGGCAGTAACAGTGGCCACAGCTCCTCATCAGCCTCATGATGACAAAGGCAAACAACTGATATGCTTATTAACAGTCTTTCCCCATACAACAACCCTCCTCTTCACTTTCAGTATGGTATTCAGTAAATTACATGAGATATCCACTGTTTTTTTTAAATTAAGTTAATTTATTTATTTTCAGAAACATAGTATTCATTATTTTTTCACCACACCCAGTGCTCCATGCAATCTGTGCCCTCTATAATACCCACCACCTGTTATCCCAACCTACCACCCCCCGACCACTTCAAACCTCTCAGTTGTTTTTCAGAGTTCATAGTCTCTCAGGATTCACCACCCCTTCCAATTTACCGCAACTCCCTTCTCCTCTCTAAGACCCCTTGTTCTCCATGATATTTGTTATGCTCCACAAATAAGTGAAACCATATGATAATTGACTCTCTCTGCTTGACTTATTTCACTCAGCATAATCTCTTCCAGTCCCGTCCCTGTTGCTACAAAAGTTGGGTATTCCTCCTTTCTGATGGAGGCATAATACTCCATCGTGTATATGGACCACATCTTCCTTATCCATTCATCCATTGAAGGGCATCTTGGTTCTTTCCACAGTTTGGCGACCGTGGTCATTGCTGCTATAAACATTGGGGTACAGATGGCCCTTCTTTTCACGACATCTGTATCTTTGGGGTAAATACCCAGGAGTGCAATGGCAGGGTCATAGGGAAGTTCTATTTTTATTTTCTTGAGGAATCTCCACACTGTTCTCCAAAGAGGCTGCACCAACTTGCATTCCCACCAACAGTGGAAGAGGGTTCCCCTTTCTCCACATTCTCTCCAACACATGTTGTTTCCTGTTTTGTTAATTTTGGCCATTCTAACTGGTGTAAGGTGATATCTCAATGTGGTTTTAATTTGAATCTCTCTGATGGCTAGTGATAATGAACATTTTTTCATGTGTCTGATAGCCATTTGTATGTCTTCATTGGAGAAGTGTCTGTTCATATCTTCTGCCCATTTTTTGATATGTTTGCCTGTTTCGTGTGTGTCGAGTTTGAGGAGTTCATTATAGATCCTGGGATATCCACTGTTTTATTATAAAATAGTTTTCGTGCCAGATTAGTTCAACTGTGGCCTAATGTAAGTATTCTGAGAACTTTAAAGGTAGGCTACACTGAGCTATGATTTGGGTTAGGTGTATCAAATGTATTTTTGACTCAGTGGCATTTTCAACTCACTGTGGGTTTATTAGGGTGTGATCTCGTTGCAAGTCAAGGAAAATCTGTAGTCTTCTGCTCTTATGCTAATGAGAATGAGCTCTTCAAGATCACTTGAAAACAAGCGTTACTATTCTTCAGCAGGTGCCTGAAACTGACTTCTGGTTGGTTCTGCCCTTACTAAAAAGGTGATTCCAGATGAGTTCACAATTTTCACATGTTTGATTGCTGATGACTAAGGATGGTTTTGGTTTTTTGGGTTATTCTTTAAGAAGCACATTTAGAGGAGTGCCTGGGTGGCTCAGTGGGTTAAGCCTCTGCCTTCAGCTCAGGTCATGATCCCAGGGTCCTGGGATGGAGCCCCACATTGGGAATCTCTGCTCAGCGGGGAGCCTGCTCCCCCCACCCTCTGCCTACTTGTGATCTCTGTCTGTCAAATAAATAAATAAAATCTTTAAAAAAAAAAAAAAAAAGCACATTTGGAAAAAAGGGAGACCTGAAGCCCAAGTCATCAGCTCTCAGGCAAGGAAATTTCTTTCAAATTTCAAAGGATGGTGTGCCCACTCACTCCTCCTCCTTATTGTAAAAACAAACACGGTTATTTAGAGCTGAAATGTGGCTCTAAGGCCCTGGTTGATTTTGATGCCTGCTCTGTAGAAGTGAGAGTGGGGAGGAGGGGAGAAGGAGTCTCACAAGCTGAGAGCTTTAGAAGAGAAGTTGTATCTGTAGGCAACAAAGTGTTACAAAAGAGAGGATGCTGGATTGGGAAAGAAAGAGCCGCCTCATAGCCAGCCAGGTGAGTCACCTGAGCAACTTGACAATGCCATCCACCCTACCCATCAGGAAAGAATGCGCATTGAAGCCAAATCAACCTCACATCCTGAAGGGAAGTCTTCTACTTCAAACAGTCACATTTGCTTGGTGGTCAGAGGCTAGCCCCTATTTTATCTTCAAGAAAGCCATGGTCTCACATCTTGTTTCCCCTGTGTCAGTGAAATGCCAAGGCCCTTCGTAATTTTGCCTCACGTTATCTAGCATGTTGTCTAGATTCGGTCAGGTGGGGGCAGATTCCCACGTTTTCTGGGCTGAGGGATCCCAAAGGCTCGATCTTGCCATTTCCAAACTATCCCCAGGTGTGCCCTGCTCATCGTTCTGCTGTTAGGCTTATGAGTCACACCTCCATGGACCTCCAAGGGCTCTCAAGTCCCATGAGGGAGCTGGGCCAGCGTGAACTTGCTTTGAACCAAGGTGAGACCCTCACACCTCAATACACACACCAACAACTAGCCACTTTGTCCAGAGGTGCTGGCCTCTACCCCATTGCTTTAGATGGAAGCTGCCAAATTTCATGAGACTGAAAAAATTCTCATGATAGGAAACTGCTCTCTCAACCAACTTTATCTACAGCAAATGCCATTTTCCAACTAAGTTCCAGAAATATCTCTACCTTGAAACTTCAATGCTGACTGTCTGTTTCCTTATCTCTTTCTCAGAATGACTTAGCATTGTCTCAAGTGATCTATTAACAAGATGCCAAGATTTCTCTCTTCTTTTCTCTCCTCTTTGAGACAAGAATCTTACAGAAGGGAGGATCTCTATAAAGCCGAATTCAGCTTTTTCTGTCTACACCTACCTCTGGGGAGCCCAGAAGGATTGCTTCTTCTGGTTGAGAATCACTGAGAAAAGCCCAGGACAGGGAAATGGGAAGCCCTGAACTCGGAACTCTATTTAGGGACTCAAGGGATATTTTTGGAGGTGTCATCATTTGTGACAATGTTGAACAGTGTGCTCTGAAGAGCTCAGCGTAAGGACTAGCTGTCAAGTAGTTGTTTTCCTTCATGTTTCCAATTGCAGATTTTTAAATCCACTTTATAAGTGTTTCTCGTGGCTCCACAACCAATGAGTTCTGTTTCCAAGCTACATAGTAAATGTTCACTAGACAGACAGGTCACACATTACTCCAGCTGAAGGATCTGGCCATAGAATCGAAATGTTCCCATCGTCAAAATTTTGGACATTCCCAGAGTGAGACTAACCACCCTGTAAAGCTGGATAAACGGTCTCGATTTGACATAGTTGGTGATAAAATTGGTCAAGGAATAATTATGATGATATCATATCCGGCAAACCTCTTGCAAAAGAAAGTACTTTTAGAGGAAACACAAAATGGGAATTTTCAAATACTATTTGACTAGTACAACTATGGAAAGTTTTTTTAAGCTGGCAGGAAATGCATCTGAAAGTTGTTTACCCTAACTGTCTGAGAAGGCATGTGGAATGAATGAGTCCTGCTGTTCTCTAGAATTACCTCACCGTGGATGCTGGCACGGGGGCCCACAGCAGCAGGGCGCTGGGCATGCATCTAGTGCTGGTGGCTCTCTCCCCGCTGCCTCAAGCTCGAGCTGGAGCAGAGTTCTTCTTCAAATTTGTCAACTCTAGGGTCACTGTGTTGTTTCTGTTTACCCTTTCAGCTGGTTTTTATCCCCTTGAGGACTAGTCTCTCAGTCTTCAGTTTGACAAAGATCATTCCAAGGAACACCATGAAGAAAGAGTGAGGCATTGGGGCATTATGTAGGCTTTCTTTCTCTGCCTTTGAGGGGGAGAAAAAAAAACAACAACCCTGAAAAATAAAAACCAGGTCAGTACTTTTTTTATTTTCAAATACAAAGATGAGGTTACCCAAGTTGGCAGTGATCTATTGTAGTGGAACAATCACACCCAGAAAAATATGGAAACAGGATTAGGGCTCCATTTTGGCTTTCACTCTCACTTGTGTGAATCTGGGCAAGTTGCTTGATCTCCCTGGGCCTCAGCCTCCTCATCTATGAAGTCAGGGGCTGTTAATACCAACCCAACAATGTTATGGTGGAGATTAAATGAGATAATGCGCCTGTGAGAGAACACAATCAATTTCGTTCTCTAGATCCCTTCATTCTGTATTCAAAAATTCGGTTGCATGGCCTTCCTGAGACTATATGAGCCCTCCTTCTCCTTTCCCTAATATTCATCCTGAGTCATGGATAAAAGGGAAGTGACTATCTGAGCAAGATAATGGTACACTTTAAAAATGAAAAGCTAAGCTTCTTTTGTATATACTCTTAACTATGAGACGTGCTTCCATGGAAAAACTACATTTTATATGATATACATCTGGCTCGTAATTACTGAAGTTTCTTGAACTAGCTTTAAAAATATAATTTATTTTTCTTCTCTACACATCTAAGCATTACTGACTTACATAATTTTTCTCCTCCACATTTTTGACAGACTTTTCTTTCTCTACATGATTGAAATCTTTGCTTAAGTGGATTCCAGATTGTCACAGGTCTAAATAAAGTCCCCATTAATATACCTCACTATGATCAAGGACTTGGCTCAGTCTAATAGAGCAATCCTATCATCCATCAACCACTGGACTTCAAGAAAGTCATTATCAGGGAAAATCCACATTTCCCCTTCTTCTCCCAACAAAATATGTGTAAGTGGTTAATACTGATGTCCAAGGAGGACTTAAAATCTGTCACAGCCAGGATTCCATCTGGGTTCCAATAACATTGGATCCTGGTTCTCATAACATTCTCTGAGCTCTCCAAGGAAGCAATATGGGAAAGGATAATAGGAATTCAGAGCTCTGCTTACAGAAAGATGACTTGGAATGCCTCCTGTGGTAAAGCGATTGCGAAAATGCTTCAGTTCTCTGAATCTCTGCCCTTTGCAATGTGATTTTGCCACTTTTCTCTTGCAAAGTATGATCTATTTTCCTGTCTCTTGAATCTGAGCTGTCCTGTTATGTACTTTGGGCAATAGAATGGGGCCTCTCCTCTGACCTCAGCCTGGCTTCATGAAGTCTGGCACACGTAACTTTTTAGTGCCTGCAGCATGAGAGGGAGCCTAGGCTAGCCTCCTGGAGGATGAGAGATCATGTGGAGGAAAGCCAGTCATCTCAGCCAAGACCATCCTATACTAATGAACTATCAGTTGACTGCCAGTTATGGAAGTGACCCCCTAGCCAGCGCAAGAACTGCTGAGCGAAGCCCCGCCAAGATCAATAGAACTACTCAGCCAACTCACAGAGTCCTGAGTGAAAATAAATATTTATAATTTTATGCCCCTAAAGTCTTGTGTATGTGTTGTTTTTAATGTAGCATAAGTATAGCAATAGCTAACTGATGCATTAACCACCAAAGACATGACTAGTTCCTGGACTAGACAAGATTTGCTCCTTGTGATGGAAAAGGAGAGATTCTGGTTTTAACCAGCACTATGCTAGCCCTTCATTTCCTGCTAGTATGCCTGCAGTATGTCCTGTGGCTAAGCCTTAATGAGGATGTATGTCAACCTCTTTGTCCATAAGGTAACTCTGTTCTATGAGAGGGCAGTCAAGACTTGAAGGCCTGGATTTTCAAACTGGAGCACAAATAATCCAAGCATGGAACTGTAATGCCAGGGGTCAGAAAAAGCTACCCACTACGCATCATGTTTCTTATTGGAATGTGAATTATCTTGAGGGCTTGGGGAACAGATGCAACCTACTTTTAAAATCAAAGGGTGGCGGATGGGCTAAATGGGTGATGGGCATTAAGGAGGGCACTTGTGATGAGCACTGGGTGTTATATGAAAGTGAAGAATCACTAAATTCTCCCCCTGAAACTAACACTACTCTATATATGAACTAACTTGAGTTTAAATAAAATCTTGAAAGAAAAAAAAAAGGAATATACCCTAGAACAGAATGTAAGTTTCCAATACTTTAAAATATAAGTAAATATATATAAAACACAACCATCCATTTCTGTCTCCTCTCTCAGCCAGGGGTTCACTCTCTTTGACATTAGATTCATATTTTTTGAAAAGTTTGAAAAGCATTACTCTGGGCAGTGGTTTCCAAATTCTTCTTTTATCATCAAAAGTTTTATTATATCTTTGCCATGTCAAAAAGACATTTTAAACCTTTTAAACATAATCTGCATTTGGTGATTATCAAAATTTACAGATCAGGAGTTATTTAGCATTAATTTTTTTTAAGATCTTATTTATTTATTTATTTGACAGAGAGATAGAGAGAGAGCACAAGCAGGCAGAGAGGCAGGCAGAGGGAGAGGGAGAAACAGTCTCTCCGCTGAACAGGGAGCCTGACGTGGGGCTCGGTCCCAGGACCCTGAGACCATGACCTGAGCTAAAGGCAGGTGTTTAACCAACTGAGCTACCCAGGCACCCCTAGCATTTCTTTAAAAAAATATTTATTTATTTATTTATTTATTTATTTATTTATTTATTTAATTTTATTTATTTTTTTTATTTGAATGAGAGAGAGAGAGAGAAGACTCATGATCAAGTGGAAGGGTAAAGCAAGAAAGAGAATCTCAATTCGACTCCACATTGAACACAAAGTCCAACGTAGAGCTCAATCTCAAGACTCTGAGATCATGACCTGAGCCAAAATCAAGAGTTGGATCCTTAACCGACTGAGCCACCAGGAGCCCCTTACATTAAATTTTTAATAAAGCATTAGATAGGCTTCATAATCCTTCTATATTCCTTGTGGTCCAATTTACAACCACTTAGAAAAAAGAGCCTATGTAGTGAGAAGGCTGGTATTTCAGATTCCAGGTAGGAGGGAGTCTGGACCTAGTTAATAGTCTGGCCCTACGTTCCATTCATGTGTTTCTCACCCTGACCACCACCGACAGAGCCCCCCTATTCCACTATTCCGGGAATCTAGATTGTTCTTTCGGTCCTTCAGCTGACAATAACTTCACCTGCTATCACAAATGTCTCCTCACTTGTTATGAGCTGAGCTGTGTCCCTCCAAAATTTTACATTGAAACCCTAATACCTCAGAATGTGACTCTATTTGGAGATAGGGCCTATAAAGAGGTGATTAAGTTAAAACCAGCCCTGTAGGGTGGTCCCTAATCCAACCTGACTGTTGTCTTTATAAGAAGAGGGAATGTGGACACAGAGAGAGATGCCAGACCACATAGGACCTGGCAAGAAGGTAGACACCAGCAAGCCCAAGAGAGAGGCCTCAAGAGAAACCAGCCATGCAGACATCTTGATCTTGGGCTTTCAGACTCCCAAACTTTAAGGAAATACGTTTCTGTTGTTCAGGCCACCCAGTTTGTGGTATTTCATTATGGCAGCCCAAGCCAATGAATACATCACTCTAGAAAACCAGCTCTAGCTCCTCGGCTGTCTATAATTTTCAGATTTCTTGAGTGTTAACAAACAGAAAAGGGCCTCTTTTGTTCCTCACTCACAACCTTTTCTTAGGTCTCCATTATTTTCATAGTCTCCAGAATGACGCACTGTTGGCAAGTGCTTGTGATCATTTCACTAATCAACACATATTCCTGTGGGGTGGAGGGCCATCTTGTTATCAGAGTTCCTAATGATGGGGAGAGAGAGACAAGGCTTAAGTAAACCCAGGCACACTTAGCACAGTGTTTAGGAAATAATGACTAGCTGTCTAATCAGTGTGTGTGTGTGTCCTCACAAACTTCCAGTGGCATTGCCTTAGAGATAAAAGGATAGTCTTAATACATTGAGATTTTAGCCTGTTCTGAACCCATGTTCTGGGTTCAGGAAGGACAGTCCCTGGTAAGCTGTGGAAAGAAGAAGTGAGCAGGGGCTAGTCAGAGACAGATGGGAAGGAGCCACTGGCCAAAGACCCATCGCCTTGCCTTTTCCTCCCTGCTTCTTATGCACTGCTCTTGGCTTCTGAGCTGGGCTAGAAATCCAGCAACAACAGGTCTGGGGGGTTTACTTGGAAAGTGGGAGGCGAAGAGAACAGGAGAACCAAAAGGTGACCCGAGGTAAGAAATATTCTCAGGAAGGTTAGTGACAGAGTCCAGGGGTTCTGGTCTCATAAAAATCTTTTTATTGTAAATATGTCCCATGCAATATTTGAAACATATATATCCCAAAATTATTTGTTGTATAGCTGAGATTTAAATTTAACTGGGTATGGGTTCCCTGATTGGCTCAGTTGATAGAATGTGCGACTCTTGATCTCGAGGTTGTGAGTTTGAGACCTTGTTGGGCTGGAGCCAATTAAAAAAGAAATTAGGGGTGCCTGGGTGGCTCAGTGGGTTAAGCCTCTGCCTTCAGCTCAGGTCATGATCCCGGGGTCCTGGGATCAAGTTCTGCATCGGGCTCCCTGCTCAGCAGGGAGCTGCTTCCCTCTCTCTCTGCCTGCCTCTCTGCCTACTTGTGATCTCTCTCTATAAAATAAATAAAAACCCTTAAAAAAATTAACTGGGCATCCTATGTTTCATCTAGCAGCTTTATTGAAAGGTCAGTTCTCCATAGATTCAGAGAGATCTTTGTAAAATGTAAACTAGATCATACTATTTCTCTGAGCTAACGCTTCCAATCTACCTCAAACTAGAGTTCTAAGTCCTTACCATGACCTTGCTCATTTTTCCAACCTGCTCCTACTACTGTCCAGCTTGTACACTATAGTCTGTTCAAGAGTCACCTCCTCAGCAAGGCCTTCCCTGATGACTCTTTCTAAAATAACTGGCCCCAACCAATAATATCCATTCTCTTATTCGCAATACTTATCACTCCTGAAATATGGTGTATTCATTTGTTATTGAATATCTAGCTTATTAGAATGTATTATTAAAATTAAAATGTAATTCCCACAGGCCCAGGGGCAGTGTTCATCTTTGTTACAGGATACAGGAGTATCCTCAACTCCTAGAACTGTATCTGACATACGATAGGTGCTCAACAAGTAGTTGTGGGAAAGATAAAAGCACTCAGTTGTCTTAGTCAATATAGAGCAAAACTTAGTACCTTGGAGTCCACTAGCAATTAGGAAGCTGGGTCTGCTTATCATTCTTAAGTGGATTAAATAAAGATAATTTTGAAAACTGTTATGTGTCTAGTCCCTTTGGAGAATCCACAAACACTTGAGTTCAGAAACTATAGCTGGGGGAAATTAGTAAGGAGGATTGAACAGCATGTGACATTGCTGATATTTAATTATTCTTTGCTAAAAGTATATAAATTTCTTGTTGAAGTGTGTCTAACCTAAAAATAGACTATACCCTTGTTTCTTCATTACAGTAACTTTTCTCAACTCTGTATTTTGTAATAGAGTTTCTTGTATTTCTATACATTGGGATAAACATTTAAAAAATCTATTTCTTGTATTTCCAGATGAACAGCTCAAAGTTGACTTTCCATACCCCGTGCAGCTTCTGCATCTTTCAATGAACTTCTTTCTCCTTCTCTGAGCTGAGAAGACATTTCATTTGAACTTTCTCCAGTGAGAAGAAATTCACAAAAACAACTGTCAGATTTCAGTGGGAAGGGAGGAAAATAAATAGTAAAATCTGTAATTTGCAAAGGAACAGTAACTCTCATCTTTACACAAAAGGGTAAATTGAAAGGCCCAGGCAAACCAACATGGGAGAGAGAAGTCCTTGAGGCGATCCGTTGCTGGAGAGCCTCTGGAGCTGAGATCAAGATGAGCCTTCATAAGGCAGGAAGTCTGATCTGATCCCAGCCACATTCTTGTCTTGGAGCAATTGACTGTAACCTTCAAAATATAGTGAATGAATTGTGTTGCATCCCAGAGGGTGTGGGAGTGGGGAGGTGGAGGATTTAGGGGAAATGTCAGCCTTGAGTGGGAGCTGGGCCAATGACTGCCTTCATTGGCTTCACACAGCTGAAGACAGCAACCAAATGGAGCTGGGGATCCACTGAAAGAAACAGGGAATGACATAGTTCTTTTCTTAATTAAATGCTTCTTGTGTTTTCCTTCCTGGACTTGACTGGTATTTATTTTTCTCTTGTATCAGAGCAGCATGACATTCTCTGTGGCGGGTGGGGAGGGAATGGTTGTAATGGAAATATTTACTGGCAGCAGACAAGAATATGTTTCTCTAAAGGGAAAGCTGCATTTGTCAAAAATTCGCCTGGATTCTGTCCTCCTTGCTGGGAATAGTTATTTACTCTTAATTAGCCCTAAATACGGTTGAACAGAGGAAGGGCCCTATTTTAAAACCATCGTCGCTGTTTTAAATCTGACTGCAATAGGAAAGAAAGATTGACAATGATTAAAAGGGTGGCTGATGGGTATGTATTAGAAATCATCGTCAATAATAAAATCTGACGACAGGAACAACATGTATTTTATGTTCCCATAAACATAGATTTAGTGTAAGGAAGCCCACGTAATAGTACTTGTGGCATGGGTTGAATTGCTCTGAATTTAATTTAGAACAAACATAAAAGATCCAGATTCAGCTGCAGGCTACTAACCTCGGTCTCAGCTTGGGGGAGGCAACTGCTCTGAGAACTAATGCCATTTCTGAGGTTGTACCATGTCCTTTCCGTGTAGGAAGGACCTCATCAAGATCTGGGATTCTCTGAAAGTGACTTCACCTTCCCAGAATGCTGGGAAGGCCAGGAGATCTCTTCAGCTGCCCCATGGCTGTGTCTTGATCACCTTTTCTGTGACACACACACACACACACACACACACACACACACAACTTCATGGCTAATTGAATCCTTTTATTATGTCCTGCCTGCCAACCTACATATAAATGAATCATCCTGGACATTCTTTGCCCTTAAGCTGCTTTGGGGAGTCGGGAAGGGAACACACCCCAGGGTCTGTGAGTAGCTCAGCAACGGTGCTCCCATATCTCCAGTCCTTTCTGACATCCCTGGATCACCTCACTGATCACTTCTCTGGGAAGAGATACCAGCATAAGCCTCTCCCACATTGCTAGACCCCTCCATGCTTGCTTCCTACCTCCTTGGGCCTGGGCCAACGTTCCAGTGTTTTAGGTACATAATAACTTTTTAAAACTTCCATACACAGTTTCAGTGCTACTTTCCCTGAGGTACATCTTCAATGTGTCTGGATGTTTCTCTGATCAAGACTGGGACCCCATCCCATGACCTCTTTCCCTGAGCTAAGAAGAAAGCAGAGGAACTCCCTCTTCTTTTCAATTCCAAGGGGAGCCCACATTTCCTATCCTGGGATCGTGACATTTTTTTCTGTGGAAATGACCCCTACTATCCCCACCCCCACCCCCAGCCTCCTTATAAATGCAAACCTCACCCATGCAGTCACTAGCTGTCTTGGTCTAGAGGAGCTAATGAATTCGCTATTATTTAAACCCGCCGTTATTTAAATTAGATCTCTATTCAGGAAAGCTGATCTCATCCCCCAAACCCCTGCCTGCCTGGAGGAAGGATGCAGAACATGCTGGAGTTCTTCAACAGTTTGCCAGCCGGAGTCCTTCCAACACAGCTTTCCTGGGGTGGCCCCTGGCATAAAGTCGGATCCCACCAGCCTGAAGATCTGCGTTTTGCTCCACTGGGTTTTCACGCTCTGACAAGGTGTGAGTGGAAATGAGGTCATTCTCGTAATTTCAGGAGGAATTAAAAGGTAAAGTTTCTTTCATAGAGACATTTTGCAAACAGTGATAATTTCCATTTTTTACTCTCAGTGGTTGACTTTTAAGCCTTAGAGAGAAAAAACAGAGCTGAATATTTGGGTGACGCTATGTATCTTAGTTAAACCAGAAAAACCAAACACCCCCTCGAATTTCTAGTGTGAAAGTTTTTACCACAATAATTGTTAGAGACCCGTTCTTTGCTACATGCTGCATGAAATCCTAACCCCCGGGAAGTATGTGTGGAGATTTAAGTCAAACCTGCAACCCAACACAAAATTAACACCAGGACATGCTTCCCCAAGAAAATACAGGGATGACAAATAAACTACAATGACTGTTTTGTGAATCAGCCTCCACGAGTCTCTCGTGGCACTGGGGAAATGAGCATGGTGTTCTTTGTAGGGTTCCTCTAGATTAAGCCAAATGTGGCCAAAGGAACATTTATGTCTTTTTCATCTTTCTCTACCCAAACTCCTGTGGCTAAGACAGTGTTGCAAATGGCCTAAAATTTACAATCACTATAATTTTAGGAAGTGAAGTGTCTGAAATGGCCTTTGGGAGAAATTGCAAGTTGAAATAGGTGACTGAAGTGAGAAGCCAAGCCAGCTGAGGAAAGGCTGTTTGGCAGTTATTAATGGAAGAAATGCACAGAAGCCAGCTACCTGGTCTCACTTTGCCAAGTGGCCAGCAGGGTGAGGTCCCAATGGACTTGAAACAGCTCTGGTTGCTTGTTCCTCAGAAAGTAAATTGGTCTAACTTCTGGAAATCTTCAAATTGTCAGGTTTAAAATCCAAGATATGCAGTTCCTGAATGTTCTTGATAGTAAGGTAAGGTTACCAAGTTCAGTGCTCTAAATTTCAACCCAGAGGCGTGTGATTTGGGACAGTACCCATTCTTGCTGACAGCTGCCACCCTCCCCTAAAATTTCTCTTTCATTCATTTATTCAGCACATGTTAATTGTGAATTCACAGTGGACCAGGCACTGTTCTCCGCATTAGAGATCCATCAATGCACTAAAGGAAAAAAATCTCTGCCCTCGTGGAGCTTACATTCTAGCTGGTGGAGAAAGACAGCTATAAATGAAACGAAGCAGGTCACGAGTTGGTCACTGTGATGAGGGATAAATAAGGCAGGGAAAGGGGCTGCAGACTGGTGCAGGTCAGGAGAACAGAGATGTGAACCAAGGAAGGAAGATAGTCATGGGGAAGAGAGGCTAAAAACAGGCATAAAATAATATTAACCATGTCTCTCATCTCCATGCTATTACAACAAATGGAGGGGCTTAGAAATCCCCTTATGATGATAATAAGCAACATTTATTAATAAGCGATAAGCATTCTACTAAGCATTTCTCATCCATCTACTCAATCAATCCATTCATCAGCACAGGAACACAGCATAAGGGAGGCCCAGTGAAGTTAGGTGATTGGCCAGGGTCACACAGACGAGCCAGTAAGACTTAGGACTTAGGACCTAAACCTTTTCGATTAACACCAAATTGGATAGAAATTGTAACAATGAGCATTTATTGGGTACCTGCTATGTGCAGGCAGTGTGTGAGGTGCTCTGCATATATTAAATAAATGTTGGAGTTTGTAAGGGAAACCTGTATCACACAGACACTCCAGAGCTTTCTTTGTTTCTGAAAACACTCCCTCTCTACATTTGGCATATACTTCTCACAAGACTGCCCTTTCCCCCCGATTCTCCCAACCTTATCACATAAGCTGCCCAATCGGCCATCAACGACTCTACCTCTCCAGCCTCATCTCCCTCCCGCTCCCTGTACCGGCCTCCGTTCAGATCCTTGAAAATGCCAAATACACAGAAAGCTCAAGGCCTTTGAACCTGCTCTTCCCTTTCCCTAGAACACTTTTCCTCAGATACATGGCTGCTCCCTTCTATCACTCAGTTCTCTCCTCAAACATTGTCTCAAAGAGATGCCTTCCCTGACCCGGAAATAGAGAATAGCATGGGAGCCCTGCGACTTGTCCATCCTTTCCATTTTCCTCACACCGCTTCATTCCCCTTCACAGCTTTTATCATCTCCTGAAATGTTGTTTGCTCCCTCTTGTCGACTTTCTTTATTAGAAGTTCTTTTTTATTTACCTGTTTTCTCAGCAACTAGAACAAAGCCTGACACAGGATAGACAATCAATACAGATTTTTCATAAATTATTGAATCATAGGACTATACCTTATTAAGGTATCGTCTGCACTTTTGGAAGATGATTGTTAGCCCCAAAGAGAAAAAGTACAGCGACTTCCATTCCATCACATTTTTCTAGACAAGGTTAAAGTTCTTTACTGAGAGTACAATACAATTCCTTAGGGACACATATAATAGAGAGCCATTTCTTTGGTTCCCTGTCATTAGAGTCATTGCAATGTGGAAGCCACTGATGGACACAGGCCAGGAGCTTTACCTCAGCATAGTCCCAGGGGTTTTCTTAGCTGATATTTGCAAGAATAGTGATTAAGTGGTATGAAACAGTCAAATGTCCACAGAAGTTATAGTTCCTGTTGCTGTCTACAAGTCAGGTGGCTACACAGGAGTCCAGGGAAAAGATGTTAGAGTTTTGGATTAAGGTGAATGAACAGATGAGGAGTAGATGAATTTTAGGTGTATTTTGCAGGTGGAACCAATAGGACTTGCTAAAGGATTGAGGGGGGAGAACTGAGGAAAATGGAAACTACAAGGATGATATTTAGGTTTTTAGCCTGATGAAACTATTGACTAAAATGGGGAAGGCTAGAGGAAAATAGGGGAAATCAAGAGTTACATTTTTGAACTTACTTAATTTGAAAAACCTATCAGATATCTAGGTGGAAATGTCAAAGCTTTGGAAAATGCTTTGGAACTGGAGTAGGTCTTGGAGCCATCAGCAACAATATGACATTTTAGGCCTATTAATGGGCAGGTTTGTCCTGTAAGAGAGTTTGATATGGGAGAGAAATCCCAAGATAGAGCCTTCATGTATAGTCTTCCAAAGCTCAGTCATAAAATGCTTTAGCCTGGGTCTGTCTCAGCCTCTCTCTTTTTCTCTTTCTTTCTCTCCTGATGCTTGCTCTTGGAAGCGATCATGTTTTGAGAAAGCCCCATCTTCCCAGCACCTACCATGAGACCTGTGAATGAGTGAGACTCCAGATGATTCTAGTTCCCAGCTTCAAGCCACCCAGCTGGCATAAAGAGGAGCAGAGACATCTATCCCTAATGAGTTAACCCAGATACTTGATTAGATTAGTGAGCTGTTATTGTTTCCAACCATTGAATGGGGTGCTTGGTTATGCAACCTTAGATAACCTCAACGAAGAAGTTACCAGGGAAAATGTAGTGTTTGGTAAAAGTGCAGTGGTGGAGCAGTGAACAGGAGATGAGAAGTTAGAAATGATGTGCAGACAACTGTTTTCAAGAGGTTGAGCTTGGAAAGAGAAGAGGGAGAGAAGGTGGTAGCATGGGGGAAGTTGTGGACATAAGCTTCTTTTTCTTCTAAGATGGAAGATGTTCACAGGATATTAAGAATAATTCTGCAAGGGGCACCTGGGTGGCTCAGTGGGTTAAGCCTCTGCCTTCAGCTCAGGTCATGATCCCAGGGTCCTGGGATCAAGCCCCACATTGGGCTCTCTGCTCAGCAGGGAGCCTGCTTCCTCCTCTCTCTGCCTGCCTCTCTGCCTACATGGAATCTCTGTCTGTCAAATAAATAAAATAAAATCTTAAAAAAATTAATAATTCTGCATGGAGTTAGATTCTGATTTATAAGACCAAACCAGGATAGGCCAAAAGACTGGACTCTTTGAGATATTTGTAAAAATCAATTGTGAGAGTGACCTTCCTTGATGCTAGGAGAGAAGAAATGGAAGATGAGCATGTGTGGAAGTAGGTTTGCAGATGTTTTGGTGGGAAGATGAGGCTTTCAATCCAGTGGTTTCTATTGTTTTAATGAGGAAAGAGGCAAATCCATCACTGGAAATTGAAGGGAGCAGAGAGGTGGTTTGGGGAGTAATGGGACGAGTAGGAATTGTCTTAAAAGACAGATAGAAATGATGGGCAGTGTTGAATGCACAGTGGAGTTAACCTATTCAGCCATTCAATTGGCAGTGTAGAGAAACTAATAACTAGGTAAAGCCCAGTTGTTCAGAGTTTCCCTCAGAAGGTATATCAGGGAGAGGGGCATGGAATGTAAGAGTATTTGGAAGGTAGTAATTACAATAATGGAGCAGGACAAAGACACTTAAGAAGAGAAGATAAAACAATGAGAAAGTCCTGGGGTCCCTGGGTTGGTAGTCTCTATGTTGCAGTAGAAATTCTAGAAAGTCTAGAAAAATCTGACCCTCATAAGTTTGAGGTGCAATAGTTTGGAAGAGTGGAAAGTGTTGGTGAAGAGTTGTGGGTATTGTATAGGGCAGCTACTGGATGACAGAGTCCAGGGACTTTCACTAATGAGGGAAGCCCAAGTACTAGCAAGTCAACAGTTGGCCTCGATGACCAGACACAAAGACTTTTTATTCTATTTCGAGAACAGATTGTATTACTTCAAATGTAAAACTTCCCTAGGAGACAAACTGATCTGAAAAATCCTTTGAAAAGTTTCTCTTGAGAATTTTCTTCTCCAAGTACTATTAAAAAAAAAAAGTACTGCAGTGTTTCTTATATTAAGGTTGCTGGTGCCACTAAATGTAGAAATAAATGAAAGCCTGTTGGGAGTCTGTGGAATGGAACTAACACACCTGTAGCTGACTTACATAATGAATCTTGCTCTATTTCTTGGTATTCAGCCTCAGGTAATTTGTTGATGTAGCCCACACTCTGTTGCCTTCCATTTGCTGAGTCTTTGCCAGTACAGCTTCATGAATCTTGTGGAGACAAATCTGATGTCCGCCATTACTGCAACTGGACTGGGGCCAGGAATGCCAACTTAGCACTGAACACACTCTTCTGGTGGGTTCTTCTGTCATTCTTTTGGCTTCTTTGTTTTACAGCGGTGGTAGATCATGAATTTACAAGTATCTGGTTTCATACATTCCGTGAGTTTGGGAGATGAACTGAAATATCGTTGTTCTGTTGAGATACTCTGGAAAAACCACATGCTCATATTCATTTATTGGTGAATGTGGTTGCTAAACTATGGGTTTCTAGAAGACTCAGAAAAATGGGAAAAAAACTAACATATCAGGTGATAGTTTATAAATATTATTTATGTCTAAACCAGAGGTGAAAGGGGATTATAGAGCTCATTTTTCCTTCTGTTTCCTCTCTATCCATCCTGTCATTCCAACAGAGAAGCACTGTAAAGTCACATGGCCAAGACTATGCATATGTAATTTGTTACTGGGAGGGAGTGAAGAGTTTGGAACAATAATCACATCTATCACAATAGAACACCATGGATTTGGTTAGGGTAATATTTTCTTGGGGAGTGAGTTAATCCTTTTCTTCAGTTGGTAGATTCTCCTTCCTCTTCCTACCTACCCTAACTTCCTTAGGGGGAATCAACTCTCCTTGGTAATAGCAAGGAGCAGACAGAGCACGGGATCACATCGCTTCAGTTTCCAGTAACCCAGACCAAATCACAAAGGCATTATGCAAGGGGAACAAGCCTGGGGAAACCCAGGATCTACTTTATGCACCAATAGCATAAAGTAGCATAAAATAGCATCATAGAGAGCAGGGGAGTCAACCATGGGATTGCCAAAACTCCCAGTTTAGTGACACTACCTAGGACTATAGAGGGAGAGGAGACATGGTTTGCAGGCTCAAGACAATCTTGACAACTTCAAAGCCCAATTTGGCCCCCTTGTCATCTCATTCTTTGTCAACTTCCCAAACCCTCCTCAGGCCTTCTTGCAAGGCAGAACTAGTAGGCCATGCATTGGACCTTTTCTAATTACTGGTTTTCTTGGTTTGCAGAGGGCTTTTATTTGTTTTATTATTTTTAATTTTTTTTTCAAAGATTTTGTCTATTTATTTGAGAGAAGGAGAGTGCAAAAGCAGAGGGAGAGGGTGAAGCAGACTCCCTGGTGGGCAGCAAGCCCAGTGCAGGACCCAGTCCCAGGACCCTGTGATCATGACTTGAGCCGAAGGCAGACACCTAACCAACTGAGGCACTCAGGCACCCCTGCAGAGGGTTTTTAAATCATCCACTTATCCAGTTCCTTATTCATTAAACTAATATGGAGTGAGCATTGATTCCACCAGGCAATTGTTTAAGATCTATGGATAGTCCAGTGAACAGAACAGAAAAATGTGTCTGTCTTCTCATGGCATTTACATTCTGGTAGAGGAAAAAAAAACACACAACCAATAGGCAATTGGAAAAAGCGAAAATGCAGAAATGAAGGAAAAGAACTAACAACTGACACCACAGAAACACAAAGGATAATGTAGGCGATGTTTTAAAAAGATAAAGCAAGATAAAGGGCTTGAGAATGACCAGAATGTTTTCTATCTCACCTGTGGTGGTTGGGCGAGTTAGCCTTGAGGATACCTCTGAGAAAAGACCTGAATAAAGTGAAGAAAGAAGAAAATGGTAGAAGACTGTTCCAGTGGAAGGGAGCCTCAGTTAGGCAGGGATGTGCGAGGCCTGTTCCAGGAGCAGCTTGAGGAAAAAAGCGAATGGAACAGAACAAAGTGGGGAGAGTAGGAAGTAAAGAGGTTGAAGGCACATTGGGAGCCAGTTTATGTAGGACTTTGTAGGCTGAGAAGTCACTGGAACACTCTGAGCAGGGGAATGACACAAATATAACTCTAGAGCAAGGTGTGCCATTCCAGAGCACGGGGCGTGGTGTCTGCCCGGCGTCCGGGTCAGACCGACCTCCACTCTCTGGGAGCCGGGAGCGAGCTGTGCCTTTGCGTCACCTTGACTCATCATTTCTCCCGCTTCCAAGAATGGAAACATGCTGTGGTCTCCCCTTCTTAATCTCCCACATTTCCCAACATCTCTTCTGAATTCACGTCTCTTTTCATGTCTGGTAACAGAATCCCACCTTCAGTACATTAAGACAGGAGTGCAAGCAAACCAAGGTGCCTAGGTGGCTCGGTTGGTTAAGCATCTGCCTTTGGCTCAGGTCATGATCCCAGAGTCCTGGGATCATGCCCCACATGGGGCTCTGTGCTTAGCGGGGAGCCTGCTTCTCCCTCTGCTCATTCCCCTGCTTGTGCTCTCTCTTGCAAATAAATAAATTTTTAAAAAATCCTTAAAAAATAACTGTGATCAAATCTGCAAACATGTATCATTCACAGGACACACGTGTGCTGTGCAAATGCTGTATGTACAATTCTGAATGAGGACCCATAAGGTTCACATGGGAATTGAAATGGACGTGGCATTTCAGGAACTGACAGTCTAATACAGAGTTTCCTGACTGTTTCAAGTATGCAGGCCTCTATTACCATAAAAAAAAAATCTCAATTTCCTACCTAATAATACTTTAGTGTATTTAATAGTCATTCTTGGAGGAACTATGTAATGACAAGAAGCAATTTAAACTCAGTAATACTTTCATGCATTTTTTAAAGTGCAATGACTTCTGTGTAATAGTACAACATAATAGTAACTGTGTGTCTGAAACACTGTATCTCTTTAGTCCAGTATGAGAAGTAAGTATGGATTTGCCATAACCTTGTGATATTGTCATCTCCACGCTGTACCTAAGGAGCTGAGGAGAAGCAGGGGACTGGACTAGACCCCAGCTGAACCCCTGCTCCATTACTCTAACCACAGGGATAGAGCTCAATATAGAGAAATATGTTTATAACTCCTATTATAGAAGCTCAGACATTAAACATGTCCCAAGT
Organism: Mustela nigripes; assembly: GCF_022355385.1. Classification (NCBI taxonomy): domain Eukaryota; kingdom Metazoa; phylum Chordata; class Mammalia; order Carnivora; family Mustelidae; genus Mustela; species Mustela nigripes. Next base: position 32,957,145 of record NC_081559.1, on the reverse strand, counting down.
CAGTGCAAACTATCTACGAGAGTTGGCATGATAATAGACTCTGGGTGCCTGAGCTTTTGAATTAATTCCAAAATGTGGGAAAGGACCAGCTACATAATTTGCAGGACTCGGTACAAAATGAAAAGGCAGGGCTCCTTGTGTGAAAATGTATTAAGAATTTTGAGTTGGTGACAGGAGAGAATTAAACCAAGTGTGGGGAGCTTCTGGCATGGGGCCCTATTCGATCTGGGAAATTAGCCCTGAACGGGGGCTTAGAATACGTCACCCCGTATGCTGCGGACAGCAGACTTTGATGCAAACCCAACACAATCTATTGCCTCTTGGCAGCGGCAAATATAACAGTGGCAGTGCTCCCTGCCAGGCATTCCCTGAAGTCTCTTGTGTGTACTGTCAAATGCAACTGATAAAATAGGTATTACCACTCTCCTCATTTTGTAGATAAGGAAACCAAGGCCCAGATGGCTTTAGTAACTTGCTAAGTTTATACAGCTAGAGGGGTGCCTGGGTGGCTCAGTCGGTTGCGTGTCTGCCTTCGGCTCAGGTCATGATCTCAGGGTCCTGGGATCGAGTCTAGCATGGGGCTTCCTGCTCAGCAGGGAGTCTGCTTCTCCCTCTCCCTCTTGTGTGCACTCACTCTCTCTCAACCTCAAATGAAAAAGTAAAATCTTAAAAAAAAGAAAAAAGATTGTGCAGCTAGGAAGATGGAGATGCTCCCTAGTCTGACTTCAGAATGTTGGCCTTTAAATCCTAATTTTTTCCTAATGCTGTTTAGCTTGTCTTGAGGATTCAAAGAGAAAATGTGGGCAAAATGCTTCTTAACTTAAGAGTATACATACTGAGCACCTGCTAGGTACCCGGCATTGTTCTAAGCATATATTAGCTCATTTAATCTTCAAGGCTGCTGTATGGTTGTGGATTACTATTAACTGCATTTTAGCACTGAGAAAATTAAAGGACAGAGATTTTAGGTAACTTGCCTAAGGACACACAGCAAGTGAGAGACTGAGCCAGAATTTCAATTGAGGAAGTAAAAAGTGAGAAACAAAAGCCAGGAGCATTGCTTATTATATTGCTATACATATACATGATATAGTTATATAGACATAAGAATATTTTGTGGTTCCTTATAGAAGGGTTCTGAACCCATTATCTTTAAAATACTTCTCTTATAATGGAAAAGGAATGAAAGAGTCTAGTTAGAATCGGAAGACGCAATGTAAGTAGATTCTTGCTTAAGTGGTATTCACATTTTATGGAAAAACAAGCAGCTCTTATCTTTTCTAGGTCTGCAATTCACATCTTATTTATGATCTTGAAATTGATTCGCCAGTGGGACATAAATAAGGAGACCTCTGGTTTTCCCCCGTGTTTGTCCATTTTCACGCTAATTAAACTCATCATCAGGAGAATCATTCATCTTCCTGGGTTACCAGCCAGCCTCCCCCATCTGTGTTGTGCGGCAGCCCACTCTTGGAAAGCAACACCTGGGGCCAGGAGTGGTTTGTGTGCAGACAAAGAGATCAAGGTTTGTTCCTTGTGAAAACAAACAGCTCAAGCCCTTCCTATCTCCTGCCATGCAGTGTGAGTTATTTAAATTGCTAAGACAAGAGCCAGAAACCAAACCTCCAATGGATGTTTTCACTTTTATTGCCCATTAGAAAGCATCGATGAGCTACTGAACATTAGCTGTTAAAGATAATAGAATTACCTCCTTCTAATACCAGGAGTTGATACCACCCTACTCTTTTGTGCTGCTTCCAGCATTCCCAAAAACCCCACTAGAGTGTGTTCATTTAGCAAATAGTGATTGAAAACCTCTTAATGCTTTGTGGGAGAAACAGAGGAATCAAACCTGCAGGGTTGGAGTCTAGTGTTGGTCACAAGACACATAGCCTTGAGACATCTGATGAACACATCAGTGGCACAAAGACCATGTTACAGGCAGCTAGATGGGAGTTCAATTCCTTTTTATCAGAGGTTTCAAACTGGAAGGAATCCATGAGCCAATCCATGCGGCAGTTAGAAAAGGTCATGTCTTTTTTTTTTTTAATTTATTTTTTATTTTCAGCATAACAGTATTCATTATTTTTGCACCACACCCAGTGCTCCATGCAATCCGTGCCCTCTACAATACCCACGACCTGGTACCCTGATCTCCCACCCCCCGCCCCTTCAAAACCCTCAGATTGTTTTTCAGAGTCCATAGTCTGTCATGGTTCACCTCCCCTTCCAATTTCCCCCAACTCCCTTCTCCTCTCTAACTCCCCTGGTCCTCCATGCTATTTGTTATGCTCCACAAATAAGTGAAACCATATGATAATTGACTCTCTCTGCTTGACTTATTTCACTCAGCATAATCTCTTCCAGTCCCGTCCATGTTGCTACAAAAGTTGGGTATTCATACTTTCTGATGGAGGCATAATACTCCATAGTGTATATGGACCACATCTTCCTTATCCACAGCAAATATCATCCTCAATGGGAAAAAGCTTGCGTCCTTCCCATTGAGATTAGGAACACGACAAGGATGCCCAATCTCACCACACTTGTTCAACATAGTATTAGAAGTCCTAGCAACAGCAATCAGACAACAAAGAGAAATAAAAGGTATCCAAATTGGTAATGAAGAAGTCAAACTCTCTATCTTTGCAGACGACATGATTCTTTATATGGAAAACCCAAAAGACTCCACCCCCAAACTACTAGAACTCATATAACAATTCAGCAACGTGGCAGGATATAAAGTCAATGTACAGAAATCAGTGGCTTTCTTATACACTAATAATGAAAATACAGAAAGGGAAATTAGAGAATCGATTCCATTTACTATAGCACCAAGAACCATAAGATACCTGGCAATAAACCTAACCAAAGAGGTAAAGGACCTGTACTCGAGGAACTACAGAACACTCATGAAAAAAATTGAAGAAGACACAAAAAGATGGAAGACCATTCTATGCTCTTGGATTGGAAGAATAAACATTGTTAAAATGTCTATACTACCTAGAGCAATCTCTACTTTTAATGCTATTCCGATCAAAATTCCACCGGTATTTTTCAAAGAGCTGGAGCAAATAATCCTAAAATTTGTATGGAATCAGAAGAGACCCCGAAACGCCAGGGAAATGTTGAAAAACAAAAACAAAACTGGGGGCATCACGTTACCTGACTTCAAGCTTTACTACAAAGCTGTGATCACCAAGACAGCATGATACTGGCATAAAAACAGACACATAGGGGCACCTGGATGGCTCAGAGGGTTAAAACCTCTGCCTTCGGCTCGGGTCGTGATCTCAGGGTCCTGGGATCGAGTCCCGCATCGGGCTCTCTGCTTGGCGGCGAGCCTGCTTCCTCCTCTCTCTCTCTGCCTGCCTCTCTGCCTACTTGTGATCTCTCTCTCTGTCAAATAAATAAATAAAATCTTTAAAAAAAAAAAAAAACAGACACATAGACCAGTGGAACAGAGTAGAGAGCCCAGATATGGACCCTCAACTCTATGGTCAATTAATCTTCGACAAAACAGGAAAAAATATACAGTGGAAAAAAGACAGTCTCTTTTGACAGTCACCAATAAATGGTGCTGGGAAAACTGGGAAGCTATATGTAGAAGAATGAAACTCGACCATTCTCTTACACCGTACACAAAGATAAACTCAAAATGGATAACAGACCTCAACGTGAGACAGGAATCCACCAGAATCCTAGAGGAGAACATAGGCAGTAATCTTTTCGTTATCAGCCACAGCAACTTCTTTCAAGATATGTCTCCAAAGGCAAAGGAAACAAAAGCGAAGATGAACTTTTGGGACTTCATCAAAATCAAAAGCTTCTGCACAGCTAAGGAAACAGTCAAGAAAACAAAGAAGCAACCCACGGAATGGGAGAAGATATTTGCAAATGACACTACAGACAAAAGATTGATATCCAGGATCTATAATGAACTCCTCAAACTCAACACACACAAAACAGACAATCATATCAAAAAATGGGCAGAAGATATGGACAGACACTTCTCCAATAAAGACATACAAATGGCTATCAGACACATGAAAAAATGTTCATCATCACTAGCCATCAGAGAGATTCAAATTAAAACCGCATTGAGATATCACCTTACACCAGTTAGAATGGCCAAAATTAGCAAGACAGGAAACAACATGTGTTGGAGAGGATGTGGAGAAAGGGGAACCCTCTTCCACTGTTGGTGGGAATGCAAGTTGGTGCAGCCTCTTTGGAGAACAGTGTGGAGATTCCTCGAGAAATCAAAAATAGAAATTCCCTATGACCCTGCCATTGCACTCCTGGGTATTTACCCCAAAGATACAGATGTCGTGAAAAGAAGGGCCATCTGTACCCCAATGTTTATAGCAACAATGGCCACAGTCACCAAACTGTGGAAAGAACCAAGATGCCCTTCAACGGACGAATGGATAAGGAAGATGTGGTCCATTTTTTTTTTTTTTGATTAACATATAATGTATTATTTGCCCCAGGGGTACAGGTCTGTGAATCATCAGACTTACACATTTCACAGTACTCACCATAGTACATACCCTCCCCCATGTCCATAACCCAGCCACCCTATCTCTATCCTCATCCCCCAGGAATCCTCAGTTTGTTTCATGAGATTAAGGGTCTCTTATGGTTTGTCTCCTTCCTAATTCCATCTTGTTTCATTTTTTCCTTCACTACCTCCCACAACCCCCTGCCCTGCCTCTCAAATTTCTCATGTCTTATGTGTCTTCTGCACTTCTCTTAATTTTCTTAGATCTTTATTAGTCAACTTGAAGTTTGTCTAAGTATTTTTAAATCAGATTTAAAAAATCACTCATAATATGAAGTCATCTTATCTAACTTCTTCAGGAACCAGTTTACAGGAAGACAAGAAAAAAATCAAAGATCCTAAGGAATTTAGCACTATTAATTGCCAGGTCTAAAGCCCACTAACATTAAATTCTCATGGTGACTACAGTAGCTGACCTCCAAGAGGGCTGTCATCAAGGACTTTCATTCATGTGATTCATGCAATTCTAATGAGAGTCTGAGTCTACTTCTTCCCTCTCCTTGAATCTGGGCAGGCTCTAGTAAGTTGTTTGAATAATAAAATATGGCAGAAGTGGTGTTCTGGGGCTTCGAGTCTAACTCAAAAGAAGCCTTGAGTTAGGACATCTATCTTCTGTGTCTTGTAACACTGTGGGAGTGTTAAGCTACCACGGAAGAGGTCAAATTACTTACAACTGCCATGTTGGAATAGCAAAGTTTGGGTCCTCTGATGACCATTTCGAAGTGTAGACCCTCTGGGCATCCTAAAGCACCAGACATGGCATTTCTACCTTGGTGCTTCCAGACTGGCGCATCTGCCGATTAAATAAAACTGAGTGGATTTTGTCAATGTTATGTGGTGAGGAGATATACCCCAGTCAGCCTTGTGTGAGTTCCTGCTTGATAAAATTGTGAGATAGAATAAAGTGCTCATTCTTTTAAGTCATTAAGCTTTGGGGTAAATGATCACAAAACAGTAAAAGCTGGAAGAGTGATCAATCAGATCTCCTAAAAAATTTTAGTTTCACTTCATGTATACAAAACAGAATAGGTGTTCATAAGTGTAACTGATCTCCACATTTTACAGATGAAGAAACTAAAGTCTTACTATTCAAATAACCATCCAGTTTCCTTTTTCACACTTCCTCTTTCATTACTCTCTCTTTTCATTAATCTTGGTTATTCTCAGAATAAATTAGAAAAGTTATTAATTTTAGTCTCAAACTCATCAATAATGTGAACAAATCTGAAATGACTGGGAAAAGCGAGTGTGGAGGAGTGGAAAAGCTCTGCCTAATATATCTTGTACCTGGCATAGTGCTCCATGCAATTTTGGTCACTCAGTGAATTACCATTGAATAAGAGAATGAATGAATGTGTGAGTGAATGAATGAATAAAATAAACTGTCCTCTCTTTGCGTGAATGGAGAGTTCTGCAACAAGGTGGCTCAGGGTGTAGGTATCTCATTTCATCTACTTTGCTTTTTATAAAGAATTCATTTGGCCCACCGCCTTTTGACAGATGACCCCCTGGAAAGCCAACCAGAAAGCTGTCATTTGTGTCAGAATCTATGTCTCTCTGCCATGGTTTTCTGGAGGCCAGAGAGAGTCTGTTGCCAGCTCCTACAGAGAAAATGGCTTTTCTTAGAGGTTACACCTCTCCACATCATGCACCACATTTGCTTTCAATGTTGCCTCTTATTTGGAGGCCCTGCTGGGTAAGGGATAATTCAGATAGCAATGACTCATTTTTTTCTCCTGTGAGTGAATTAGTTCTTCACGATTACTGTGTACCACCTTGGAGTCCAGTTATTTGATCAAAAAGCTTAGGGGGACCCAGTGGAGAATGGGGTCCTGCCCAGCAATGCTGTAAGCACCTGGTATGGTTGGTGTCCTATTTGTGTGGTGACTCAACACAGAAAACTGGAAATGACAGAATCCTGCTTGTAGAAAACTCAGGTTCCTGGTAGAAGAACAGACTGTTTCTCCAAGACAGTTGCCCTTTGTGCACTAAGCAGCACATATTGAATGGAGCCCAAAGTTCACTGGTCACTGAGCAAGGTGAGCCCCTCGCCCAAGTCACACTGAGAGATGAGAGAGCTCCAAGCTCACGTGCATTTGTGTCATAAGTTGTACCATGTGCAAACTTGGAAACAAGCGGCACCCACAGCCTGAGCAGGAAGTTGGGGTTAGGAGTTGGGAAGGGGACAATTACTTGGCTAGACTTCATGGGTTGAGGTATCCCTCAACAAAAAGTGATCCTGACCTTTGACCTTTGGCACCCTGAGAGCACTGAGTCTGCAGCTGTTTCATCTCCTGGACTCTCCCCCAAGAACTGGAGCTCTGAAAGCCCCTTGTGAATGGACAATGTGCTCTTATCCAAGAGGCATGGGATTGCCTCTTCATAGGGAAATGACCCAGAGCCTTTGTCTTTCAGAAAAATTATTGAACCACAGCCAAACCACAATAATCAGCTGCTAAAATTGCCTCAGAATGGGTTCTTCTTCTTCTTCTTCTTTTTTTTTAAAGGGATAAGTAAATCACTTAAAGAGACATTGGGGTTTTTGGAGCCTGGCTCCCATCCCTCTGGGCACTCCCACCACCAGCAGGAGGCCAGGAGAAGTGCCAGTCTTGTGACTCCGATATGACGGCACTCACCACAGGGCCCAACGCCTTGCCTAGCTGCACTCTCACACACACATACCACCTCACAATGCTGGGCAGTGAAGACCACTCTTCTCATCCATGAGGTAAGTACTTACTGAAATCAGGACTAAATGCCAGACACTGGGCTCTGCTGCAGAAGATATACAGTTTGCATAAAGAACAAGTGTGGTTCTTGCCCTCAGAGAACTTAGAGTCTTATGGAAGAAAGGGACAGTAACCAAACGATCCCATGAACACTATGAAATGATAACAGTGATGAATGTCTATAGAAAGAGATGTCTAGCCGCAGAAGAGGATTGATCAGTTAAGGTCAGATGACTCTGCTGGGAGTGAGAGAAATTTGAGCTGAGATTTTAGAAAGTCTGAATTAATTCTGGATAATTAACTATAGATAGTTAATAGGTAGGAGTTAACTATAGATAGATGATAAATGGATGGAGTAGTATTCCAGCCAGATCAAACACTAGATGCAAAGGTCCTGTGACAAACAGAACATCATGAATTTAAGGGATAGAAGATAGCCAAGAGGGTGGAATGGTAAGCAGAAGGATGACCATGTAGAACCCTATTAGACACATTCACATTTGGGACATTTGGGAGTAAGCAAGTTTATCCCAGCCAAGTACTGTCCACAGATGGACCCCTTTCCTCTGATACAGCTCATCACAAAACTGTCTCTTGTTCTTGCCCATGATGATTCTCTTCTCTATACTGGATATCTCCTTGGGCCTCTGTTCTAGAAGCAAGAACCTGGAAAAGTCAAATCCATTCATCACACAAGGACTTCGGTAACAAACCCAAATATAGTCATCACTGGGGAAAGATGTTAGTATACTGAAAATTCTGACTTACTCTTCTTCTCCAGGTTCCTCACTCCCATAGTCCAATCAAAAAGCAGGGTGACACCCTGCCCAGACCTCCAGAGTGTAGCCCCCATACAAGCTCTAGCACATTCCTTGTTCCCTCTTCATCTGCTTCTCTGCTATACCTTTCTCTCTTCCTGAAATCTCTGCCCCCTCATTTTCTTGGAATGTCATCATCTCTCAGGAATCAGCAGGTCTTGTGTCCTTGGGTCTATTTTTGGAGACTTCCAGGGACTGCAGTGAGTGAGCACCATTGGCTTTTCTGCGCCTGGGTGCAGGGAAAGATCAGCTTCAGATCCTCGAAGGGGAAGGAAGAACATCTAGATTGCATCTTGTAGTTTTTTCTATGAATCTACAAAACAGACACACCAAAAACAAGTAAAAACAGAAACAAAAAACCAAAATATCTCAAGAAAACACTCTGCCAGTGAAGATTAATGTCCTCCCAAAGATCTTATTGACTTTCCTATTTCTATTTGTTCTCTGCACTCAAGTTTGAGGTTATTTGGCTGTAGGAGTTTGCTCCCATCCTGATCCTGGGCTACAAGACAAAACTTCTTTTTTGAACTGGACAAGGTTCATCCCCTAAAATCCTACAGGTAGAGGGTGGTTCTTCCACATGACCACGCCTCTCTCCTTCTCTCATTCCATACTGCTTTCTTGGTGTACCAAACCCTTTCCCATAGGCTGATCCTTCTCCTTGGGGAAATCTTTATGCTTTTCCTTAAGACTCAGTCTAAAATCACCTCACTGGAAACATCTTTCTTGTCTCCCCATGGTCCCTTCATTGACCATATTCACAGCACTCCATAAGACATTCTTCTGTCACAGCAAAATAATTATTATGTGACTAGTTAACAAGAGGGCGGAGCTTCTATCTTCCTCTGTACCTTATCGCCACACCATTAACAAAAATAATCTTGGTACCAGGCATTGTACATAAATTAGCTCATTTATTTCTCATAACTATTCTATAAAGTAGGTATCTTACAGAGAAAAGAAAGGGAGGCACAGAGAGTAATTCATCTAAGATTGCACAGCCTTTAGTGTGTAGCCAGGAACTCAGGAAGAATGGCCCCAAAGACATAGATTACATATATGGTAAAATGACATACATATCACTTTTAAAACTTCAGTTTCTTAATATCAAAATAAAATGATATTTGGGAAAGCTGAGACTTAAGTATTATCGACTTTCTAAGTAGGTTGCCAAACTTGGATATTTTCTCATTTTGGGTTGATTTCTACATAAATTACAGTATTCTGAAAGTACTCTTAAAATATGGCTTTTGCTTTCTTATTCTCATCATTGGTTTTTTTATTTGCTGCTGTGTCCCATTATGGTAGAAACAAGCTAACTTAATAATTTGCTGATGTAAAAACTTATCTCCAAATGGGACAAAGATGGGATTTTCTCACTGGTGATATAGGCAAGATCTTAAACACTTAATGGAAATGACCTTCTTAGAGTTCAGAGATGCTCTTAAAAAAAAAAAAAAAATCTGTGTGTGTGTGTGTGTGTGTGTCTTCCCAAGATGAGATGAGAAGGTCTTATGAATTGGTGTACGAGCTACCAGAAAACTTCAGGATTTAAGAGTTGGCTGGGTCACTGGCCTTGAGGACACCCTTGGTCAGCTTACTTAGCTCCAGAGTGATTGGTGGGAATTCAGTGGCTCCAGCCAGTTGTTTTTACAATAAAGCAAAGATTCTTCAACTCACTGTCACAGAAATAGATGATTAGAACATGTTTGTGGTCAGAGTGCCCAAGGGGATTCAATGCCCATCATCTCATAAGGGGCTCCAGGTCCTTTTACCCTTTTAGACGAAGAAATGCGTTTAACTCACAAACAACTAATTGATCAGAGAGGCTCTCTGCCATTTCGCCACACTGTCTTTGTTTCCTTCTTTCAGTGTAATAAGCCAAAAATGAGTATTAAATTCATCCTCAGTGGATTTAAAGCTCACAGGGAAAGACGGAACATCCTTTGATGTCAACAGAACATTGTTCTGAATAATTTTGTAAGAAGGCAGCGCTGGTGTGTTTTCTGAAATGACAACTCAGAGGAGGAGGTTTGGAAGGTGGGGAAGCCAGACCTCACTTGAAGGGAAATGACACGTATTACAGAAGAGACAGGAAAGACGGTGCTTCGAGGCAAGGACACACCACATTCTCAGTGCAGAACAGGAAAAAGAATGAGGCAGATCATGGGGGCAGGGTACCGAGCATAGATTTTTTTTTTTTTTTTTAAGATGCAAGACCTGTGAAGAGACGGATCCCATGGACCTCTCTGGGCACTAGAAAGAGAAGTAGAAAAAAAATCTACTTTGGGAAATCAAACAGTTAGTTGCCCTCCAGAACCCCTAATGATATTTTAGGGTCATTAACACAGTGTCTTGAGGCCCCATGTCATAGCGAATCTCCTTCACACCATCCTTTTTTTCTATTCTGTCACCCACTGATCAAGTGTGGAAGAGCTAAATCATTAGAATGGCTAACGCGTGTAACCATAAAATAATCCATTTTTATATGACCAATCCAGACATCAGTTCCATTGTGTGGCCTTTATGAAAGAATTCAGTGTCTCCTGAAGTGTAGCCTCAGAGTCCCTGCCTCACCGCAATGTAATGGGTGGGGGATGGGGATGCTTGTTTTGAATGTAGATTATTTGAAGCCACCTAAAATTGACTGGATTAGAGTCCCAGGGTGGATGGGTGGCTGCCACCTGGGAATCTGCATTTTAACAATTTAACAATTTAACTGTCTCAGGCCATGTTTACACACATCTACTTTTAAACTCGGGAAATGAGGCCAGATATTCTCTTTTGTTGATAAAAATCAGCGATTTATCTCACTGTCCTCAAACCATGGGTGACCCCATGATAAACATCCTCCAAGACTTACTTTGTCTCCAGGGGTTTCCACTTGTTGAGCATGGACTAGAGCTTTCGCCAAAGCTCTCCTTAGCCCACTCGAACCCTCCTTCCCAAACAACTGAGCTTCTCCTTCCCAGGCAAATTTGTTCTCATGCCCAATGGGCTGAAATGCAGTTTACACAGTGTATTTCACATCATTGATGTCTGAATCCCACAACTGCAAGTATGAAAGCATTAAAATTGCCCATATTTTAAATCTCATAATAACTTTTTGGTAGTTTCAATATAATAACATAATTCTATTAGCTTTAAAAGTCCTAACATTTAACAATTCTCCTCTGGTCTTTCCTCAGTATGTGTGATATGCTCGGGGATTAAAATATATGACCTGGATAAAAGACAAAGTCAAAATAAATACTAAAGCCCAGCATACATGGTCATGAGCTTGAAGGAAATGAATTTAGATGAAAAGCAGCAGCCTGGGCATTTATACCAGTTACTGTGGATATGGATTTGGTCTTTTCATTTCTAGTTCTCTTTGGCCTTCTTCCTTTGCTGAACAAATTTACTTGATCACACTTCAGTGTTAGGTGTATCAAGTTTCCAGGTTTTGAACAATCAAAGTAGTCTCTTTCATTTTAAAGCAAACTCTCAGCTGACAATTCAGCTTTGGTTTCCAGAAAGACATTGTTAATTAGCCTATGAAGATGACTTAGAGTAACACCAGGCATGTCTGAGTTTGTATCTGGTTTCCCGGACCAGGGCAGGCAATATTTGAAATGGTTGTTGGAGCACCTGGGTGATTCAGTGGGTTAAGTGGGTTAAGCGTCTGTTCACGTCATGGTTCCAGGGTCCTGGAATCAAGTCCTGCATCGGGTTCCCCGCTCAACAGGGAGTCTGCTTCTCCCTCTCTGTCTGCGTGCCACTCCAGCTACTTGTGCTCTCTCTCTCTCTCTCTCTCTCTGTCAAATCAATAATAAATAAAATCTTTAAAAAAAAGAAATGAAGTTGTCATATGTTTTCAGATTTATCTGAGATGGTGTTCTGTACAACATCATGCAGATGTATTCTGAGAAATGACTAATAATGATGACAGTTGAATACGAGGGAATTCGAATATCATGTAATCGTGTAATCTGTATAATCGATCAAAATATTGGAAGTGCAAGTGTCAGTGGACAAAACCAGACCCCTCGGGGCCCATCTTGGCACCCAACAGAGCACTGATACACAGACAACGTGATAACATCTTTAGAGAAGTCTCCAAGAAACAGCCAAGGAAATCCCACCCAGTACATACAACAAAACTCAACATCAGCTCTTTCTTAAAACAGAGCAGCTGCCCCCGATCTCTTCCCTCTCTCAAATGCTCCTTATCTCCTTCATCCAAATCCAAGCCAGGCTGCCCTTGGCCTCCTGCCCCTTCCTCTCACCTCTCAGTGTATCTGCCTGCGACAGTGGCCAAACCAGCAGGGGCTCTCGCCCTCCTCCCAGACAGGGAGGGTCTAATGCAACAGAGAGAAACAAAGCTTCCTTTTGCTTTACTCAAATCTTTATTTTCAACAAATTAGCCTTATTTTCACCCTTAAAACTAAAAAATTAGTCATTAACAGGTTAAAACCTCCATCACTACATGGTTACTTCCCTGCATGGATGAAACTCATATTTTTAGTCTTGAAGTAATTAATTTTAGTCCTGAAGTAATTTAACTTATGAGAGGATCCTTATGAGAGGATGCCAACATAACAGAAGTAGTTTCTTTCTTTCTTTCTTTCTTTCTTTT